>NC_092739.1:50678144-50982455 GCF_047496795.1 Chiloscyllium punctatum
GAGAAGTGGTTCTGGTTTGTGGCACAGTGGTGTCTGGACTATTAGGACAGTTCACACCTGAAACATGCTGCATCAGTGTTCTAGTGAGCTGCATAACTAGGGAAGGTCAGAGAGCTTTAAACTAAACTGTTGGGGAAAGGCATCACATTTGGTAAATCAAAGTGAAGATAAGGCAAGAGTGAAAGTTGTTTATATGGGAAATGATAAGTGGAATATGACAGGATGGGATAAATCTCGAATTAACAAGAGTAATAAAACAAAAAAAACTAAAGGCTCTGTATTTGAATGCACAAAGCATTTAATACAGACCAGATGGAATGCTTGCACAAATAGAAATAAATAGTTATGATCTTCTAGCTATTACGGATATATGTCTGCGTGGTGACATCAAGTGGGAATTGAATACTGAAGGATATGGGACATTTAGGATAGACAAAAGGACAAGAAAAGGTGGAGGATTGGCTCTGTTAATCAATGGTAGCTCTAGCACAACCCAGAAGGTTTATTTAAATTCAGGAAACCAAAGTGAGGAAATAGTTTATGAGTCGAGCTATGATAAAGGCAATCAATGACTTGTGGGAGTGGTATAAAAAATGCTGTAACAATAATCACAAAGTTTGATGCTAATTCAAGCTCAGTAGAAAGGCACAGCAATAACCATGGCGAGTATTTTAATCTATTTAAGTTCTATATAAACTGGAAAAATCAGATGGGCAAACTTAACCTCGATAAGGAGTGTTTAGAATTAATTCAGGAGAGTGTTTTCAAACAGCATGTTCTAAAGACAGTGAGGACCGGTATTGTGCACTGAGGTAGGATTAATTAGTGACTTCATGGTGAAGCACTCCTAGGTAGTAGTGATCCTAAAAATATTAAATGTTAAATTCAGGTGGAGAAGGGTGGAGCCAAGACTAGTTTTTAAATTTAAATAACAGCACTTATAATGGCCTGAAATGATCTAGCCTAAAATGATCTGGCCAAATATGCTAAGTAATAAGTCAATAAAAATGTAGTGTAGACATTTCAGAGGGTATTTCAGATGACAGTGTGGTTACTTTCTAATAAGAAAGAAATGTTCCAAGGGAGGTACTGGTATTCATGATTAGCTACAAAAAGTTCAACGTCACAACCGATTTATGGAAAATTGCATATTACTGCTCAGGTCTGAAGTTCAGACAGAGCACAAAACCAGCACAGAATGACTAAAATCTTAGTACATAACAAAAAACTGATTATGAAAGAAAGCTTACCAGAAACATAAAAACAGTAATTTTTTAAAGATGATTAACAAAGAAAATAGTTAACAAAGTGAGCATCAATCTGAAAATGAGTCTGAAAAAGTGCGAAGGGAAAATAAGGAGATGGTAGATGAATTGAGCAGGTCTTTTTGTATCAGACTTTACTAATATCCCAGAAAAAGTTGGAAATCAGGAAACAGAAGAGAGAGAGGGACTCAGAAAAATTACAATCACCAGGGAAGTGGTACTGATCAAATTGTTAAAATTGCAGGCTGACAACTCACAAAGTTCCGAAGGACTTAAGACTCTACCACCAAGAAATGGCTTGTGAGGAGTGTTCCCTCTAAACCTTTTGCCGGATGTGCAGGCCTCCAAGGTCCATGTGCAACAGCGACTTCTGAAATCAGATGTCACAACCATGACTGATGTTCCGACACCATGATGGAAACTTGAAGTGGCTTTGGGGAATAGTACTTTTGTGATAACTGTTGTGTTGCTGTCAGTTTTCCAAAATTGCTCAGATGCCTCTTCAAAAAGGGAGACAAAAATCAGGAAACTACAGAAGGGTAGCTTAACATCCGTTCTCAAGAAGATATTAGAAATTATTACTAAAAATATTATGTCAGGGCACTTAGGTAACTTCAAGCTTAATCAGCCAGATTCAACGTGGTTTTTATGGAAGTGAAATCATATTTAATCAGTTTATTGGAGATCTTTGAGGAAATAACATATGCTGTAAATGACAATAATTAGATTTCCAGAAGGCACTTCATAAGGTGCCACATCAAAGGTTATTGTAGGTGGAAAAGATTCCTGATGTAGGGGTTAACATAAAAGATTGGATAAAAGATTGGAGAGCTACCAGGAAACAGAGGAGGCATAAATGGGTCATTTTCTGGTTGTAAGATAGAATAATTGATGTACAACTACTGGGATCACTCTAGGAGCTTCAAATTCTTTAAATTTGCATAAATGACTTGGATGAAAGGACCAGAAATGTGGTTGTCAAACTTACTGATGATGCAAAGGTAGGTTGTAAACCAAAAGGACATAAAGGTAGCTACAAAGCGACATAGATAGGTAAAATGATTCAGACGAAAATCTGATGTGGGACAATGCAAAATTGCCAGTTTTGGAAAGAATGATAAAAGAGGATACATTTTAAATTATTAGAGATTGCAAAGCTCTGAGATTCAGGAGGATCTGATTGTCTTAGTGTGTACTAACATCTTGTGATTTATCCAAGTGCAGCGAGTAATTAGGAAAGCTAATAGGAGCTAATTTCAATTATTTATTGCAACAGAAACGGACTACAAAAGTAAGGAAGTTGTGCTTCAATTAGATAAGACATTGGTGAGATTGCATCTCAAGTGTTGTGGACAGCATTGGTATCCTTACTTAAGTAAGGCTGCAAATCCATTCAAAGCAGTTCAGAGAAGGCTAACTAGACTAATAAATGGAATAGGCAGGCTGCCTTATGAGGAAAGGTTGGACAGGCCAGGTTTGTGTCTGCTAGAGTTAACAAAGTTTTAAGATCCTGAGATGCCTTGACAAGATGAATTTTGGAAAGGTGGCTTCCTCCTCCAGGAGAATCTGGAACTAAGGGTCAGTGTTTGAAAATGTTGCCCATTTAAGAGCAACTTAAGAAGGCTTTTTTTTTCTCACAGCATGTCTCAAGTCTTAGCAGCACCTTTCTTGCAAAGGTAATGGAAGCAGAATCATTGAATATTTTTTAAGATAGAGCTAGATAAATTCTGAATTTAAGTTCACCCATGGAATGTCAGTATCACTGGCTCATCCAGCATTTATTACCCATCCCTAGTTGTCCCTGAGAAGGTGATTGTGAGCTATCTTCTTCAACCACAGCAATGCGTATGATAAAGTGATTAGCAAGAGGATGGAAGGCTATTGGGGTAAGTAGGAACGTCAAGTAATCAGGTGAGCTATGATCTGACTGAAATGCCTACATGGCCTACTCTACTGCTCATATGCCCCCAATAAAGTTGTGGTGAGCTGGCTTCATGAACTTCTGCAAGACTTTGCAGGACTCTACCCACAGTGCAGAAAGCAAAGCAGTCCCAGTATCTTGACCCAACAAAAGTGAAGGAAAGTCAATATAGTTGTGTGTCAGAATGGTGTGTGATTTGGAAAAGAACAAGCAGATCATGACATTTCCATATCCTCCAGGATCACAGAAGATCGTGGGTTTAGCTGATGCTGTCTAAACAGTCTAGCCTAATTACTGCAGTGCATCCTGTAGATGCAGCACACTGCGACCACTGTGCATTGGTGGTGAAGGAAGTGACTGATGGGCGCCAATCAAATGGGCTACTTTTCCTGGTGAACATCAAAATTCTTGAATATTGATTGAGTGCACCTGTAACACTTAAATGGAGAGCATCCCATAACATGTCTGGCTTATAACAAGCATTCGGGAGTCAGGAGATGAATTACTCACCACAAAATTCCTGGTCTATGACTTCCTCTTGTAGCCACAATAATAATGCGGCTGATCCAGTTCAGTTTCTGGCCAATTGTGACCCTAGGATGTTGATACTGGAAGGAATTATGTGATGATAACTCAAGGGATGATGGGTAGATACTCTCTTGTTGGAAATGGTTACAGTGTGGAATGTATAGTTGGAAATTTACATATTACTTTTCTGGCCTGGAATTTGCAACATTTGGACAGATTTTGTCCGGGTCCTGCATAGAGTCATAGAGATGTACAGCATGGAAACAGACCCTTCGGTCCAACTTGTCCATGCCGACCAGATATCCCAACCCAATCTAGTCCCACCTGCCAGCATCCAGCCCATATCCCTCCAAACCCTTCCTATTCATATACCCATCCAAATGTCTCTTAAATGTTGCAATTGTACCAGCCTCCACAACTTCCTTTGGCAGCTCATTCCATACACATACCACCCTCTGCGTGAAAAAGTTGCCCCTTAGATTTCTTTTACATCTTTTCTTTCTCACCCTAAACCTATGACCTCGAGTTCTGGACTCCCCGGCTCCAGGGAAAAGACTTTGCCAATTTACCCTATCCATGCCCCTCATAATTTTGTAAACATCTATAAGGTCACCCCTCAGCCTCCGACACTCCAGGGAAAATAGCCCCAGCCTGTTCAGTCTCTCCCTATAGCTCAAATCCTCCAACCCTGGCAACATCCTTGTAAATCTTTTCTGAATCCTTTCAAGTTTCCCAACATCTTTCCGATAGGAAGGAGACCAGAATTGCATGCAATGTTCCAACAGTGGCCTAACCAATGTCCTGTACAGCCGCAACATGACCTCTCAACTCCTGTACTCAATACTCTGACCAATAAAGGAAAGCATACCAAACGCCTTCTTCACTATCCTATCTATCTGTGCCTCCACTTTCAAGGAGCTATGAACCTGCACTCCAAGGTCTCTTTATTCAGCAACACTCCCTAGGACCTTACCATTAAGTGTATAAGTCATGCTAAGGTTTGCTTTCCCAAAATGCAGCACCTCGCATTTATCTGAATTAAACTCCATCAGCCCACTGGCCCATCTGGTCCAGATCCTGTTATAATCTGAGGTCACCCTCTTCACTGTCCACTACACCTCCAATTTTGGTGTCATCTGCAAACTTACTAACTGTACCTCTTATGCTCACATCCAAATCATTTATGTAAATGTCAAAAAGTAGAGGACCGATCCTTGTGACACTCCACTGGTCACAGGCCTCCAGTCTGAAAAACCACCCTCCACCACAACCACCCTCTGTCTTCTACCTTTGAGCCAGTTCTGTATCCAAATGGCCAGTTCTCCCTGTATTCCATGAGAGCTAACCTTGCTAACCAGTCTCCCATGGGGAACCTTGTCGAACACCTTACTGAAGTCCATATAGATCACATCTACTGCTCTGCCCTCATCAATCTTCTTTGTTAGTTCTTCAAAAAACTCAATCAAGTTTGTGAGACATGATTTCCCACGCACTATCCCATGTTGACTATCCCTAATCAGTCCTTGCCTTTCCAAATACATGTACATCCTGTCCCGCAGGATTCCCTCCAAAAACTTGCCCACTACCGAGGTCAGGCTCACTGGTCTATAGTTCCCTGGCTTCTCTTTACTGCCAGTCTTAAACAGTGCCCCACGTTTGCCAACCTCCAGTCTTCCAGCACCTCACCTGTGACTATCGATGATACAAATATCTCAGCAAGAGGCCCAGCAATCACTTCTCTAGCTTCCCACTGAGTTCTCGGGCACACCTGATCAGGTCCTGGGGATTTATCCACCCGTACCTGTTTCAAGACATCCAGCACTTCTTCCTCTGTTATCTGGACATTTTGCAAGATATCACCATCTATTTCCCTACAGTCTATATCTTCCATATCCTTTTCCACAGTAAATACTGATGCAAAATACTCATTTAGTATCTCCCCCATTTTCTGCAGCTCCACACAAAGGCTGCCTTGCTGATCTTTGAGGGGCCCTATACTCTCCCTAGTTACCCTTTTGTCCTTAATATATTTGTAAAAATTCTTTGGATTCTCCTTAATTCTATTTGCCAACACTATCTCATGTCCCCGTTTTGCCATCCTGATTTCCCTCTTAAGAATACTCCTACTTCCTTTATACTCTTCTAAGGATTCACTCGATCTATCCTGTATATACCTTACATATGCTTCCTTCTTTTTCTTAACCAAACCCTCAATTTCTTTAGTCATCCAGCATTCCCTTTACCTACCAGCCTTCCCTGACAGGAATATACTTTCTCTGGATTCTTGTTATCTCGTTTCTGAAGGTTTCCCATTTTTCAGCCGTCCCTTTACCTGCGAATATCTGCCTCCAATCAGCTTTCGGAAGTTCTTGCCTAATACTGTCAAAATTGGCCTTTCTTCAGTTTAGAACTTCAACTTTTAGATCTGGTCTATCATTTTTCATCACTATTTTAAAACTAATAGAATTATGGTCACTGGCCCCAAAGTGCTCCCCCATTGACACCTTAGTCACCTGCCCTGCCTTATTTCCCAAGAGTAGGTCAAGTTTTGTCCCTTCTCTAGTAGGTACATCTCCATATTGAATCAGAAAATTGTCTTGTACACACTTAACAAATTCCTCTCCATCTAAACCTTTATCACTATGGCAGTCCCAGTCTATATTTGGAAAGTTAAAATCCCCAACCATAACTACCCTATTATTCTTATAGATAACTGAGATGTCCTTACAAATTTGTTTCTCAATTTCCCTCTAACTATTAGGGGGTCTATAATACGATCCCAATAAGGTGATCATCCCTTTCTTATTTCTCAATTCCACCCAACTAACTTCCCTGGATGTATTTCTGGGAATATCCTCCCTCAGCACAGCTGTAATGCTATCCCTTATCAAAAATGCCACTCCCCCTCCTCCCTTGCCTCCCTTTCTATCCTTCCTGTAGCATTTGTATCCTGGAACACTAAGCTGCCAGTCCTGCCCATCCCTGAGCCAAGTTTCCGTAATTGCTATGATATCCCAGTTCCATGTCCCTAACCATGCCCTGAGTTCATCTGCCTTCCTTGTTAGGCCCCTTGCGCTGAAATAAATGCAGTTTAATTGATTAATCCTACCTTGTCCCTGCCTGTCCTGACTGTTTGACTCACTTCTATTCTCAACTGTACCAGTCTCAGATTGATCCCTTTCCTCACTATCTCCCTGGGACCCACCCCCTCACTTTACTAGTTTAAATCCTCCCAAGCAGTTCTAGCAAATTTCCCTGCCAGTATATTAGTCCCCTTCCAATTGTACAGGTCATTGCTACCCCAAAAGTGATTCCAATGATCCAAAAATGTGAATCCTTCTCCCATATACCAGCTCCTCAGCCATGCATTCATCTGCTCTATCCTCCTATTCCTACCCTCACTAGCTCGTAGCACTGGGAGTAATCCAGATATTACTACCCTTGAGGACCTCCTTTTTAAATTTCTGCCTAACTCTCTGTAATCTCCCTTCAGAATCTCAACCTTTTCCCTTCCTATGTCGTTGGTTCCAATGTGGACAATGACCTCTTGCTGGACCCTCTCCCCTGTGAGAACATTCTGCACCCTCTCTGAGACATCCTTGATCCTGGCACCAAGGAAAGCAACACACCATTCTGCTTTTTCTCTGCTGGCCACAGAAACGTCTGTCTGTACCTCGGACTAGAGAATCCCCTAACACAATTGATCCCTTGGAAACCGACGTACCCATCATTGCATTAGAGCCAGTCTCACTACCAGAAACTTAGCTGTTCCCCTGAGAATCCATCACCCCCTACATTTTCCAAAACAGCATACCTGTTTGAAATGGGTATATCCACAAAAGACTCCTGCACTAGCTGCCCACCTCTCTTACCTTTCCTAAAGTTAACCCATCTATGTGACTGTATCTGAGACTTTCCACCCTTCCTATAATTTCCATCCATCACACACTGTTGCTGTTGCAAATTCCCCATCGCTCCTAACTGTCTCTCCAACCAATCTATTTGATCTGATAAGATTTGCATCCAACAGCATTTATGGCAGATATAATCTGCAGTAACCCTTAAACTCTCTTTAAACTCCCACATATGACAAGAAGTACATATCACTGTACTAAAGGCCATTTTTGCTCCTTCACAATCTACAGACCCAGAAAATAACACCGTCTTATTCCTCTACAAAACACTGCCTCAGGTTAAATTAATAGTTATGGTTTATATTTTAAGTGTAATCAAGAGACTTATCTCCAGAAACACATAATCAAGAAAGAACCCACTCTACTCACTACTGCAGTCTTTCTATTGGACAGACTTAAAATAACGATTAACTTACCTGATTCTGTGTTGTGAGCTTCGCCCAAACCGGTTCCTCCAAGATTAGTTGTGAAATTCACTGTTTGTTAATTTTCCCATAACTGTGCAGGCATTCTCTCTCTCTCTCCTGCATTGTCCTCACCATGTTCTTCCTTTGTCTGTTCTTCTCCCTTTTAAAACTGCTGTTGTTTTGACTTTTTTTCCCAACATTCCAAAACAATGCAACTGCATATAAAACAGTAATTGCTGCTCCTGGAATTCAAGGAAATCCAGCACCTAAAATACCTCAAAAAAAAAGGAGCAGCTGTTACAGTGAGAAATTTTTCCCATCCTCCATCTTGGATTACCAGAATATGGACAGACTGTTTCAGTATCTGAGGAGTCACAAATGTTGCTGAATGTTGTTTCAATCACAAGCAAACATTCTCACTTCTGACTTTGTGATGAAGGGAAGCTCAGTGATTAAGCAGCTGAAGACAGTTGGGCCAAGGAACCCAAAGGAACTCATGCGGGGTGTCTTTGGATTGACTTCCAATAACTACAACCATCTCCCTTTGTGCCAGGTCCAAACAGCTGTGAGTTCCCCCACTGATTTCTATTGACTCCAATTTTGCTAGAGCTTCTGATACCATACTTGGTCAAATGCAGCCTTGGTGTCAAGAGTAATCACTCTCACGTCACCTCAAGAGCAGGTTGTTTGTCCATGGTTGGACCAAGGCGATAATGAGCTAAATCACCCTGGAAAAACCTTAGCACAGTGTCAGTGAGCAAGCTATTCCTGTTTTACAACACTGTCAATGACCCCATCCATCACATTGCTAATGATTGAGACTGGACTGATATTACAGTAATTGGTCAGAGAGGATTTGTCCTGTGTTTTGTTTACTCTTAATACCTGGTAAATTTTCCACATTGCTGGGTAGTTGGCAGTATTTAGCTGCATTGGAACAACTGAGTGTGGGTGTGGCTAGTATTGGAACACAATTCTCAACAACATTGCCAGAACTATATTAACACCCTTAGCCTTTGCAGCATCAAGTGCCTGCAGCTGTTTCTTGATATCATGTGGAACAAGTTGATTTAGCTGGAGGATGACATCTGTTATGCTGGGGACTTCAGGAAGAGGCTAAGATGGATATGCACTTGGCACTTATGACTGATGGTTGTTGCAAATGCTTCAGTGTAATCTTTCCTCCTGATGTACTGGGTTCTGTTTTCGTTGAGGATTTAGATGTTTGTGGAGCTGCTTTCTCCAGTGAATTACTTATTTGGCCACCACCATTCATGTCTTAGAGTGGCAGTACTGCAGAGCTTAGATCTAACCCATTGATCATGGAATCATTTAACCCTGCCTGTTGAATGTCACTTTCATTGTTTTGTACACAAATAATCATGTCGTGTTGCTCCACCAGGTTGACACTTCATTGTTAGGTATGTCTAGAGCTGCTCCTTTCATGTATTCCTGCACCTCATTGAGTCAGGACTGATCTCCCAGCATGAAGGCAATGGGAGAGTGGTGGAAATGCTCAGCCTTGTGGTTGAGCACAGTTTCAACTTGTGGTTTAAGTACAGTTGGACTGCTTCTAGTGGACCACAGCACCTTATGGATTGCTCCATGTGGTCAAAGTGTATATCATTTAATAGGATAGTAGTGCCACGCAATAAAATGGAGAACATCTTCATTGTGAAGGTGGGTCTGTATCTACGTAATGACTCTGCAGTGGTCAGTCCTACCAATACCATTATGGAGTGATGTAACGGAAACAGGTAGATTGGTGAAGACGAGGTTCAGTTTTTCCCTCTTGTTGGCTCTCGAAATGCCTACTACTGACATCAACAGTTATTTCCTTTAGGACTCAGTTAACTCAGTCAATTGTGCTCCTACCAAGCCACACAGAGTAATGATCATTGAAGTGCCCTACCTGGAGTATATTTTGTGCCCTTTCAACCCTCAGTAATTCCTACAAATAGGGTTCAATATGAAGGATGTTGAATTAATCAAGGATAGCAATCAGCAGGAGGTTTCCTTGTCCATGTTTGATGTCAAGGGGTCTGGCATCAATGTTGATGATTCCCAGGATAACACTCTTCCAACGGTATACCACTGTGCTGCCACCTCCACTGGTGGGCCAGTACATACCCAATAATGACAATGTTGGTCTCTGGGTCATTTTCTTTAAGAAACAATTACATGAGTATGATTATGCCAGGTTGCTGCTCAATAAGTCTCAGGGGAAGTCTCATAATTTTGATATAAACGCCCAGATGTTGCTAGGCATGGTGATTCAGGGTCAACAGGGCTGGGTTGTCATTGTAGTTTCTGGTGCCCAGGTAAGTTCCAGCTGTTCCATTTGGTTTCCTTTTTGTTTTGGACTCAAATTGTCTTGCTGGACCATGCTAAATGGAGTCACACATAGGCCAGACCAGATTAGGACAGCAGTTTCCTTCCTTAAAGAGCATTAGTGAATGTGATGGGCTCTCAAAACAATGCATAATGCCTTTATGGTCAGCATCAGACAATGTGAAGAAGGGATATGGTGTATTATTATTTAGCAACTAGGGTTTAAAGCCAAAGACCAATGTAAAGTTTTAAGTTTGCTCTTATTTCTATACTGGGTGGATTAAGGAGGGCAGGGGTGAGTGGGAGACATAATTTCAGTTTCATTTTAATGTCTGAGAATGGTAATGGATGTCTGGTGATTTGTTTTTAATGAAATGATTAAACCCTCGACGTGAATGGTTCGGTGCGATAGGAAAATAGCTTGCAGTTGCACAACAACAGAAAAATCAGAAGCATCAAACAATGTGCATGCTTCAGTAAGAAAACTTGGCTCCTGAGTAGCAGAAGTGCTGTTAATAGCTGTCTCTAAAACAGTCAGAGATGAGGATAGAAGTCCTGCATTACCTCAAAGACAACCTCAGGCCCAGAATGTTGTGGCAGACATAAGTTCACAAAATATATGTTGAATATTAAGCAAGCTGCATCTGTAGTTATTTTTTAGGGTTTCAGGAAGCAATAGTAATGAAAAAAAAATCTAGTGCAGACAGAAATTTGTAGAAAAGGAACAGATTACAGTTATCAAATGAAAAAGCAACTTTAAAGTGAAGATAGAGTGACTCTTCACAGAGATTTATGTTCTGTGAGGTTGTTGAAATAAAAGGATTGAATCTTTCTTTCTGACATTTATAATGAGGCCATTACAAATGAGTCCTGCAGCATGTGATATAGTTCACGCCTTTAACTTTTGTGCATTAAACATTGAAGTTAATTTTTTTTAAAGTACATTGGTAGCCTCTTGTGAATATGTTTAGTGACGGACCACAAAAGTAACAAATTGCAAAAATAAAACCTATGATGTACCAAGTCAGGTTTCACTCTGGGATCTGACTTGCCCAGTATTATGATCTCAACTGATCATATCAACCAATTTTTAAATTTCAGATTCTATTAAATTTCAAACTTCACCATGGTGGGAGTCAAACCCTTGTCCCCAGAATATTAGCTTGCAGCTCTGGATCACTAGTCCAGTGATACATGAAGCTGCTGCCTCTCCATATACAGCTCCATGGACAGATCTCCACAGACTGTGAGCAGGTTTAACAGTAGCGATTTCTACTCTTCCATCAACTGTTTCAATTTAGCACGCATACAGGTGATAATGATCTATGTTACCTATCAAGCAATGGAAAGGCTCTTCAGACAATCAAATTTTAAAAATAACAAATGTAAATTGTTGAACACAACTTCAAACAGAAGTGTGGCTTTATATATGGTAGTAAAGATATGCAACATGAATTTTCTTCTGAAAGAACACCAAAAATTTTTTTAAGGCTAGAAGTGAGTTCAATAGCAACTATCAATTACTGCACTGTCAAAAATTACATCTGCCTGTTTGAACAAGTTCCAATTTTTCCAGCTATTTTTAGAATGGCAATGGTGGTAATTAACCTAATAATTAATAATTAACCTGAGTTCACATCATTACATTTCATCAACAAAGACTACATATATTCAGCCTGTGAAAAGGAAGGGTATCATTGTATAAGATTAGCATTTGTTTTAATTTCCTACAATTACAGTTTTTGATTTCTTTTACTTGTAGATAGTTTGTAGATTTGTATTGTCACTAGAAGTGCTGAAATTATTAGTTGCTTTTTATTCCTAGGTGTCTTTAAATTTTGATGTGTTATTGTACTTTTCAGCTGAGACTATGCATTAATTGCTCATTGGATGGTTCCAGGGATGAGGAAGGTATTTTGGATAGATTAGAGAATTTTGAACTATTCTCCCAGGAGATGAGAAGATTTCAGGGAGATGTGATAGAGATATTCAAAGTCATTGGCTTTTGACCAGAGCAGGAAGAAATTGCTCCTATCAATGAAGCAATCAAGAACCAGACAGTGCAGATTTCAGATAATTGGCAAAAGGAGGCAATGGTGATATGAAGAAAAACAGTTTCATGCCTCATGTGGCTATGATCTTGAATGTACTGTCTGAGGGTGATTGGAGGCTGGGTGAATTGAAGCTTTCAAAAAGGAATTGAATCACTATGTGAAAGAAAATGTTTGCAGTGGAATGGCAGGAGGCAAGTTGCTCCTTCAGCGACATAGCAAGCTTAAAGACCTCCTTCTGTGCTATGAAAATCCAATGATTCTGTGATCCGATGATAATTCTTAACTTAAATTTCACATGCAGGTCAGGAAACAGTTACCAAGTCAGTTATCAATTATAGATTTTTAAATATTTGTTTGGTGTGTGGACGTGGTCAATTTGGCTAATCTTTATTTCCCATCCCTACCTGTTCTTGAGAAATGGATAAAGATAAAACAATGAAGACAGGGTGAAAACAAATAGAAATTTATTGCTTTATAGGAAATACACAGTCTTGCCTGTATTCTGTTCAAGATAACATTTTGCCATGGTCATATCAGTAATTGCAATGTTGTTTCCTGAGAAGCAGATATTGAAGAACTCAAGATTTTTTCTTTTAACAAAGCATTAGAAATATAAAGGAACATGAAAGAAAGGAGAAAACAAAAGTGACAACATTATTTAATTATCTCTATGCTTATACTTAAAACATATTCTGCGTACATGAGCCTGGGTGAACAAAACTGGAATTCTTGTTTGATTTGTAACAAGAATAAAGATTGATATTTCTTAAAGCAACTTCCAGATTTTAATGTTTAATTGCAGGCATCATAAGCAATTGTTGATTTTATTCAGTAATGAAGAGAATACTGACAGAAAAACCCAGGCTACTGTAATTACCCTACAAGCCAAATTCCAATACTGTCTCAGTACAGCTAACAATGGCATTAAAAAAACCTTACTTGTGGGCGGCATGGTGGCTCAGTGGTTAGAACTGCTGCCTCACAGTGCCAGGGACCCAGGTTCAATTCCCACCTCGGGTGACTGTCTGTTTGGAGTTTGCACATTCTCCCTGTGTCTGTGTGGGTGTGCACCAGTTTCCTCCCACAGTCCAAAGATGTGCAGGTCAGGTGAATTAGCCATGTTAAATTGCCCATAGTGTTAGGTGCATTAGTCAGGGGGAATGGGTCTGGGTGGGTTACTCATCAGAGGGTCGGTGTGGACCTTGTTGGGCCGAAGGGCCTGTTTCCACACTGTAAATAATCTAATCTAATAACACCGCCATAACAAGAGCATGTTTTTGACAAGTGTAAAAATTAGTTGTTACATTACAAATCACAGCAAAATAGAGGTGGATATTCAGTTTTGGGACTTTGTCCCCAAGTTGTGATCACGGTGAATTAGTATCTACCTCAAATCAGCTGGGATTTGCAGCAAGCACAATGCATACACATTTGTGTTTATTGAAGTCCTCTAAACATCCTCTATTAAATTGTGAATGAGGGAATCCACTGAGGAGAGGCAATTTGGATTTATGTCAAATAATTTGTCATTTTTGATTACTTAGTGACCATGATATTGAAATAGAATAAAACAAATAACTGGTTATAATCTTGAATGGAATCTACTAATAAAAATGTTTAAGAAAATTAGACTACAGGAAAGTTGACTTTGAGGGATGTGAACACACACAAAATAAATAAAATGTAAATGATTGCTGACAAAAGGGACACATTATGAAGCTTTTTGTGTTGCACTCATCAGGACAAATGCAAGAATGCCAAATTTCAAACACTTATAACATTTGATAGTATTCCTCCTCTTTCTCAAATGGAAATTATATATTGAAGTGAACAGGGAGAAAAAATAGTTATCATAGGGAGATAGGAGACAGGTATTGCATGGTAATGCAATTTACCCCAAAAAAAAGATATAAGAGGAGAGAAAATCAAAGACAAACAAAAAAATAAATCAGAGAAGCCAAAGGAAAAATTATAACATGCACAAAACACAAAAATATAAGAAAGCAGGGTAAGAAAAATCACAGAGGAAACGCAAGGTAAGAATTTCAAGTAAAGAGTATGAGCATAACAAAGGACAATGAAATAAAGAGCAAAAGAAAGCATTCTTAAACATATAAACAGCAAGAGATGTACACAGAGGACAACTGCATTGTTACCAGGTTTCTGAGAAAAGGGAACTGCCAAGAACTGCCAAGTCATTATTTTGTGATTGCTTTCACCAGTGAAAATAAAATGTGATATGGTTTTCAGATAAGAAAACAATGTTAGTGGGAGAAATCAGGCGGTTTT
Organism: Chiloscyllium punctatum; assembly: GCF_047496795.1. Taxonomy (NCBI): domain Eukaryota; kingdom Metazoa; phylum Chordata; class Chondrichthyes; order Orectolobiformes; family Hemiscylliidae; genus Chiloscyllium; species Chiloscyllium punctatum. The sequence continues at coordinate 50,692,854 of NC_092739.1, forward strand.
TTTTTGGAAGGGGAAATACTGTACATAAGACAGATCATGCAAATTTAAAATAATTAACACAGGTTCCAAATCTAGCAAGCTCTGTTCGAAGATGTTGTTAAGGATGTATCGGGGGTTGCAAATTATTCCACTGATACTTGTTAAGCTCTTTGAAACTGTTAACACCCCAATGGATGAAAAATAAAGAAACTTAATCTTTGAAATTGAACTAGCTCATTAACAACAAGCATCTCTTTTATACTCACTATACAAGCTATTCAAAATGTATAGCCGTAAAAAGAATGAAAATGGTTGCATGAATATTTTCATATGTTTCCAATTTATTCAAAAATATGTTTTAAAATGATGTTTAAAAGTAGCAATTTCAACATTAACTGACTGATGCTAGCTACCAAGAAAGGTTTCCTGTCTCAGCAAGTCATTCCTGCTCCTGGAAACAAAATAACCCTTGGCCCTGATTTTGCTGCCAGAGAAAAACCCTGCAAAAGGTCAGCTGTTAACAGTATGAATAGTACCACCCTAGCACCGATAACTGCAAATTCTGGATCATTTTTCAGATAGGGAACCAGAAATTGCTGCAAGGTGTAGTTTGTAATCTGGCTCCTAAAGGTGGAGAGATGGGGAGTGAGGCAAGCTTAGGGATGAAGTTCCAGAGCTTAGGACCTAGGCAGGTGAAGCCACATACATACACTGCATACTTCCAAGCACAAAGTCCGGAAAGGATGATCGGAGGCAGTAGTAAATTAAATGTTGATTCCTATGGCAGCAGATGAGGACCTGCTGAGCTTTTCCAGCAACTTCTGTTTTTGTTTATGAATACAGCAGCACTGGTAAAGATGTACTGCCATGCATAGTTTTGGTTGCAAATGAAGAACATTCGTGAAATATCTTAAAAATGAATTTGGCTGATTTTTACCAAAAAAAAATTAACAAAGTATGCTTTACTCTCCATGATCCCCAGTGAGTTTCCTCACACATTTCTCTACAGCACTATGCGGCCATGGTGTCCTGTTTGTGTCATCGTGCCCTCGCCAGCAGAAGTACTTGGCACTGTCACGACCTCCTGAAATTCCCAGCATCACCAGCACCTTTTAAAGCACAGGATTGCACCAGGTCTGGTGCTGCGAGCCAGGATCTGCCTTGCACAGTGCACATAATGGAAGGGGAATGGAAAATAAATTCTCCTAAAGTCACAGAGACAAAACAACTGGCACTTCATTGTAAATACACGTTCACATTCATAAACATATTGCTGTTTCACATCACCTGTCTGATGAAATGTCATTGTGACTACAGATTCAATAAGCAAGCAACACAGGTCAATCATTCTTGGTGTCATCCCAACTAAAAACCATGTCAAAGGGAGTACTACACTTTCCCTAACACTCAGTGAATAATGAGAAGACATAATGTTACAATGTGGGAGCACACACACTTGAAAGCCTTCAAACAGCTGAAAATATTTATTTTTCTTCAGCAATAACTAAAAATATGAATAAAAGATTCATTTGCTTCTGGGAATGGATAGGGAATGCTTGCCTTTGGAGCAAAAATAAATCTACATTCAGAGTGATCACTGCAGCCAGCTTCCCTCTACTAGAAACGGGTGTGAATTCAATCTTGTCTGGAGTATTGTGCCCAATGTTGCTGCACTCTATCATGCAGAAGGTGATGCTTCTCCTACTCAATGTCTTCATCTTCATCCTGGGAAGACTGATCTGGTTCTCCCAGTTCTTCTGCATCCAGCACATCCCCCCTTTTCCTGCCCCAGATATATGAAAAACAGTATCTAGGATTACATGGATACCTTGTTCGTAAATTACAGAAAGGCCCCCTCAGACCAATCCAAGCATCGGAACCTTGTTTTCAGGTGGCCTATCGTCCACTCTGGGATAGCCCTGGTGGAAGAATGAGCAATGCTGCATCTATGCTCAGTCTCAGTCAGGGGTGTTGTGTAACAAAGCCATGAGCCACGGTTGGACAGAGTAACCTTTCCATCCCAGCATTCTTTCAAGGCATTCGGCCCTTGAAATGAAGTAGGACCATGATGCTCTCAAGGTTATGGGCATCATGAGAGCTCCCAAGATACTGGGTGGAAACATCTAAGAAGTGGAATCAATGATCTCAGATTATTTGCACATTGATGGTATGGAACTGGTATCATGAAATCTCCCAGGCCAAGATGTGAACAGTGTACAGTACCCTCCTCTAACTCCTGTCCATACCGGGACAATTAGCTGTGAGGTTTTCTGGTGCAGACGGCTTGGCATTCCCTGGATCTTGTCAGTGGGCATGGGTTTGATAGTGTGTTTCTCTTCCAAATTTTCCCTCATAGAATAGAATCCCGATAGTGTGGAAACAGGCCCTTCGGCACAACAAATCCACACCAACTCTCCGAAGAGTAATCCACCCAGACCCATTTCCCCTACCCTATTACATTACACTCACGCCTGACTTAGGCACCTAACCTACACATCCCTGAACACTATGGGCAATTTAGCCTGGTCAATTCACCTGACTTCCACACCTTTGGATTGTGGGAGGAAACCAGAGCACTAGGAGGAAATCCATACAGACACAGGGGGAATGTGCAAACTCCACACAGACAGTCGCCCGAGGCTGGAATCAAATCCAGGTCCCTAGTGCTGTCAGGCAGCAATGCTGTTGTACATGTCTGTTGCACCGCAATAACAGCAATCATAACCCTGCTGTGGTTGGATCCATTAGTTAACTTGCAATGAACCCATGTTGGGAATATAAGAAACAGAACAGGTCCTTAGTAATGGCAGCAGTTCGCATTTGCATCACTCACAAATGACAGTTCAACATACTGCGCCAGACAATGGGATATGGAGGAGTCTGACAAGAAGAGCTATAGAATGCCTGGACATGGATCGTTGACATAGGGACTGGATTCTGATCTATGCAACACAAGCCATGCTTTGCAGATACAGTAGGAAATCTTGTACTGCATGATCATTGATATCTTGTTCCCCACATCCCCCATGTCACCCAAGAAAGATAGTGTTGTGTACAAAAGCGTGTTGGTAAGTGTTTACAGTGGAAGGAAATCAGTTCCATGCCCTGTGCAGCCTTTTGGATTGTCGTTGTGAATTGTAACACACAGGTGAGACTTTTAAGGTTGCCTGTGATTACTTTGGCTTCAAAGAGATGACTATTCTCAATTTGTAACGACCATTGACATGGTCAGGATTGCTTGCAGCTAAGATTACCATCTGACACAGTAGCTGGTCACACAGTAGCTGACTGCAAACATTTCACATACAGGGTACTAAGATTTCAGAGCCTTTGACCAGTAAGTACCAGATTAATGCAGATACCCCTTGTACAACTTCATATTACTCATAAGGAGAATTTGTGTTTCAGACAGAGAAAAAAACATGCTCCAGGTGTGTGGTGACAGCCATTTTCCATTTCCAGTCCACACTTCTGATTTGTATGAGAATGGATTGTAGTGCAGGTCATGTTTGGCACTGTGAGTCTCACCCTCAGCCGGGTAATCATGTGCCACCCCTACTCCTGAACCTCTATTTCCTGTCAACCCCAATAACACTGAACTTCAACACATACCAACACAACTCTTTCATTGACTTGCATTTCAGTTCTCTCCCAACATCGCCTCCTGAACCCAGTCCTACAGCTTAGTCACGCCTACCATCATACTGCACTGTCCCCATGTCTAGGCAAGAATGGTCATAACTATCACTGACCATACCATCACACTCACACACTCACACACACTCACACACACACACGCACACACACACACTCACACTCACACACACACACACACACACACACACTCACACACACACACACACACACACAGTCCTCCAATGCACTAACATAGAGTGGGCCGAGATATGTCGAGGTGCCACCTTCACAAAGATTCTCCCCTCTGCATTCTATCATGTGACCTCCAAACATCACAAATCACATCTGCACCTTCCCCATCATAACAGTGGCCCTGATTAACTCCAGGACTGACTATGGTCCAGCCACCTGAGCAACTTGGACAGACAGCCCAGACTGAGCTCTGACTAATCTCTGAAGTTCCCAACTGGCTTCCTGTAAATCCCCTCACTGACTGAGGTTGACCAGCAGGACTGATTTTGGCCTACTCCCTGGACTGTAGTGACATGGAATCTCTGACCATTCCAAGCTGCCAACCAACATGGACTGATATCAAATGCTGCCCTTGACTTACTGTGCTCGTACTCACTGACTGAAGATTGTCTCCCTTGACTGGACTGGACTACTCCCCTTAGACTCCGAAACATGGCCATTTGGTTGATGAGCATTCAGTCAGTTTGTCATGTGTGCTCAATGGCAAGCAAGACAGGAGTACAGTGAGTCGGAAAATTCTCAATAAGGGGGCAGCCTGACAAAGGGCAAGGCCAGACAGAGAAGCTGGGAGCATCCAATTAGGTGTAAAATGAGTGAGCGCTAAGACAGCTAGCTCAAAGCTTAGAGCTGCAGCCTTGCAGATTCCAGGTGCGTGTCCCTGTCCGCAAAGTTCCCTGGTAGCAACATTGCAATAAAAAATGCTATTTTGCCCCATAATGCAGTCCTCCACTTCAGTGCTGCACTAAAAGTGCATTGTAGAGAAGATGGCATGTGTCTGATTCCAACCTCGGAGGATGGGGTTGTGGCCAGTCACTGTTGATGGAGATTTTGTCATGGAAAAAGATGTCGGTTCCAGGTATCCAAGTTGGAGGTCCAAATTATAAAAGCCCTGCAGCGTGGAAGCAGGTCTTTTGTCCCATCAAGTCCATACCAATCCTCTGAACAGGACCCCACCCAGACCCCACCCCCTACCCTGGCCGTGTAACCCTGCACGGCTAATCCACGTAGTCTACACATCCCTGAACACTATGGGCAATTTAGCATGACCAATCCACCTAACCTGCACATCTTTGGACTATGGGAGGAAACTTGAGTACCTGAAGGAAACACATGGAGATTGTATAAACTCCACACACAGTCGCCAGAAGGTGGAAGTGAACCTGGGTCCCTGGACCTGGCACTGAGAGGCAGCAATGCTAACCACTGAACCACCATGCTGTCAGGAGCAGGCAATGAGCTGGATTTGCCTGTTACTCACTCTGACTTTCATTCCTGAATTGTCATTGTTTAGTTTTGATCCGACATGTGGAAGAACAGGAAATTGCCCATTAATGAGGTAAAATTAGAATGCAAACAAATGAAAATAGACTTCTCACGAGTGAGAGTCTCATCTCACTATTCAGAATCTGGTTACAGAATCAGACTTGTATCGACATCAAGAAACTAATTCCTGCTGCCCTTGCTATTTTTTTCCCCATCTGATTCACCATTGCCCAAATCATCAGGAGCTGGGAAGATTCCAGTCATTGTTTTAATTGGAAGATACAGTGTGAAGGCAGAAATCCTTCCCCAAACACACTCAAATCAAAAATTGTCTTACAATCAGGAGCAGAAACCCTTGATGAGCTCGGCCTAACCCCCAACCTCTAATACAGAGGGATTGAGCTCAGATGCCACTCCCCAGAAATCAATGGAACAGTTCAGGCCTTTTATGCAAACTGTTATCTCCCTAGACTGTGTGAGCCTACTTGCTGCATCAACTTGTCAAGTCAACAGCAAAGTCCCCAGCATCTCAGGCTTTTATTATAAACATTTCAATAATACACACAGTTTGGCATATGCACACACTTCATATGTCAGTATTTTCTAACACCAGCACCATGTCTCCCCATGTTGGCCAGGCTTGGTTGTGGCTATGATTACAATGGCCATTTTTAGCATTACCTCTCTTTCAGTACTGCCCAATGATGGTGGTACTCTTGAATGCTGTATCTCCCACTTTTGCCAATATAATTTATCTGCCTATTGTCAAACTGTCATAATTTCACACTATTTTGAAGATACCTATTTTTGGTTTTATTACATACTTTACAAATTACTTGTTTAAGTAATGAAACAAAATTAACTTTAAATTAAACAATTGTTAACTGCTGGCAGACATCTCTCTTATAACCCGATTAATTCAAGAAAGTAACATAACAAAACTCATAGCTGCATCATGGAATTTTTCTTTGGTCCTTGGACATTTTCTAACTGCTGTTCCATCAAAATAAATAACTTCCACAGCATTTATTTAAATAAACTAAACCATGTATATTAGGCATCTGAATTCAGAAACAGATCCTATGTAATAAGCGTCATTAAATTTTGTTTGATCATCAACAATTTGCAAAACAGAGATGCAAAGATGTTGGAGAATAAGACAATCTCTATAGTGCAGGCTGGGGGCCAGATATCTGCAACTCTGATCCTACAGTGCCATCACTCATAGGAAGAGATAACTACAATGTGACAAGTTTAAATGGACCAGTTCTAAACCAAATGTGGACATTAAATTTAAACAATGGAAAGTTGGCAGCATTTTTAAAATTTTTTTTTTTAAATGGGGCATTGCTGGTTAAACTGGCATTTATTGTCAGTTACTAACCATCCTTGAGTAGATGATGCCGACCAGCATTCTTGAACTGTTGTTCTATTGGGAAGATAGGTACATCTATGATTTTGACCAGTGACAGTGAAAGAACGAGGTAGTATTATTTTACATCAGGGTAGTGTGCAGCTTGAAGGTGGATAAAGGAGTGGAGTTCTCGTACCACTGTTGTCCTGTCCCTTCCAGGTGGCACAGCTTGTGGGTTTGGAAGCTGTTGATGAAGGACCATTGACGAGTCGCTGCAATAGTTTGCCCATTTTCCCTGACAGATTTAGCAGTGAGGAGAAAGTGAGGACTGCAGATGCTGGAGATCAGAGCTGAAAACGTGTTTCTGGAAAAGCGCAGTAGGTCAGGCAGCATCCAAGGAGCAGGAGAATCGACGTTTCAGGCATGAGCCCTTCTTCAGGAATGAGGAAAGTGTGTCCAGCAGGCTAAGATAAAAGGTAGGGAGGAGGGACTTGAGGGAGGGGCATTGGAAATGCGATAGTTGGAAGGAGGTCAAGGTGAGGGTGATAGGCCGGAGTGGGGGTGGGGGCGGAGAGGTCAGGAAGAAGATTGCAGGTTAGGAAGGTGGTGCTGAGTTCGAGGGATTTGACTGAGACAAGGTGGGGAGAGGGGAAATGAGGAAACTGGAGAAATCTGAGTTCATCCCTTGTGGTTGGAGGGTTCCTAGGCGGAAGATGAGGCGCTCTTCCTCCAGCCGTCGTGTTGCTATGGTCTGGTGATGGAGGAGTCCAAGGGCCTGCATGTCCTTGGTGGAGTGGGAGGGGGAGTTGAAGTGTTGAGCCACGGGGTGGTTGGGTTGGTTGGTCCGGGTGTCCCAGAGGTGTTCTCTGAAACGTTCTGCAAGTAGGCGGCCTGTCTCCCCAATATAGAGGAAGCCACATCGGGTGCAGCGGATGCACTAAATGATGTGTGTGGAGGTGCAGGTGAATTTGTGGCGGATATGGAAGAATCCCTTGGGGCTTTGGAGGGAAGTAAGGGGGGAGGTGGGGGCGCAAGTTTTGCATTTCTTGCCGTTGCAGAGGAAGGTGCCGGGAGTGGAGGTTGGATTGTTGGGGGGTGTGGACCTGACGAAGGAGTCACGGAGGGAATGGTCTTTTCGGAATGCTGATAGGGGAGAGGAGGGAAATATATCCCTGGTGGTGGGGTCCGTTTGGAGGTGGCGGAAATGACGACGGATGACACGGTGTATATGGAGGTTGGTGGGGTGGTAGGTGAGGACAAGTGGGGTTCTGTCCTGGTGGCGATTGGAAGGATGGGGCTCAAGGGCGAAGGAGCGGGAAGTGGAGGAGATGCGGTGGAGAGCATCATCGATCCCGTCTGGGGGGAAATTGCGGTCTTTGAAGAAGGAGGCCATCTGGGTTGTTCGGTATTGGAACTGGTCCTGCTGGGAGCAGATGCGGTGGAGACGAAGGAATTGGGAATATGGGATGGCGTTTTTACAGGGGGCAGGGTGGGAGGAGGTGTAGTCTAGGTAGCTGTGGGAGTCGGTCGGTTTATAGTAAATGTCCGTGTTGATTCGGTCGCCCGAGATAGAAATGGAGAGGTCTAGGAAGGGGAGGGAGGAGTCTGAGATGGTCCAGGTAAATTTGAGGTTGGGGTGGAAGATGTTGGTAAAGTGGATGAATTGTTCAACCTCCTCGCTGGAGCACGAGGCTGCGCAGATACAGTCATCGATGTAGCGGAGGAAAAGGTGGGGGGTGGTGTCAGTGTAGCTGCGGAAGATGGACTGTTCCACATATCCTACGAAGAGGCAGGCATAGCTGGGGCCCATGCGGGTGCCCATGGCTACTCCTTTGGTTTGTAGGAAGTGGGAGGATTGGAAAGAGAAGTTGTCTGAACAACTTCTTTTCAGATTTAGCAGTGAGACAGCCTGGGCCTTAATTGGGTCACTACCAATTTCTTAGCCATCTCAAGCACTTAAGGCTTTATTCACAGACTTACAATTGTTTAATGATGCCGCTGGGAAATTTGTTTGGGTGTTGCTGTTCTTCATGTTCTTCAGCAGCCACCAACAAATCCTTAAAAATCATTCCCATGATCCACGAAAACCAAGAACGCTTCCCTGATTGCCCACATGTCACAGTCACCCCACATTCCTGGTCCACACAGCACTCACCTTGAAGTTACTGCAGTCAGACAGTCATTTAATATGGCAGCTCACAATTAAAAGCTGAATGAAGCTCAAGACCCAAGCTCAGGGTCTGCAGCTCACAGGCAAAGGCACATTTCTGACGAAATAACCCAGATCTTTTGATCAGGGTTGGAAACCTGCTGAGGCAGGGACTGCAGGTGGATGGAGGGTTTCAGTGCCAGGCAATGGGATGGCATGGTCCAGGTGGGTGAAAGGGTAGGACAGCAGGTAGCTTTTGGATAGATCAGGTGTGGGGGGGGGGGGGGAGCGGGGAGGAGGCAGGGGAGGATAGTGGGAAAGGTCAGATGGAGGGAAGGGTCAGGTGGAGAGGGAGAAAACTATACACTGACAGGTCAGGTCCAGTTGGAATACTGGTCTTATGAGTCATGACAAGGAACTGGGGTGGACAGCGAGGGGGTAGGGTTGGTGGGGACTGGGGCAGGTTCTGGAGATTCCGTTGTCAACAGGAAGGGACTTTGACAGTGTCAGTGATTGGGAGTTCATTGGGAATTCTTGGGTGCTAGGTTCATAGTTAGCATGATTTAGAGCAGGTTTTAGCTCATCTAACCTTTCCTGGACAACTCTTTATGTCTGAAGGAAGTGGGAGGATTCGAAGGAGAAATTGTTAAGGGTGAGGACCAGTTCAGCCAAACAAATGAGAATGTCAGTGGAAGGATACTGTTGGGACATCGGGAGAGGAAGAAACGGAGGATTTGGAGGCCCTAGTCATGGCGGATGGAGGTGTAGAGGGATTGGATATCCATGGTGAAGATGAGGCGTTGGGGCCAGGGAAACGGAAGTCTTGGAGGAGGTGGAAGGCGTGGGTGATGTCCCGAATGTATGTGGGGAGTTCCTGGACTAGAGGGGATAGGACAGTGTAGAGGTAGGTAGAGATGAGTTCAGTGGGGCAGGAGCAGGCTGAGACAATGGGTTGGCCAGGGTGGTCAGGCTTGTGGATCTTGGGAAGGAGGTAGAATCGGGCAGTGCGGGGCTCCCGGACTATGAGGTTGGAATCTGTGGGTGGGAAATCTCCTGTATGGTCTGGGAGATGATGGTTTGGTGATTGGGGGTGGGGTCGTGGTCGAGGGGGTGGTAGGAGGAGGTGTCTTCGAGTTGGCATCTGACTTCAGCGGTGTAGACGTCAGTGCGCCAGACTACACTGCACCCCCTTTATCTGCTGGCTTGATGGTGAGGTTGGGATTGGAGCAGAGGGATTGGAGGGCTGCGCGTTGTGAGGGTGAGAGGTTGGAGTGGGGGAGGGGGGTAGGCAGGTTGAGGCAGTTAATGTCTCAGCGGCAGTTGGAAATGAAGAGGTCGAGGGCAGGTAATAGGCCAGCCTGGGGTGTCCAGGTGGATGGAGTGTGTTGAAGGTGGGTGAAGGGGTCCTCGGAAGGTGGGCAGGAGTCCTGATTGTGAAAGTAAGCTCGGAGGCGGAGGCAGCGGAAGAAGTGTTCGACGTCACGGCGTGTATTAAATTCATTGATGCGTGGGTGGAGGGGGATAAAAGTAAGGCCTTTGCTGAGGACTGATGGTTCGCCTCAGCGAGGGGAGGTCTAGGGAGATGGTGAAAACTCGGCAGGGCTGGGAGCTAGGACCTGGTTTAGGTGTGGAGCTGGGACTGGGGGTGGAGCCTGTAACTGGAGTGAGCGTGATGGTAGGGGGAATGGTGGTGGAGTCATGAGCAGGGGTGATGTTCCCCTCAGGGTTCTGGGGGGCGGGGACAGTGACAGAGGGACCTGTGGGGGGGGGGGGGGGGGGGGGGGGGGGGCAGGGGCGTGTCGGCAGAATGCATGCCAGTGGTGTTGGTGGGGGCGAAAGTGGTGGCGAACATGGCAGTGGGGAGGGCAGAAGTCGCTGAATGTGTGACGTCAGCGATGATGTGGGGGCGGAAGTGATGCAATGTGTGTTGCATGAGGAATCGTGAGGGGCGGAAGTGGCTGTGGAAGTGACGTCGTCGATCGCCATGGGGATGGTAGCTGTACCAGCCTCCTGATGAAGGGCTTTTGCCCGAAGCATCGATTTTCCTGCACCTCAGATGCTGCTTGATCTACTGTGCTTTTCCAGCACTACTCTAATCTAGACTCTGGTTTACTGCGTCTGCAGTCCTCACTTTTGCCAACGCTATGTACCAGAGTTGGAACAATCTGAAGTCTCTGACTCTTAACTCTGGGTATGGGATTTTTCCGAGGGTTCCAAAAGCTGAGTAATTGCCCATCGGAAGCTTCAAATTCTCCAGCAATTACCAGTGCATCAAGAATTCCACGTGGTCTTGATGCACGCCCTCCAGGACGCACTGTGTTTCTGGCTATCCAGAGACCAGATGATCTCGACCAACATATCAACAAAGTAGAGGAAACAAAAAAACTTCCTATGCTACAAGGGAATATTAGTATTTCATTATATGTAACACGAGGGACTAGTATTTGTTGGCTAACAGTTTAATATAAAGAAATATTTATCACAAAATTAATGGTATAGGATTACCCATTCTCCTTCAGATTAGTGACCCCAAGACAGTGTTCATTTTCCCAGCTTTTGACATCAATAGCACATATATGGTCACATCTATAATTCTCTGAGACCTCAATTAAAGTAAATATTATGTATGAAAAGGTGAAAAGATATGACAAGCACTTTCCTAAACATCGAAAGCCATGCTTTACTTCTGTTGTTAGCTGTGTGGAAATTGCACCAATACACTTTGATCTACTTTAAGCCATTCACTGCCTCAGAATAGGCTCTATCAGGAACCCACTACAAAGCTGAGGGTTTGAACCAGCAGATTAAATAACTGTGGAACAATTTTCACACAGCATTGAAGCAATGACTAATATTACAATCCTATTAACATCCTACACATTTCAGTCAAGGACTGCAATGTTAAATTATTACCCCGGGTATTTTAGAGTGACCAAAATTGCCACTGAACAGCCAAAGCTAGTTTTCCCACTGATGATGATCCACAGAGATAATCTATATCAAAACTGTGTTTATTCTGTTCCAGCAAACACTGCCATATGTTTTGAAGATGGATAATAAGCAAATTAATTTATGGTAATTAACTACTCACAAATATGAATAAATGTTGATAACTGGCTTGATTCTTAGTCAGTTGAGTTTTTGGCAAAAATAACCTGCCAGCTTTAAAAAAACAGCCAAATATTCGGGATCACAGCTGGATCACAGTGGCCACATCCTTCATATAAAAAGCAGAGAAAAACATTCATTTGGGAACACATGATGTTACCTACTGAGATACACTAAACAACTGATTTTCAGGTTGTAATAAATAGGGCATTCTGAATCTTATACACATATCGACCATTTTTGAAAGAAATCGAATTTCTAGAGCCTTTGATCTGAAATTCGTGGCGTTGGATAGGAATGTTGCACAGATTGGAATATAAGTCAAGTTCAGTTTTGCTGGGATTTCATCTTAATTGTACTGCACCTTTAAATTCTGCTCGTGGATCCTCTAAACACTATCGAAACTTCAAGAGATTGTGGCCACAGAAAATTCTCCATTGTTTTCTTGGTGTCAGATAAACACAAGCATTCCAGATCTGGAGAAGGTAATGACTACTTTCACTCAGCAAAATGGCACTAGTCGTCCTCAAAAACATTTCTTTCCTCCTAGTGCAACTGGCCTCTGCCTCAGATAGAGGCAGACTGACGGAGGCAGCAGCTGGGCACATATTCCAGCCGGTGCCATAGCAATTCTACATTAGAAGGCGCTCGACAAGGTTCCCCATGGGAAACAGGGAGGACTAGCCATTTGGATACAGAAGTGGCTCAAAGGTAGAAGACAGAGGGTGGGGGTGGAGGGTTGTTTTTCAGACTGAAGGCCTGTGAACCAGTGGAGTGCCACAAGGATCGGTGCTGGATCCTCTACTGTTCATCATTTATATAAATGATTTGGATGTGAGCATAAGAGATATTGTTTGTAAGTTTGCAGATGACACCAAAATTGGGAGGTGTAGTGGATAAAGAAGAAGATTACCTCAGATTACAACGCGATCTTGATCAGACAGGCTAAGGGGCTTAGAAGAGGCAGATGGAGTTTTATTTAGATAAATGTGAGGTGCTGCATTTTGGGAAGGCAAACCTTAACAGGACTTATACACTTAATGGTAATGTCGTAGGGAGTGTTACTGAACAAAGAGTCCTTGGAGTGCAGGTTCATAGCTCCTCGAAAGTGGAGTCACAGGTAGATAGGATAATGAAGAAGGAGTTTGGTATACTTTCCTTTATTGGTCAGAGTATTGAGTACAGGAATTGGTTCAGCCATTTTTGGAATACTGCATGCAACTCTCGTCTACCTCCTATCCAGAAGGATGTTGTGAAACATGAAAGGATTCAGAAAAGATTTACAAACATGTTGCCAGAGTTGGAGGATGTGAGCTATAGGGAGAGGATGAATAGGCTAGGGCTGTTTTCCCTGGAGTGTCGGAGGCTGAGGGGTGACCTCAGATGTTTATAAGATCATGAGGGGCATGGATAGGGTAAATAGGCAAAGTATTTTCTGTGGGATGGGAGAGTCCAGAACTATAGGGCATAGGTTTAGGGTGAGAGGGGAAAGATATAAAAGAGACCTAAGGAGCAACTTTTTCACGCAGAGGGTGGTATGTGTATGGAATGAGCTGCCAGATGAAGTGGTGGAGGCTAGTGCAATGGCAACATTTATAAGGCATCTGGATGGGTATATGATTAGGAAGGGTTTGAAGGGATATGGTTGAGCTGCTGGCAGGTGGGTGTAGATTGGGTTGGGATATCTGGTCGGCATGGACGAGTTAGACCAAAGGGTCTATTTCTGTGCTGTACATCTCTATGACTCTAATAGCTGTACAGGAGCAAGCAATTTGACTCTTCTTCAAGGAAATGGCTGATCACAATTCCACCTTCTCACATGAGCCTGCTATCCCATAAAATACTTGGAACCCAAAGCTCTGTCACCTTTTTCTCAAACACACTCAAATGACTGAACACCCTAGCATTCATGGGTCAAGAACTCCAAACATTCATAATTAAGTAAAGACATTTCTCTTAATCTCAGAATTAAATGGTCAATCCTTTAATCGGAGATTGTGATCTCACTAATCTTAGAGGGAAACATTATTTTAGCATCTGACCCTCTCATTCTTCTGAACACCAAACAGCAGAAATTCCGTCTACTCAAACTTCCTCATTGGACAATGCCCTCAATCCAGGAACAAGTCCAGGAAACCTTTGTTCCACTGTCTCCCAAACAAGCACGTTCTTCCTTAGGTGAACAGGGTGTAGTGCTTCTAGTACAGCCTCACCAATGACTTGAAAATTATGATAACACTTTGCACTTTTACTCTAATATTGATGCAACTGAAGCTACCACTATTCATCTGTCTAATTGCATTTTGTAGCCAAACATTAGCCTTCTCTGATTGACGTGTAGGACAAACAGGTCCTTCTGAACATAGACAATGTACAATAAACATTCTATTCTATCAAGTCTAATCCATTCACCCAACTTGTCTATATTCCTCTGCTGCCTCTTCGTGCTCTCCAAACAGTTTTCTTTCCCATCTGATTTTTAAGCAGCCACTGAACTCGGGTACTTGCATTTAATCATCTTGAAGTCATTAATACAGACGATGGTAGCTGAGAATCATGTAATGATCTTTATGACACCTCTCTACTTCCAGCCTGCCAAACTGAAAATGTTCCACTTACTCCATCTCTGTTTTGTCCATCAGTTAAAAACTAATCCCAATCCCATGAATCCTAATCTCTTGTCTTGCATTATAATGAAGACTATTTTTTGAAATTTAAATACACTAAATTCACCAATTTCCTTCTCATCCACCTGACTACGTAAATCCTCAAAAAATCTCCAAGAGATCTGCTGAACACCAGTTTCTTTCCATAAATCTGTGTTGATTGTGTAATTGTTTTTGAGTGATCTTTTTATCACCCTAAGAGATTGCCTCCAATTGATCTTAGGCTAATTGGCTATATTTCCCTCTTTATTCTTTCCCTCTTTCTTTAATAACAAGGTCCTCTTTCTTGCTCCTGTAAGACCATAAGACACAGGAGTAGAAATAGACCATTCAACCCATCAAGTCTGCTTGACCATTCAGTGAGATCACGACTGATCTGATAATCCTCCCCTTTCTTGTCTTTTCCCCACAATCTTCGATTCCCTTATTGATTAGATATCTGTCTATCTCAGTCCTGAATATATTTAAAGACCCAGCCTCAATATGCCTCGGGTGATAAAGAATTCCACAGACTGATTACCCTCAGAGAAAAAAAATCCTTTTCATCTCTGCTTAAATTCATGACCCCTTATGCTGCAATTATGCCCTGTGATGCTAGACTTTCCCACAAACCTTTCCACATCTAGCCTGTCAAGTCCTCTGTGAATCTTGTATGTTTGAATAAGGTCAGCCTTCCATACTCCCATGCGGACAGACCTAATCTATCTAACCTCTCCTCATAAAATAGTCCCTCTATACCTGGTATCAACCTAGTGAAACTTATCCAAACTGCCTCCAATGCCAGTATGTCTTTCCTTAGAGAAGGGGTCCAAAACTATTCATCATATTCCAGCTATGGTCCGACTAGTACCTTGTATTGTTTTATCAAAACCTCTCTACTTTTACACTCCATTCCATTTGAAGTTAAAGCCAACATTGCACTTGTCTTCCATATCACCCACCTAACTTGGATGCTAGCTTTTCATGATTCATGGACAATCCCCCATCTCTCGATTCTGTAGCTTTCTGCAGCCTTTATCCAAATAAATAACATTCAGCTCCTCTATTCTTCCTACCAAATGCATAACCTCTCATTGTTCCACAATATATTCTATCTGCCACACTTTTGCCCACTCATTTAACCTATTCACAATTCTATGCAGCCTGATAATATCATCTTTATTGTTTTGCCTTACAGTCTATTTTTGTGTCATCTGCAAACCTGGCTACAGTGCATTCACTTTCCTCATGCAAATCGTTTATGTAGATTTTAAATAACTGTGATCACACAGAACTGATGCCTGAGACACTCCATTGGTTACAGATTGCCATCCTGAACTTGCCTCCCTTATCCTAACTCTGCGTCTTCTAATAGTTAGCAAATCCTTTATCCATGCAAACATACAACCTCCAATCCGTGGGCAGTCATTTTATCAGGTAGCCTAATTTCTGAAACAATGCCTTCTGAAAATCCAAATATATTGTTTCCACTACTTCAGTTTTATCCTTCTTGTTAACTCCTCAAAGAATTCTAATTAATTGGTCAGGCATGATTTCCCCTTCATAAAAGGTGTACTGACTCTGCTTGATCATGTTACATATTTCTAAAAAGGTGGCACGGTAGCTCAGTGGTTAGCACTGCTGCCTCACAGCATCAGGGACCCGGTTTCAATTCCACCCTCGGACAACTGTCTGTGTGGGTTTCCTCTGGGTGCTCCGATTTCCTTCCACAGTCCAAAGATGTGCAGGTTAGATGGATTGGCCATGCTAAATTGCCCGTAGTGTCCAGGGATGTGTAGGCTAGGTAGGTTAGCCATGGAAAATGAAGGTTCACAGGGATATGGTATGAGAGTGGGTCTGTGTGGGCTGCTCTTCAGAGGATTGGTGGAACTCAATGGACTAAATGGCTTGCTTCCATACTGCAGGGATTCTATGATGAAGGGCTTATGCTCAAAATGTCACCCTGCTCCTCAAATGCTGCCTGACTGACTCTGTTTTTCCACCTCCACACTCTTCAACTCTGATCTCCAGCGTTTGCAGTCCTGACTTTCTCCTTGGATTCTATAACTATAAATTCTCTGCTATTACAATCTTTATAGTAGACTCTAATAATGTGATTGGCTCCCCAGACCATTTCAGAGGGCAATTAAGAGGCAACCAGTTCAAGGGCAACTAAGGATGGATAACAAATGCTGTATTTGCTAGCAATGCACACATTCCATGAAGGAATGTGAAACCCGTTATCCAATATCTTGGCACTTTCCGTTTGATTATCACAGATTTTACTGTGCAAATAGTGATTGCTCAACTGAGGGCACGGAGGATAAAAGTTAATATGTTGATCACTTCCTGCCCGCCCTAGAAGGATGCACTCATATACTCCGGACCATTGACAGACAATTTGTTGAGGTACACTAAAAATGGTAACTGCATCTTCAGCTTTGACCTCAGTGAGATCAAGATGAATGACGTTTGGAAAAATTAATCCTTGCAATTAGTGCTGCTGGCACCTTTTAGTAAAAACTAGCTGCCACTAACTCACTTATAGTCCCCATTTGCTGCCACTATAATATGCTGGTAAACATTATTGTTGGTTTGATATGGTTTGAGTGCGACCATATCATGTCAATACACATATCAGATGTCTTGAAGTTTATTAACAATATTGTTTATGGACTCAGCAAGATGGCGGCGATTCTGTAGGACTGCTGTGGACAGCTCTACCTAACAACCAAGACATACTGGTGTTTTTTGCCATCCCTGGCCAAGTTATGTGGTGGAATTATTAGGTTAAAACCTTACAGAACACATAGTTGTTAATATTTGGGAGTGGGAAAGACGCCTAAGGGAAAAGCATTGGGCAAACAGCAGAAGTGAGGACACTCCCCTGCAACACCAGGCACACCAGAGACAGCAGCAGCAGCCTCTCCTGAAACCCCCGGGGACCTGACAGATTCACAGGAATTGGCTGCAGTGATAGAGAGACTTACTTTGAAGGTTGGGGCTGTGATTGAGGAAATCCACGGGGAGATTCGTGCCCAGGTCCAACCTATCGCACTCATGCTGCAGAAACATGAGCAGGAGATCCAGGGCCTTGGGGAGCAGCTGGAGGAGGTGGACGGTCGGAAGCTGCAATGGAATCCTCATCCAATCGAATCCAGGTGCTGGAGCGAGAGGTGCGGGTCTTGCAAAACCATATCGACGACCTTGAAAATCGAGGTCGGAGGATAAATCTCCGAATTGTTGGGCTCCCTGAAGGTGAGGAAGGTGAGCAGCCAGTCAGCTTCTTTGAAAACTGGCTGCCGAAGTTTTTGGGCCTTCACATCGAGTCCAGCAGGCTTCAGATTGAAAGGGCGTACCGGGTCATAGTGCAAAGGTCAGTGCCGGTGCAGCATCCCCGTCCGGTCCTAGTGCACTTCCACTCATATAAGGACAAGCAAAAAGTCATAGAAGCTTCCAGATCCCTGGGAAAAGATTCGCAGGCCCTGGTGGACAAGGGGTCAAAAATCATGTTTTTCTAGGATTTCTCTGCAGCTGTCTTGCAACATGCTTGGGGTGAGTTGAGGTGAGGGATGCCATGGTCGTCCCTGCTGATTACACTTGCAGGAAGTGCACCCATCTCCAGCTCCTCCAAGACGGGAGGCAGAGGGGGTTATGGATCGGAGCTTTAGGGAAGTAGTAACTCCAAAGATTGCAGACAGATGGGTGACACTGAGGGGGACTGGGAGGAAGCAGCCAGTGCAGGGACCCCCTGTGGCCGTTCCCCTCAAGAACAAGTATACCGTTTTGATACTTGTGGGGGTGACGACTTACCAGGGGTAAGCAATGGGGTTCAGGCCTCTGGCACAGAGCCTGTCCCCATTGCTCAGAAGGGAAGGGTGGAGAACAGCAGAGCAATAGTTATTGGGGACTCAATAGTTCGTGGCACAGATAGGCGGTTTTGTGGGGGCGAGAGAGACTCACGTTTGGTATGTTTCCTCCCAGGTGCAAGGGTACGTGATGTCTCTGATTGTGTTTGCCGGGTCCTTAAGGGGGAGGGGGAGCAGCCCGAAGTCGTGGTCCACATTGGCACCGACGACATAGGTAGGAGGGGGGCTGAGGAAGCTAGGCAGGCTTTCAGGGAGCTAGGTTGGAAGCTCAGAGTTAGAACAAACAGAGTGGTTGTCTCTGGTTTGTTACCCGTGCCACGTGATAGAGAGTCGAGGAATAGGGAGAGAGAACAGTTAAATGTGTGGCTACAAGGATGGTGCAGGAGGGAGGGATTCCAGTATCTGGATAACTGGGGTTCTTTCTGGGGAAGGTGGGACCTCTATAAACAGGATGGTCTACACCTGACCCTGAGGGGCACCAGTATCCTTGGCGGGAGGTTTGCTAGTGCTCTTGGGGGGGGGTTTAAACTAACTCTGCAGGGGCATGGGAATCTAGACTGTAGCTTTAGGGTGCAGGACCTGGAGTGTAGGGAGGTTAGGAACATGGCATCAATCTCGAAGGAGTGTGCCTATAAACAGGAAAGTGGCTTGAAGTGTGTATACTTCAATGCAAGAAGTATGCGAAATATGGTAGGTGAACTTGCAGCGTGGGTTGGTACCTGGGATTTCGATGTTGTGGCTATTACGGAGACATGGGTAGAACAGGGACAGGATTGGCTGTTGCAGGTTCCAGGGTTTAAATGTTTTAGCAGGGTCAGAGGTGGGGGTAAGAGAGGGGGAGGTGTGGCATTGCTTGTCAAAGATAGTATTACAGCGGTGGAAAGGACGATAGATGAAGACTCGCCATCTGAGGTAGTTTGGGCTGAGGTTAGGAATAGGAAAGGTGAGGTCACCCTGTTAGGAGTTTTTTACAGGCCTCCTAATAGTCCTAGAGACGTAGAAGAAAGGATTGTGAAGATGATTCAGGAGAAGTGTGAAAGTAATAGGGTGGTTGTTATGGGGGACTTTAACTTTCCTGATATTGACTGAGAAAGCTATAGCTCCAGTTCGTTAGATGGGTCGGTGTTTGTCCAATGTGTGCAGGAGGGTTTCCTGACACAATATGTAGACAGGCCAACAAGAGGTGAGGCCATACTGGATTTGATTCTGGGTAACGAACCAGGCCAGGTGATAGAATTGGAGGTAGGTGAGCACTTTGGGGACAGTGACCACAATTCGGTGACTTTTACTATAGTGATGGAGAGGGATAAGTGTGCACTGCAGGGCAAGAGTTATAGCTGGGGGCAGGGAAATTATGATGCGGTGAGGCACGACTTAGGATGTGTGGATTTGAAAAATAGGCTTCAAGGGAAAGGCGCAATTGATATGTGGAGCTTGCTCAAGGAGCAACTATTGAGTGTCCTTGATAAGTATGTACCTGTCAGGCAGAGAGGAAAGGGTCGTGTGAGGGAGCCATGGTTTAATAAGGAATTGGAATCCTTTGTTAAAGGGAAGAGGGCAGCCTATGTAAAGATGAGGCGTGAAGGTTCAATTGGGGCGATTGAGAGTTATAAGGTAGCCAGGAAGGATCTGAAGAGAGAGCTAAGAGCAGCAAGGAGGGGACGTGAAAAGTCCTTAGTTGGTAGGATTAGGGAAAACCCAAAGGCTTTCTATAGGTATGTCAGGAATAAAAGAATGACTAGGGTAGGAATAGGTCCAGTTAAGGATGGTAGTGGGAAGTTGCGTGTGGAGGCTGAAGAGATTGGGGAGACACTGAATGAATACTTTTCGTCAGTATTCACTCAGGAACAGGACATTGTTGCCAATGTGAATACTGAGTCACAATTAATTAGAATGGACGGCTTTGAGGTTTGTAGGAAAGAGGTGTTGGAAATTCTGGAAAGGGTGAAAATAGATAAGTCCCCTGGGCCTGATGGCATTTATCCTCGGATTCTCTGGGAAGCAAGGGAGGAGATTGCAGAGCCATTGGCTTTGATTTTTATGTCCTTGTTGTCTACAGGAATAGTGCCAGAAGACTGGAGGATAGCAAATGTGGTTCCCTTGTTCAAGAAGGGGAGTAGGGATAACCCTAGTAACTATAGGCCGGTGAGCCTCACTTCTGTTGTGGATAAAGTCTTAGAGAGAATTGTAAGGGATAGGATTTATGAACATCTGGATAGGAATAATGTGATCAAGGATAGTCAGCATGATTTTGTGAAGGGCAGGTTGTGCCTCACAAACCTTATTGAATTCTTTGAGAAGGTGACTAAGGAGGTGGACGAGGGTAAAGCGGTAGATGTGGTGTATATGGATTTTAGTAAGGCGTTTGATAAGGTTCCCCATGGTAGGCTACTGCAAAAAATACAGAGGTATGGTACTGAGTGTGAGTTGGAGGTTTGGATTAGGAATTGGCTGGCTGGAAGAAGACAGAGGGTAGTAGTTAATGGTAAAGGTTAATCTTGGAGTGCAGTTACTAGCGATGTTCCGCAAGGATCTGTTTTGGGACCATTGCTGTTTGTCATTTTTATAAATGACCTGGAGGAGGGGCTAGAAGGTTGGGTGAGCAAGTTTGCGGATGATACGAAAGTCGGTGGACAGTGAGGAAGGATGTGTCAGGTTACAGCGGGATATAGATAAGCAGCAGAGCTGGGCAGAAAGGTGGCAAATGGAGTTCAATGTGGATAAGTGTGAAGTGATTCACTTTGGTAAGAGTAACAAAAAGATGGGGTACTGGGCTAATGGTCAGTTACTTGGTAGTGTGGATGAGCAGAGGGATCTTGGTGTCCATGTACACAGATCTCTGAAAGTTGCCACCCAGGTAAATAGTGCAGTGAAGAAGGCATATGGCATACTGGCTTTTATTGGTAGAGGAATTGAGTTCCGGAGTCCTGAGGTTATGTTGCAGTTGTATAAGACTCTGGTGCGGCCGCATCTGGAGTATTGTGTGCAGTTTTGGTCGCCATACTATAGGAAGGATGTGGAGGCACTGGAACGGGTGCAGAGGAGGTTTACCAGGATGTTGCCTGGTATGGTAGGAAGATCGCATGACGAAAGGCTGAGGCACTTGGGGCTGTTTACATTGGAGAAAAGAAGGTTTAGGGGTGAATTGATAGAGGTGTACAAGATGATTAGGGGTTTAGATAGGGTTGACCATGAGAACCTTTTTCCACGTATGGAGTCAGCTATTACAAGGGGGCATAGCTTTAAATTAAGGGGTGGTGGGTATAGGACAGATGTTAGGGGTAGATTCTTTACTCAGCTGGTCGTGAGTTCATGGAATGCCCTGCCAGTAGCAGTGGTGGACTCTCCCTCTTTATGGGCATTTAAACGGGCATTGGATAGGCATATGGAGGATAGTGGGCTAGTGTAGGTTAGGTGGGCTTGGATCGGCACAACATCGAGGGCCAAAGGGCCTGTACTGCGCTGTATTTTTCTATGTTCTATGTTTTTCTGTAATTTGAAAGAGGAAGTCCTACGAAGAAGTTAAAAAGAGACTGAGGAACCTGGGCATCCAGTTCTCCAGGAGATACCCTGCAGCGCTCCGTTTCAACCACGAGGACTCAGTTTATACAGGTGACTCGGCAGATAAAGCTAAAAACTTTGTAGACAGTTTAAAATAGACGGATTGGCCTGAAGAATATGGTTAATGATTGTTCTCTTTCCTATATTTCCCCATGTTATCCCTTCTTTTTTTAAAAATTCCTTTCTTTCTCTCTAATAATTTCTTTTTTGGAACGGGGGGGAAAAAGTCCTTGGAATAAGTTGTTCCTTTTTTAAATAACTGAATTTTCTTATGGGAAATTTTGTGGATGTTCTTTGTTGTCTCCCCTTTTTTTTGTTTGTTCTGTTTCTCTTTTAGTCACAGGTAGGGGTGACATGAACCCAGGGATGGCTCATCCTGACTTGGTCTTTTTTCTGTTGATTTAAGGATAATTTCCTTGTTTCTTTTTTGGCCTAAGGCTGGGGCCCAGTCCGGGTTTGAAGGAGCTGTGAAGGAGGGAATGGGTAAGGTGAGTGCCCCCAATGGGCAGGGGGAAGAGTCTTCCATTCAAAGTTTTATAATTTTTTTTTGTAGTTTTTTGGTAGTAATAGTTGTTTATAGTTATGATAGAGTAGTTTTTGTATATATAGTTCTTTGATTCTGTGAGTCTTTATTTACTTATGCTCAGTGCTTTGTAAGCAGGGTTCTCCCTCCGAGGGGTTCAAGGGTGTCTGAAATGGAATATGGCTAAGTATCTTAATAAATGGGGCACCTGGAACATCAAGGGAAGTTATTTGCCTGTTAAAAGGAAAAAAGTGCTTTCTAGCCTTAGGAGGGAAAGGGTTGATATCGCTTTGTTGCAGGAAACCCACCTTGATGATGGGGAACACCTGGAATTACAACAGGGGGGTTATGACTGGGTTTTCTTTTCATCCTTTACTACTAAAAGTAGGGGAGTGGCGGTACTTATCCAGAAAAATCTTCTGTTCACATTATTAGAGCAGGTGAAAGAGAAGCAGAGACGGGTTGTGATACTTAAAGCCCTGATACATGGGGAGGAATATGGCATTTTAGATGTCTACTGTCCTCCGGCACATCCCCTCAAACTTTTGATTAGTGCTTTCTCTAAGTTAAGTGCTTTTGGAACACGGCACATTATTATACGGTGGGGGGGGACTTTAATTGTCTTTTGGATCAGACAGTGGACAGGATGCCTTGTGGGTCCCCAACTATTTCTTTGCAGGCCAAGCAGGTGGTTGACTTGGAGTTGGGGTTGGTGGATATTTGGAGATGTCTTCACCCTCCCGGCATGGACTTCACCTTTTTTTCAAACCCACATAAATGTCACACAAGGATTGACCTCTTTCTGGCTCCCTCGGCCCTACTGGATTTGATTATGGGTTGTAAAATTGGGAATATAGCTATCTCTGATCACGCGGTGGTATATTTGGAGGTTAAGGCCAAGAGTGAGGGGCTAGGTTTGCGGCTCTGGCGTTTGGACCCTTTTCTCCTTAAGGATTCCAAATTTGTGGAATACTTTTTGAAGGAGTTTCAGGAACTATTAACTCTCAATTCAGGCACGGCTAGTAGTCCATCTATGCTATGGGAGACTGCAAAGGCCTTTGCTAGGGGATTAGCTAGTTCCTATTCGGCTAGCCAGAAACGACAGAAGGAGGAACAGCAGCATCCACTTGAGACGCGGTTGAAAGCCGCTGAGGTGGCACATTTTGCGTGGCCTTCGGTGACTAAGTTACAGCGGATCATGGCCCTTCGGGCTGCCTTGAATTCAATACTGACACAAAACGCAAAGAAATAACTTCCTTTTGCTAGACAAAGGCTGTTTGAATATGGGGATAGATCAGGGAAGTATTTAGCGTACCTGACTAGGAAAAAACGTGCTCCCCAATCCATTACTGCAATCAGAGATAGCCGAGGTTCTTACATACAATGCTAAAAAGATTAATGAGGCTTTTGAGAGCTTTTACTCTGATTGTATCAGTCTGAAGGTTGCGAAGACAGGAGTGCTAAAATGGAAGCCTTTTTTAAGAACCTGGACCTCCCGGGGGTAACCTTGAAACAGGCCTCGCTCCTTAATGCTCCCTTGACAGTTCAGGAAATACAGGAAGCAGCTAGGCAACTTCAGTGTGGGAAAGCGCCTGTCCCTGATGGTCTTCCGGGTGAGTTTTATAAGGAGTTTATAGGGATTCTGTCAGGGCCAATGTTGGAGATGTACAATCATTCCTATATGCATGAATGCCTACCACCATCTTTGAGAGAAGCTAATATTTCCTTAATTCTTAAGAAGGGGAAGGTTCCTGAGGATTGTGCCTCATACAGGCCCATCTCTCTATTAAATTCAGACTTCAAGATTCTGTCCAAGATCCTGGCACTGCGATTGGAAGGGGTGTTGCTCCATATTATTAAAAAGGACCAGACAGGCTTTATAAGGGGCCGTAGGTTCTCTAATAATATTAGAAGGTTGCTGAATGTGGTCCAAGTTTGTCAGCAACGATCGATTCAGGGGTTTGTGATTTCCTTAGATACAGAGAAAGCATTTGATCCTTTTTATGTCTTAGAACAGTTTGGGTTGGGTGGGGTCTTTGCTAGGTGGGTGGAGGTTTTATATCGCCAGCCTCTGGCCGCAGTCATCACCAACGGGGTGAAGTCTGGGAACTTTACGATTGGTAGAGGTAGTCGGCAAGGCTGCCCCCTCTCACCATTGTTGTTTATGTTGGTGATATGGTCTCTGCCAGCGGCTCTTCGTCAGAATGTCCACATAACCGCTCCGGAAGTAGGATCGAGGGCACACAATATTACATTGTACGCAAATAATGTCCTTCTGTTTTTATCGAACCCGATCACCTCCGTACCCCATTTGATACAATGTATCAATTCATTTGGGGCTATTTCAGGATAGAAGATTAACTTTGCAAAATCAAAGGCTATGCTTTTGGGGAACCTTAAGGATGTGCCCGAAGTTAAAGATGGCCCTAAGTTCCCTTTTAAGTGGTCACGGGCAGAGAGTTCCAATACGTAGGCATTTTTATCACCTCCAAGTTTGATCTGTTATTTCGGATTAACTTTGCTCACTTGCTCAACAATATTAGGCAAGATCTCCAGAGTTGGGAGGCTCTTCTAATTTCATGGCTGGGCTGAACATCTCTCATTAAGATGAATGTTCTTCCTCGTTTGCTTTATCCCTTGCGTATGCTCCCTATAATGTTTCCCAGGTCAACTCTGCAGAAGCTTATGGGGTGGTTTGGTTCCTTTGTCTGGCATCGTGGGCGGCCCCTCATCAAACTTACTAAATTGCAGTTGTTTCAAGGACAGGGAGGAGTTGATTTCCCAGACATCAGGAGGTATCAATTGAGTTCCCTGCTGTCCTTTGTCTGCGATTGGGTAGGTAACGATCCAAACTCAACATGGCTGGATATTGAGGCCTCCCAGGCAAAGTGTCCTCTTATTAACCTATTGTTCATGGATAAGATGAGGACAGTTATGGACCACTGCCGGAACCCCATTGTCATTAGTACAGTCAAGGCATGGAGGGCGATGCGTCAGAGTGAGGGTTGCTTATCCAAGACTTTGCCACTTACACCTATAGTTGGCATGCCAGGGTTCCGACCGGGGATGATGGACTCAGGGTTCAAATTATAGGAAGCGAGAGGGATTTCTAGTTTGGGAGACTTTTTTGAGGGGGAGGTTATGATGTCTTTTGAGCAACTGAGCCGCAAATACGGGTTACCCAGCAGAGACCTTTTCCATTTTTTTCAGGTTAGGGATTTCATCCAGAAGAAGACTACACTTCTCACTAAGCCCAATACAGAGAGGATGTTGCTACGCTCCACAAGCACCCTTTCGGTTAGTGCTCTCTATCACCTGCTGGGTGGCAGGACCTGGCAGGATATTAACCGGTTATGTGAGGTCTGGGAGCAAGAGCTGGGAGTGGAGATCTCTTCTGAAACATGGGAGAACATATGGGAGAATACTCGAAAGATTTCAATCTGTAACAGGACATACGCTACGCAGTTAAAAGTTCTGCACAGGGCTCAACTGGCACCAGACCATCTGATGAAGTTTAAAACAGGGGCATCTTCAGTATGCCGCAAATGTAAAATACGTGTAGGTACTCTTACCCATTGCTTCTGGACATGCCACAGGCTCAGTGTTTATTGGAGCACCGTGGTGGGAGAGATAGGGAGGGTATTGAGGACTGAAGTCAAAGTAAACCCGATATCTCTCCTCTTCGGTCTACCAAATTTACCATCTTTAAATGGACATGGGAAGAAACAATTTAATATTCTTGCATACTGTGCACTGAAGATTATTCTGATGAATTGGGTGTCTGAGAACCCACCGGACTTGATGGGATGGCAGAAATTAATTATGGAGCACATTCTCTTGAACTTTTTTACAAACATGGTGCACCACACAACAGACCATTTTTATAAGACATGGCAGCCCTACTTGAGTTATTTGGATATAGATTTGTCAGTTACCTTAACTAGGGCTTTTTTTTAACCAGGATGATTAGATTTGTTAAGCCCTGGGCCCTGGAGGGGGTCTCCGGAGTTAATGCGGGTATATATACAATGCTCCCATTCCTTTGTTTGGGAGCTTTGCGCCGAGCATAGCTGTTCTGTAGTCTGTGTTTTTTTGTTGCTTTTTTTTTGGTGTTGCTTTGCACAGTGTTAGGGTTGGCTTTGTATTATAGGGAAGGCTAGTAGTTAGTAGATAGTAGTTGTATTGTAATTTGTGTCTTTTTTCTTTTTATTATACTGATATTTGTTATTGATTTTTTTTCAATAATTTTATATGTTTGTAAAGTTAAAAAAATTTGCTAATAAATATATTTCCAAAAAAAAATTTTGTTTATGTTTCTATAACAGCACAGACACATGCATAGTCTGGGTTCTATGCTTATGTAATGTATATAAGTCTGACTTAGTGAACACACTGTACTGCCAGAGCGACTTCATACCAGAAAGTCACACATCATGATATTAAACAACCATTTTAAAAAAGGTACACCACCAGACTGGTGTGGAATCTCTGCAATAACTGAACATTCTTTTATTACTTTCTGTTTGCTCATTAAATCTCCCTTTACTGAATTCTAAAATCCTCCCAAACGTCAGATTTAATATTTTTTGACAACATAAGTCCTTTTCATTTTTAACTTTTGGACCACTTTGTGCCTTAAAAATGAATACTTTTGTAAATGCTAGCTAACCCCTTACCAACATATAGTTTACAAACTTACTTTATTCAACTCACTCCACCAACCCAAATAATTTGCTTTATTTAGATGCAGGGCCTTAGCTTTGAACTTAAAGCTTTAAGTGAATTTAAAAGTAACGGAGGATGTTAACACTTCCTTTGAAATTCCTTTGCTACAAGATGATTAACGGACTCTCACTGCACAATACGTGTTCTAAACTGGTCTGTTCCCTAGTTGGCTCTTTAACATTGGCCCAGAAACCTAGCTTGCATGCATTTCAAAAAATTTATCCTCCACCATCATTACTGCAAATTTAGTTTCATGATCTACGATTAATGTCGTACAATATTGTATTACATGTCTCTAATTTCTGGATTCATATTTTGTGCTACACAAATCATTGCCAGGAAGAGCATACAAACAACTCGCACCAATGTTTCCTGCCCCTTGTGGTTTCATAGCTCCACACCAACTGATTCTACGGTCTGATTTTTCAGCCAAGATTCCTTTCTTTCCACTGTCCTTAATTGATTGGCACCACCTCTTTTCCAGTCCATTTTACCAATCCCATCTAAAAAAATAAATGAAGCATCCAGGAATATTTTGTTTCTAAGGTCACTCTGCAATATTTCTGTAATGGCTTTTACACCAAATTTCAATCTTATTAATTCATGTAATTTGTTGTGCATGTTTCACACATTCAGATATAGTGTACTTTTCTAACTTTGCCTCTTGCCTCTGAGTCACCACTGACACTTCCTGACCCACATTGCTGAGTTTTACCCAAAAAGACTGTTGTCTTGGTCCTTGACATTTCCATTGTAACCTTGGGCAAGTGGTAGGAATGATTAAGGGAGGGGTGTTTCTCTTTGTCCACACTCAAAGCAATTGGAAGGGTCCCATGAGTTGTCATTCATTTATCTTCTTATTGACTGATAAAGTTCAACAGCAAAAAAGCTGTCCATATTATTACTGCATTACTTTCAAAACCTGAATCATCTCACTGCCACCAACTTGCTTTTCTCAAAGATTTAATTTGGAGTTGCATCAGCCTCATCTTAATCACTATTCTCTCACAGAAGGGCCCTAAATCATCTACAAAAGATATCCTACATCGGAATCATACAATGAGCCATACAGGAACGAAAACAACAATATTGTGCTCAAAAGACATACACTACAAAGCTTAGACTTAACATTAATTGGAGCTTTGAAAAGGCACATTTGAAAATGCACGAAGCAATGCTGTTGAATTAAGAGATGCATGCTTATAATGTTTTACTTTGTGAATAGGTATAAGAATAAATAATGCTTTCTTCCTATAAATTTTTCGCCAATTGCTCTTCAGCAATAAAAACCTGGCTTGCTGGAAGCATTTTCACATTGACTGGGAACTTTAAATTATGATCAGTTTTCACACCCAAATAATCTTCCTTTTTGACAGTTCACCATTCTAATTGTAGAGTGTTACACTCTTAGTCTGTGACATAAATGCCAATATCAATTACAAATGATGCCAAAATCTCAACAACCTTGCAACATGCAATTTTAAATTACTTAAATCTTGCTATTCACCCACTATTTGGTCAGTAATAGAGTAACATTGGTGTTCGATCCAGCAAATATGAAATCAATGTTTTAATTTACCCAACTGAGTGACTGCCCCAACCATGTACCATTATCTCTTCATTACAATATTAATGATGCACATCTCTGTGACTACAAAGAAATCAGAAAAGCATCACTCACATGGCAATTTCAGGTGAGTCGGGTGATTAGTGAGATTAGGTTCAATACAATTCCCTTAATCTACTTGGGAGATATTTTGGATATGTAAGCATTCCTTGCATCTTGCTCAGCTATTTGGCAACTATTTATAACAAGAGCATTTTTATTGAAATGAACCCTGGAATTTTATTATTCAGTCCTGAAATATCATTTAACAAACAAGGAACACACTGATTTGGAAGTAAATCTCTCCTCGAAGTCCAAAGTTTCATAACTATTTTTAAATACTTAGAGGCATAGAGTCATAGAGATGTACAGCATGGAAACAGACCCTTCGGTCTAACCCGTCCATGCTGATCAGATATCCCAACCCAATCTACACCCACCTGCCAGCACCCGGCCCATATCCCTCCAAACCCTTCCTATTCATATACCCATCCAAATGCCTCTTAAATGTTGTAATTGTACCAGCCTCTACTACATTCTCTGGCAGCTCATTCCAGATACGTACCACCCTCTGCGTGAAAACGTTGCCCGTTAGGTCTCTTTTATATCTTTCCCCTCTCACCCTAAACCTATGCCCTCGAGTTCTGGACTCTCCGGCTCCAGGGAAAAGACTTTGCCTATTTATCCTATCCATGCCCCTCATAATTTTGTAAACCTCTATAAGGTCACCCCTCAGCCTCCTACGCTCCAGGGAAAACAGCCCCAGCCTGTTCAGCCTCTCCCTGTAGCTCAGATCCTCCAACCCTGGCAACATCCTTGTAAATCTTTTCTGAACCCTTTCAAGTTTCACAACATCTTTCCAATAGGAAGGAGATCAGAATTGCACACAATATTCCAACAGTGGCCTAACCAATGTCCTGTACAGCTGCAATATGACCTCCCAACTCCTCAATACTCTGACCAATAAAGGAAAGCATACCAAACCCCTTCTTCACTATCCTTCACTTGATTTCCAATACTTTTTAAAATGAACTTATGACTTCAAAAATGTTTGTTGTCAGTCATCTGTACTGTTCTGAGGTATATTCTCTCTACAGTTGCTCACAGGATTATGCCTGAGTCAATGACAGAGCACGCAGAAATAATTTAACAAGTCAAGCAGACACTAAATCTACTGAGATCTCACCCAAGTCTATTTTATGGAATTACATAACATGGTGACCACTAGTGTATTAAATTACAATTTTCCAACAATTAAAGCAAATATTAAAAATACTAGATTGAGTACGGAATTACAGACGCTAAAGGTGATACAGTTACCAATCATTATTATTTTTGAAAAGTTGGTAATTAAAAGTGAAGGTAAACTGAGTTTAGGTTTGCAGTTGTGTGTAGCTCTGATTTATATTAAGGGTCAGAAAGTACCGTGGAACAGTGAATTTTACAGCTTTTCCAAGAAATCATGTGACTTGAACTCAATGGCTAACAATCTACCTAGTGAGATAACTGTTAACATAAGTTTCTATGATCCAGATAAAGATAAGCTGAGGACAGCTAATGCATGTTCAGTTAGACAGGAACAGGCCTAGTTCAGAAAACCAACAGAAGGGCAATTCAGTTTCTTTTTGCAGCCTCCAGGCCAACAGAGCTTGAATGAAATCTTAAACAGTTTTTAGCAATCTCAAAAGTTGCCAAAGTCAGGGAAAAGTCAATAAGTCTGCTTTTCAGGGAAAAAGTCAAAGAAATCACATACGATGAATGTACAAAACAAACTGAAAAAGAAACTGACCTTGCCAGCTGAGCAAGAAATGTTTAAGTGAAAACAGGAGACAATGATTGGGATTGAGTGTTTGTAAAGGATATTGCTGGGGCAAGAGTTGAATACTTCTTTTTGATGTTTAATGGCCAGATCTTTCCAAATTGCCATTTTTTTTCCTTTTGTCTAATAAACCTATGATTTTTTGTTAAAAATACATTG
Source organism: Chiloscyllium punctatum (assembly GCF_047496795.1). Taxonomy (NCBI): domain Eukaryota; kingdom Metazoa; phylum Chordata; class Chondrichthyes; order Orectolobiformes; family Hemiscylliidae; genus Chiloscyllium; species Chiloscyllium punctatum. The sequence continues at coordinate 50,723,502 of NC_092739.1, forward strand.
ACAGCCTAATGTGAAATCTTTAGTGATTGAATGCTGTAATTGAATTGCAAAAACTGAAAAAAATCTTAGATCGATCAAGTCAGGTTTCACTTTGCAATCACGTGTTTGCAGCACTTTCAAAGTTGCTCCAAAATTGTTTAGAAGATTCTACAGCAAGTCAGATTAAAACAATTGTAAAAAATGCTACTCTATTTAAAAGTAAATTGAGAAATAAGAAATGCTGTAAGAAAAGCAATTCATAGGGACAAAACAGAAAACTATCCTAATATATATGGTCAATTGCAGAAATATAGAAATTACTTCACACAGGGCAAAATTCATAAGACCATAAGACCTAGGAGTGGAAGCTAGGCCATTTGGCCCATTGAGGCAAAAGTGAGGACTGCAGATACTGGAGATCAGTCAAGGTTAGAGTGGTGCTGGAAAAGCACGGCAGGTCAGGCAGCATCCAAGGAATAGGGAAAAAAAAAATCAACATTTTGGGTAAAAGCCCTTTATCAGGAATGAGCCCATTGAGTCCACTCCACCATTTAATCACGGCTGATGGGCATTTCAATTCCACTTACCCGCACTCTCCCCACATTCAGAAGTAACGTCTGCTACGCCAGAGAGATTATTTTTCAAATCCACGTATAAGATGTATGAATCTTTAAAAGATTCAGAGTAGGACAATTCTGAAAGGAATGACCTTAAAAAATTCATTGTTTGAACCTATGAATGTGAGAGAATTTCCTGCCCAGAATGACATTTCTGCCAAGCTAGAAAGTTCAGAAAAATGCTAAAAACCTCAAAGCATTTCTGAATGTGGTTACTTCAGTGAATGTGCTAACCACTTTGAATAAAATGGAGTTGAACTGAAGACATCATTACATGGAATTGCAGGATTTTTATTGGTGTGAGATAAAGTCAACTTCTCCAATGTAGTCCATTTTTTTGTGAACTTTGAACCGTGGATGAGTATATAACGCTGAAAGTAGGTTATACAGAGTGGGCGAAGGAACAGGAGTTCTCATGCTGTAGATTTGGAAATGTCCAAGAATCCCATATTACGACTGGGATCCTTAATCACTGACAGAGCAAATTGGAGGTATATGCAGTGAATCCAAAGTTTTTTCCAACAATTAGAAAGGGAGCCTTAGAAGGTCACAGGCAATGTTAAATCTAATTTTCAGTGTGCACTGACAGAGGAAGCAAAATTGCCCCCATTATTTTATCAGGAGTGAAAATTCTCAGAAGTTGTGGTGGTGGGTTTAGAGATTTTGTGGACTTACTTAAACGGTGTAATACTCTTGCCAATCAGATTGAAATGGTTGAAAAAAAAACCTGCTCAAGGATTAAATATAAATAAACATTGTAAATTAGAGTGAGGTTGATGCCTAATCAAGTACTGAAAGAGAACTTCAAAGAGTTTTAGGTTGACTGTCAGAATATACTAATGCACCAAATAGAAATTTCCTGTCCCAACGGGACAAGAACTTTGAAATGTTGAAGCTGACTCACCATTTCATTTTGTGGTTCTTACTCAAGTGTGGCAGTGATACAAGAACTGAGGAAAATCGACCTTTGTATTATGCTTACCTCTGACTATAGCAGACTCGCAATGTAATACTTTAGTGAACACACTGCTCCCAGAGTGATTGACGACCTGCAGTAATATTTTGAGAAATCTTGACAACTGATAAACTGCACTGTTACTCAACAATCAGAATAAATCATCACTATTAATGACTTGTCAGAAGAGCTCTGTGTAGGCCAGCCCAAGTTGTACACTGAGATGTTGCGAAATAGAGGAAATGTAATCAATCAATCCCAAAATCATTTCTGAAACTACCATAAAAAGGACAGATGAACAGAGCTCCTCTGATACTGCCTGACTGGCTTTGCTTTTCCAGCACCAAACTCTTCGACTCTGACCTCCAGCACCTGCAGTCCTCACCTTCTCCTAGATGAATAGATACGCCAAGGATCAAAAGAGGTGGAGAGAACATCCTCACAGAATACTGCTCATGCCAGGCATGGTTTATGATTGCTCCTTATTGGGAGCTTTAATAGTTGTGTGCCTGAACCATTTGCTGTGCTCAATAAGTAATAGTTACTACACAAAAAAAAATCACAGGCAGAAAGCATTTGGTAAGTAGAGATTCTTGAGCCAAGGATCAAATGAGAACAATAAATTTTCTTCAAAATGTATGTCTCATTCTTAGCAAAGGCTAGACTCTTCTTTTAAAAGTAATTTTTGATGTTTCCTTTAACTCACAAATTTGCCTCAGAAGTTGAGGGAGGCAAATATCAGCCAATCTGAAAGGACAAGCAGTCAGGATTAGTTTTATACTGTATTACAATTCATTCCACACTTCATTACATCTGCAGCAAACCTTGAGTTTTGACTTCTTGTGTTTTTCTATTTTTGGGCCACTGGACAGCTTAAGATTTCCATTTGCTTCCTGGGTCGTATCGTAGGATTTGTAAGAGACCAGTGACCATTCATTCCTTTTAAAGGCAGCAGTCTGTTAGCCCACTTGGCAGGCTCGCTGGAAACATTCAATTCCTGTATCGGCCAAGGACACCGTGAGTATCTTCTCAACCTCAACCTTGCGGCTGGAGACATGGCAACCGTCAGATCAAACCGACTGTCAGTCATCTCTCTCTCTAATGAAAGTACAGCCTATGGATCTCTGCAACTATGGATATGTTCATTTTTAGTTAAAGGATCAACATTCAAATCTATTGAATTAAATCTTCCCAGTTCTCCAACGTTCTGAGAATGCGCTGGCAGGTATTTTATCATTGTTAGACAGCTAGACTTTGGAGGAAGGAGGAATTCTATCCTGGTTGTGCTCTGAAAACTGTGACTGTTCAGGGTGGAGGCTGTATAGGTGCTGCTGATTTCTGCAGAAGACAAGAGAAGCAATGAGCTGCGCAATAGGGATGGTAACTTGAGTTTGTTATGAATACATTGACTTTAGTAGTAACAGGAGAGCAGCATGGTGAAGCTTACTTCATTCCATGGACATCGAGCTCTCTGTCTCCCCATGAATGATCACAGTCCTGAACTGTTAACTCAAAAGATTTTCTCCCCATAGCGGAGGGAGAAGTCAAATGTTGGCCAACATTTCCAATCTATTATGAGACTGAATGAGATGAAAGTGGCTGGAAGAACTGTTAATGAGTGCAGGAGTAACAGAAGTGCCAGGATGATCCAAATGAGCCAGTCAGAAGCACAGAGGGCATTGAGCTAGCAATCTGGAGGGTTAGGGTGGGTGAGCATAAGTGAGAGAAGAAGCTGCCTGCAGTGTGTCTAGAATCTCCACAATCACTTCCTTTAAAACTGTATGATGCAGGCTCTCAGGTTCAGGGGACTTGTCAGCCTTTGGTCCCATTTGTTCTCCTTCCCTTCCTCCCAGTCTGAAATATCACGATGACTCTGCCTCTGTCAACATCAAATTCCTCAGGGCAGCAGCCATTACCTGCTTAACCAACATGGATTTCTATTACTATTCAGCAAGGCCTTTGATAAGATCCCATAAGAGAGACAGATAAAAGAAGCTCACAGGATCCAGGCTAACTTGGCAAAGTGGATCCAAAATTGGCTTCACAACAGGAGACAGAGGGTAGTGGTAGCAGGCTGTTTCTGAGACTGGAGCCCAGCATCCAGTGGTGTACCACAGGGGATCACTGCTGGATCCCTTATTGTTTGTAATATTCATTAATGATGTCGATGAAAATGTTGAGGGGAGGAGTTCAGGGGAGGGAGTGTGTCATGAGCGAGTTTGCGAGCGATACAAAGATTGGCCAGGTGATTGACTGTGGAGGACAAAGGTGTTAGGTTACAGGAGGCTATAAATAGATTGTTCAGATGGGCAGATCAGTGGCAGATGGAATTTAACCCAAATAAATATGGGACAAAACACTTGGAAGAAAGAACAAAACAAGGGAATACTCAGTGAATGGCAAGACACTAGGAAGTTCAGAAAAACAGGAATTTCCTGGTGCTTGTCTACAGATCCTTGAAGCTGCAGAATTAGTGACTAGGATAGTTATGGAGGCACATGGGACACTTAGCTTTATTAATTACGGCATAGATTATACGGGGGAGCAATGCTGGAGCTGTACAGGACATTGGTTGGGCCACAGCTGGAGTACTGTGTGCAGTACTACTGGAAGGATGTGATTGCACTGGAGTGGGTGCAGAGGAGATACACCAGGATGTTGCCTGGGATGGAGCATTTCCTGCGATGAAGAGAGACTGAATCATCTTGGCTTGTTTCCTTTGGAGCAGTGAAGGTTGAAGTGTGACTTGATTGAGCTGTACAAGATGATGAGGGACACTGGGTGAACAGAAAGCAGCTGTTCCCATCAGTCAAAGCACCAATGACCAGAGTGGTAGGGGGAGGGGGAGGGGGAGGGAGGGTGATGGCAATTTTACAGTGAAAAGAAGAAGGACGTTAAGAGGAGATTTGAGGGGAAAAAAACTTTCTCACCCTGAAGGTGTGAGGGGTCTGCAATGCAGTGCCTGGGAGGGTAGTTGAAGTAGGAATCTTCAACCTTTAATAAAGAACTTGGATGAGGACTTAGAGTCATGGAGCTTGGCCATATCCCTCTAAATCCTTCCTATTCATATACCCATCCGGATACCTTTTAAATGTGGACAGTTGGTTCCATAGATGCACCACTCTCTGCATGAAAAAGTTACCCCTCAGGTCCTTTTTAAATCTTTTTCCTCCTTAAACCTATACCCTCTAGTTTTGGATTCCCAGTAAGGAGACCTTAGCAGTTCACCCTACCCATGCCCTTCATGATGTTATAAGCCTGAAGTGTCATAGCATTCAAGGCTATTGGCTAATGTAGGAAAGTGGGACCAGTGTAGGTAGTTTTTAGTGGTACAGACTCAACGGGCCATACAGCGTCTTCTGTATGATTCTATTACTGCACAGTTAATAGCCCATAGTCTGCCCTAGAGAAAAAGGTACTTTGTTTTTAAGCTGCACTCCACAAACACATTAAAAACAAACAATGTCCTTTCAACTCTAGGAACTATCAATCTTTAAAGTGCATTCTTTATGACTGTTGTTGCTTTTACCTTTAACGTTATACTGGCAGCATCCTCCTCTTTTGTGACGGAAGGGGTAATGTATATACACATTTAGTACTTCTGTTAGGTATCTCTTATCGCTTTATCCAAAGGAAGATTGCCTTTTGTCCATTGCCACCATTTTGCCTCTACTACCCCTTTTAAATATGATTCATTTAGAGAAGAATTCGGAGTTTCATTTTGTGTTACCTACGAGTCTGTTCTCATTCTCTCTTTGCTTCTCCAATTCCAATTTTTCAAACTGCTGTTTTTTCTATAATTACACATTAATTGAATCAAACTGCTGAAAGTGTAATTACAAATTGTGAAATCATGCAAAAGAGATGCAGACCTTTATTACCAAGCCTCAGAAAAATATTATTAAAAAATTAACAAGGAGGAAATGAATTAATCTGGATGTATTAGAATTCTAATATTTTGTCACACTTGCTTTCATTAAATGTAAGATTCAGAACATAACACAAAAACTAACAATGGTTGCAATACAAAATGCAAATTAACATCCACATCTAATAGCATTGAAATGGAACTGGCAAAGAATATTTCTGCAGTAAAATGTACAAACTGTATAGCGGTTGACAACTTTAACTACTTAGTGTCTTTTCTTATGTAAAACCTCAGCACTAAGTACTTTGACATGCTGAAAACTGTAATGGTATTGACGAAATGTGATCAAGCAAGGATCAAAAGGAGACAGCATCAAAAAGTGGACTGACTGATTTTTCAATTTAAAATCTCAAGGAGGGGATTCAGATTGTAAAACCTAATCCAGAAAACCAGGAGACAAAAAAAAACAAGAGGTACATTTAAAGTTCAAGATGCACTGGGAGGGGGCAGGGTGGGTGGTTTAGAGTGAAAACCTGACATAATTGCACAAAGCACAATCTATGAAGTATAACAGAGTCTTCCACCTGGCACAAATCCCAAGGTTCTTTACAGAGCAAAGCAGATTGAAAACTTAGGTGGAAGGAACTTGAGGGCAGCAGTAAAAATTGAGAAAATTGCTGAAGAGAAAATGATGGTAAGATGAACAGGTGTAAAAAGGAGAATCAATTAGCTGTGAAGCAACTGGGAATATTATCAGGGTGCAAAAGGCACGTTACAAATGTGATTGATTCTTTAATTGCAGGGTGCAGTACCTGAAACGTTGGCTATCAATTGGGGAACCAAAAGTAGTTTGGGGAAAGTGTGAAGGAACATTTGAAAACAAGATATGACACCAAAAAAGAATAAGGAAATATGAGGTCAGATGACAAAACAATTGGCCAAAAGGAAAAACAGGGTCAAAAAAGAGGATGTAATTATGGAATTGCAAAGCACGGAGCTGGTGTAGTCACCAATGGTGGAGCAATTACAAAACAGAAATGAACACTGCACCAGAATGAGAGGAGCACAGACGTAACGTTGTGGGAAAGGATGATATTTACAGAGACAAGGATGGTCAAGACCACAGAAAAGTTTAAAAAATAAGGATAGAATTTTAAAAACATTGCTTGACCAGATGCTGACACAGGTCAGCAAGAGCAGAGATGGTGGATGAAGACTTGATGAGAGTTAAAGCACAGACAAGTAGGGTTTTGGTTCAGCTCAAGTTTATAGAGAGTAGAACATGGGAGATAAGTCTGGAATGCCTGGGTATCATTAGGGCCAGAGGTAACAAAGACACGAATGAGAGTCGTAGCAGCAAGTGGACTACACCAGGAATGAAGTCTAGCAATATTGGAGAGGGGGAAAAAGACAAACACATTCTTGGGAGATAGCATGAATAGGAGGTTCAATACAAAAGAAACCAAGTACCTGGGAGGCAGCACAACTGACCAACCAGGACTTTCCTAAAGGACCTGCCAGAAATGTGAGAGAATCAAAGAGGGGGAAAAAATGTACTTAAGCTTGTCTTCAGCAGTTTACCTGGGGCAGGTACATCTGTCCAAGTCAGCATTGGTAGGAGAGACAACCTAGTCCAGACTTGGTGGAGACAAAGTATTATCTTCATGTGGAGAATACCTTCTAATATGGTGCCTGACACTACTGCTAGATTTTTACAGCTCAAAAAATAGACATCCAAGGGGAACTGGGTACTGACAAGCATATCCTTTCAAACAACTACAAGCGTGAGCTCAGGAAAATAACCCTGATTCAGTGACAGGAACAGGAGAGAATGGTAGGATCACCACCATGCAGCCAAATAATTCAAAATGATACACCAATCTGGTGAAGCTTTGACAAAGGGTTACATTCATGATAAACAGCTGAAGGAACGTGCGACAGACGGAGCAAAGCCAATGGATAGATCAAAGCTCTCAATGTGCCTTGAATTATCCAGCCGGGAATGGTGGAGGAATGTTAAACTAAACAAATGGTGGAGGTGGCTCCACAAGCATGACCATCCTCAAATGACAGCTGAGTGCAGCATGTTCGTATTGAGGATAAGGATGACACATTGGGGGAAAAAACACCTTCAGCTGGAAATGCCAAGTGAATGATCCCTCTCAGCTTCATTCTGAGGTTCCCAGCATTGTAGATGTCAGTCTTTAACTAATTTAAGTTACTCCATGATATCAAGAAATGGCTAAAGACATAGAGTTGTCCAAAGGCTATACTCTCCCACTAAGTCAGGAGCAGTGAAAACTTACACTTCTTAACTAATCACATTGCTAGGTAAGTTATTCCAGTCGTTTCAACATTAATATCTATGTAACAATGTGGAAAATTGAGCTGTACAAAATACACAGGGCAGGCAGGTGACCTTGCATCCCTAAGTCCCAAAACCACCCAGGAAATGTTAGCCACCAGGGCAGCCAATTGAAGCAAAGTTGCCCCAATGTGCGGAAGTGACAGAATGTGTATGCAGCTGGTCATCCAATCACAGGCAGTCTCAGAGAAACAGAAGGTGACCCTGATCAATGTTTCAGAAAAGCAACCTGTGCCTGTGAAACAATGACTTCAGAATTCCAGTTAAATGATCTGGGTATTTTAGTTTACTTATTCCTTACGTGTGCATGGGTGCTGAAAACACCGTTTGGGATTAAGCAAATACATTAATCATCTAACCTTGCTATTTAAATTACTTCCCCCATTAAAGCTATCATGTATTTAATAAACAGTTTTCTGTTTGAGATACAAGACTGGTGTCAGGGATTAAATTAATTACAAATCTGATCAGGAACCATAGGAGTAATTATTAGGATTTTTCAACAGTTTTAATTTTACTGTGTTGTGAATACAAGATAGACAGGTTGATTTGGCTTGGTTATCTGTCTCCATGTTATAACAGTACGTTTTTCTACTAAGTTCACCATAACACATGCATTTCTGTCTTAAATTTTCTAAAATCACATTGGAAGCCTTTTTCAGCAATTTCTCAAATTCTTACAGTCAGCATTTCACTGTAATAGATCTCTGAATTGTGCAGCCCATATTTTTATAGCTATATTTCCATAGCTGCCTCATATTTCATTAGCAAATTGCCAAAAACAATTGTGATCAATTTTATTGGCAGTTGCTTGATTTTCAGGGAAGACTAATCAATCAAGTTGTTTAATAAAATGGGTATGGTCCAATAACTATAGACAGAAGATTTGGTACAAATTTTTTGATAGCATAGTTGTGTATTTCTTCAGAAATTAAAATCACATTCCCGCTTATTTATTTCAGGTTTTAGGATCGGGGAAGCTGCATTTTGATACCTATTGTCAACATCAAGCAGTCTCAAGCGATAATACAGTAAAGTGAAGAGCACATAATATTTTACATTGAATAAATGGAATATGGAAGTGACTAGAATTTCACATACATGTGAATTATTGTAGCTGTGGTTACCGTTCGCGACAAACATGCAACAACTGTGCAAATGCTAAGATCCCAAACTGTCATAAACAATTTCATTTTTGTAGTGCTTTTTATAACTTAGGACATCTTGACATGTTTTACAATCAGACAAAATACTTTGGAAGTGCTGTCACTGTAGTAATAATGAACACGTATTGAGATAAATAACAAAATAATTGAGGAGAGCTTAGGACCAGTGACGAATTGGAATGCCAAAGCAAATCTTTCAGAAGTAAAATTAGGAAGCACTTGTATACTCGTTGGTATTGAAATTGGTAAAAAAAAGTTTGGAACTCATCTGCAAAAGGCAATTAATGCTACATCTATATCAAAGTCAAATGAATTATTGTATTTATATCTGTGATTGAGATCTGAGACACAGGAAAATAAAAGGGTAATAATTGCCTGATTAAGAGCTTCCATCTTTCTACACCTGTAAATATATTAGTTGTGACTTCACCAGCCGACAGACATCATGTTCAGGGTAATGGTTTTTTGCAAGTAGGTGTATTAGTTATTTTGGAAAAGAAAGATTTATTTTTAACCTATGCCTTTGTTATGCTATGATGTCCAGGAAATTAATACTTCCTTTGTGGTTAATGGATTGGTGATGATAGCAGTATTAGAATTCCTCAATTCTCAACGAGTGTTCAAACATTGCATACATCAACACAAATACTGCAAGTAATGTAACCATGTGACTGGCTCACCTAATAAAAAAAAGGTAGTCAGAATGTAAAAGGAGTCCTGAAAACCAGCACTGAAAATAAAAACCCTCGCTAATCAGGAGCAGCCCTGAAAAACAATTTTGACTCCGGACCTGTCTGCAAAAAAGCATGACAAATTCAAATCTGTAAAATTACTATTCTCCAGTGTCAGAAAAGTAATGGAAGGTGATGTCTTTGACAATGCTGTCTGATAAGAGTCACAAACACAGCAATATATTAGTTATCGGGCTCAGATGGAGTTTCACCAGAACCATGCAACTCCAGAGGTCACTACAGTCTTGATCGAAACTTACAGCAAACAGACAAGTTCCAGAGGTGAAGAGCAAAATGAAAGTGACTATCCTTCATATTAAAGCAGCATTTGCCTGAGTGAGGCATCAAAGGAGCCCTAGAAAAATTAAAATCAATGAGAATCAGGGGAAATCTCTCCACTAGTTGCAATTGTAGCCAAAACAGAGCAAAATATTTGTGGCTATGGGAGATCAGTCATCTCAGTCACAGGGCATCTCTGCAGGTAGTGTCTTAGATCATCTTTAGTGATTTTCCTTTCAACATAAAGTCAGAAATGGGAATGTTCACTATTCCACAATGTTCGATAGCGTTCAAAACTTCAGCTACTGAAAACATTCCACGTCTCTCAACATACAGGCTTGGGCTGATAAAAAGAAAGTTACATTTGCACCACACAAGCGCCAGACATTAATTGTCTCAAACTAGAAAGAATCCAAAATTGCCTCCAATACCACAACACAAAACAAATGAACGTATAAATGATTTAAGGTTTTTAAAGACGCGCTTTGTGTCAAGTATTTATCTGTTTAACTTTATGCAAGTATGCGTGAAGTAAACTCCAGAGACCTTTCAGAATCAAATGCATAGCTTCAAACAGAAAGTGAAATAAATCAGCTGTTTCACGAGTTCAGTTGTCTACAATTCTACAAATCTACTCAGATTTCAAGAGAAATGCCGCATAAAGTAGATTTTTCCAAAGTCTCCTGACTGAACCTTCTTTCTAAAAACAAAATTGGTATTGAGATGGCTATTATGGAATGAATTGGTGTGAAAACCACAGGAATGGAAGTTCTTTTAATATCAGTGGTCTGTTAACTTAATGGGAAGTTTAAATGAATTTGTTTCTAGCCTCTGGCCTTTCAGAAATCTTTCAAAAACATTAAGTTCAATTTTCTACTAGATTAAATTAAAACTTCCCTTTCCTAGTAAAAGGAAAGTGCAACAGACACAGTATATGGATGTAAGTTAGCTCGCTGAGCTGGAGGGTTTGTTTTCAGATGTTTCATCATCATGACTAGGTAATATCGTCAGTGAGAGTCTCCGGTGAAGCACTCGTGGTGTGTCCCACCTCTCTACTTATAGATCTTAGTTTCTTAAGGTGGGTGATGACATTTCTGGTTCTTTTTTTTACCAAAGGAAGGTAGATGGGATCTAAATTGATGTTTTTATTGATAAAGTTCTGGTTAGAATGCCAGGCCTCTAGGAATTCTCGTACGTGTCTTTGTTTCACTTGTCCTAGGATGTGTGTGTTTTCCCAGACAAGCAGACATAATGCAACTAAAAACTATAGCCACACTACCTTACATCAAAGGCATATCAGAAATGACTTCCAGACTACTCAGACCTCTTGGCATCATGGTAGCCCACAAACCTACCAACACAGTTAAACAGCGACTACTGAACATAAAGGATCCATTAGATACAACCAGCAAATCCAAAGTCATTTACTAAATACCATGCAAGAACTGTAAAAGACACTACATCAGACAAACTGGCAAGGAAACTTGCCACCAGGATACTGAAACACCAACTACCTACCAAAAGACATGATCCACGATCACTAGTTTCCATACATACAGACAAAGAAGGACATCACTTTGACTGGGACAGCACACACATCCTGGGTCAGGCGAAACAAAGACACGCACAAGAATTCTCAGAGGCTTGGCATTCTAATGGAGTCAGAGATGTACAGCACAGAAACAGACCCTTCGGTCCAACTTGTCCATGCCAACCAGATATCCCAACCCAATCTAGTCCCACCTGCCAGCACTTGGCCCATATCCCTCCAAACCCTTCCTATTTATATACCCATCCAGATGCCTTTTAAATGTTGCATTTGTACCAGTCTCCACCACATCCTCTGGCAGCTCATTCCATACATGTACCACTCTGAGTGAAAAGGTTGCCCCTTAGGTCTCTCTTATATCTTTCCCCTCTCACGGTAAACCTATGCCCTCTGGGTTCTGGACTCCCCCACCCCAGGGAAAAGGCTTTGTCTATTTATCCTATCTATGCCCCTCATGATTTTATAAACCACTCCAAGGTCACCCCTCAGCCTCCGACACTCCAGGGAAAACAGCCCTAGCATAGTCAACCTCTCCCTATAGCTCAAATCCTCCAAACCATGCAACATTCTCGTAAATCTTTTCTGAACACTTTCAAGTTTCACAACATCTTTCTGATAGGAAGGAGACCAGAATTGCATGCCAGAACTCCATCAATAAACACATCGACTTAGACCCTATCTACCTTCCCTTGAAGTAAAGAACTGGAAATGACATCACCCACCTTAAGGAACTAAGACCTATAAAAGAGAGGTGGGAATACCACCAGCGCTTCACCGGAGACTCTCACTGATGATGTCACCAAGTCATGGTGATGAAACATCTGAAAACAAGCCTTCCAGCTCAGTGAGCTAACTTACATCCAGATCATCAACCTGAGCTACAAATATTCTCAAAAATTGCCAGACACAGTATATAATTGGGAGAGAGGTGGGAATGGTATGTAATAACATAATATCAAGAATCAAACAGATAATCCTAAAATGTGAACCATTTTATTTAAGGTTAAAAATCACACAACACCAGGTTATAGTCCAACAGGTTTAATTGAAAGACTAGCTTTCAGAGTGCTGCTCCTTCATCAGGTGGTAATGACTATCACCTGATGAAGGAGCGATGCTCCGAAAGCTAGTGTGCTTCCAATTAAACCTGTTGGACTATAACCTGGTGTTGTGTGATTTTTAACTTTGTACACCCCAGTCCAACACCGACATCTCCAAATCATTTTATTTAAGTTCACATTTGCAGAGCTGGTGGACATTTGAACCTGCTGCTGATAGGCATGTTGTTGGTGGCACAGTGATAATGTCCCTACACAGGACCAAGAGACCTGGCTTCAAGATCCCCCCACCGTTCCAAAGGTACATAAATAACATATCTGAATAAGTTCATCAGAAAAATTGGACAGGCATGTTGTTCCCAAAAAGAACCACTAGGTGGGAGAATTGAGTCTGTTAACAACCCTCAATGATCACACAAGTCTTCAGTACACACAGGCTTATACTTAAACATCTGGAAATGACAAACAATGGAAAACAACATTTACTGTATCTCCTTCAGGAATGATGGAAAGCTTAAGCTTTCACAAAATTACTGAAAACAGATTTGGGTTTCTTAAGGATGTAAAATTGACAATTTTAATCAAAGTACATGGTAAATTACCAAATGTTTTAAACAGAATGCATAATTTTCATGTGTAAATACAGCACGTACTGAATTTATGAAAAGACAAAAATCGAAACTACAATAAAGCTAATCCTCAATTTTCACATGTTGACATTCTTCATGTCTTTTGATTTTCTCTTTGGCTTTCCAGTAAATGCACATTCCATTTTTTGTATGAAATATGAAGAAACATGCTTGAAAAGAGTATAAAAATGGTAAACTATATTACTGGATAAAAAGCACGTTCCTCTTTTTAAATAAAAAAAAGTACCAGGAGATTTATATAAACAAACACATTCTCTCAGCTTTAATTGTTTCATAACAGATTTTATAATAAATAGACTTTGATTATAAATTTGTCAGTCGAGAGATGCACAGAAAGAGAATTGATCTTTTGATGAAAAAAAAATGAATAGTGCATTAAGACAAATTCTCTCAGATATATCATACGCAACAAACATCTCAACCATAAAACCTGTTCCTCAAACAAAAGCATTAGTTATCACCATGGCGCCACAAAACCAACACAATTAAGTTTTTCATTCAAATAATTATTTGAAAAAGTTGCAGCATAATTATTAGCTTTTTGCATTCAGAGTAAAAGCACATCCATTACTTTCTGACTTAATTTTAGGTTCTTTTCTCAACAATGCAATCCAACTGGAAACGATTGAGAACTGCAAATAGGATATTAGAGAGCAGTGCGCAGACTGCCAGCCCTTGGTCTATTTAAAACTGGACAGATCTAATATGTAAATCTGCCATTTCTTTAACCTCATGTTGGCATCAACAATCTTCCGTCACTGCAACTGTAATACACAAACCACGCACAGGAAGGAAGAGAATTCATCTTACCCCATATCTGGCTCACTGAAGGAAGAGGGATACGTAGGACTGAGGAGGAAAGAGAGAAAAGCTATAATATTTTAAAAAATAAACCACAACTATGTATATGTTTGCATTGTGGAACTATACATGTCATTATCAGCTGCATAAAAATACTAAGACTAATTTTCAACATTTGAAACATCAACTTTTACTCTATCAAAATGCAGTATTAAAGTTAATATATTAAAATAGACATAAAACCCAATAAAAAGCAGTGTAGGAATATCTTAATTAGGAAGTTAATCAGCGCTAAAGTACAACTTATCCAGGTAGTGTCATTATATATCTCTGTGTCATACAGTCAGAGTTGTACAGCAAGGAAACACACCCTTTGGTCTATCTCCTCCACAGTGATTAGATATTTTAAATTAATATAGTCCCATTGGTCTCATTCCCCACATAATGATTCAGACAGAAAGGTCGTGGGAGAGGCAGATAATTGATACAATAGTTAAAGTAACAGGATAAAAACCCCTGTGCTAGATATCACACATACTAAAATAAGCTAGGAAAGGGAAATGGTTAAAGTGGCATTAAGTTTGAAAATAAAGTACTCCGGTCTCAAGAATCTTAACACCAATTCCATTGGGCTGAGTAGAGACCTGTCCAAGGTAAATTGCATAAAGGCTAAATGCTAGTGGTAAATAAACGGTCAGAAATATTTAAATAAAAATACAACAACACATTTAAATAAAAACAAAATCTTTCAAGATCCATCTCTCTGGCACATCTGGACTTTGTAAACAAAAAATCTCTGGACTTTATAAAGAAGGAACTTTCTTGGAGTGTTCCAGATGGAAGAGAATCTCTAACTAAAAAAAACTTTCAAATTCCTGGGGAATTCCCTTAGAGTCAGCTGCATCGGGAATTTCCACATAGTCCCAACGTCACAACTCCAGTTTCTGCTGTCAAAACTGTTGTCTGTCCATTGGAAGAGCGATGAAATTAATCCAGTAACTGTAGTGAAGATTGCTTAATGTCATTTTCCAAAAAGATAAAGCGATATTTACGCAATGAGGAAACAAACTCTGGAAACTGAATTTAAATAATGATCAAATGGATTTCAACAAGTAAGGTCATGCTTCATCAATTCTTAGGAAAAGTTAAAGAAGAAAAAAGGAAAAAAAGGTTATGATATAAAGTACCACATTCCAAACAAAACAAATTTCTGGAAAGTCTCAGTAGATCTGGCAGTTATCTGTGAAGACAAAGCAGAGCTAATATTTCAGATCGAGTGACCCATCTTCAGAACCACAGAACCAAAGTACCACATTAGTTGATTCATGACTAAAGTTAACCCATGCAAGGGCAGATTTTTGTACAGTGTTTTCAGAGACCTTTTGAAGTTGCTGGACCGATGCAGATCTGGAATCCTGCTCCCATTTCAGTACATTCGATTTTTGTTTGTTATGGAAAGGCCTCAGCTACAGTGTGTGTCCTACAACTTGTTGCGTGATGTAAATGCTTGTGGAAGAAGGACAAGATATGTAGAATTGTCAAGGTCGGTGATTGAATAAAACCTGTTGAGCTTCAGTAGATGTATGTTGTCACAAGTCAAAGGTTTTATTATCAGCGCTTGACTGCTTTTACAGTTTATCATCACCACAGAAAGGGACCATACGTACTGAAGTTTGATTGTTGGCTCCAAGCTGTTATTAAAGGTTTGGATATCTTGTAGCGAGATTACATTACATTGTGGAAATAGGCCCTTCGGCCCAACAAGTCCACACCGACCCACCGAAGCGCAACCCACCCACACCCCTACATTTACCCCTTACCTAACACTATGGGCAATTTAGCATGGCCAATTCACCTGACCTGCACATCTTTGGACTGTGGGAGGAAACCCACGCAGACACAGGGAGAACGTGCAAACTCCACACAGTCAGTCGCTTGAGGCGGGAATTGAACCCGGGTCTCTGGCACTGTGAGGCAGCAGTGCTAACCACTGTGCCACCATGCCGCCCACGTTATAAGTAAAGGGATAGGATGCCCGGTGTGATGAGGACCAGAACGTACAGTAGCAGAATTAGGCCATTTGGGCCATCAAATCTATTCCACCATTCTATTAAGGGTGATATGCTTCTCAACACCATTCTCCTGTGTTGTCCCTGTAACCTTTGACCCCCATTAGTGCACTAGGAGGGTTGAGGTAGTGACTGCCAGATGGGGAGGGTGCAGGGATCCATCATGGTGCCAGAATTGTGAGGAAGCAGCATTTCAGGTGGGTGAGAGGGTTAGAGTTGGATGGGCATTTTGTTATTAGAGTTTTAATAACAGATTAAGTACTTCAGGATGATATAAATATAGTGAATAGGTTTCCATACTTAGACTAATTACAGGCAATCACAAGGTTGCAAACAGGTTTTGTTCTGGAGTAAAATATAAAGTAACCACTCGTGCATACGAGGAATCATTTTGATGTTTGATCTTTAAAATTTCACCACTGCCGGTCAGAGACGCTGTACACTGCGTATGATGAAGTCTGAAATAGAAACTTAAAATTTTTATTTGATTTCATTTTAGTATGGCTCCTGAGGTTTGACCATGGCAAATTTAAGTTGATACAGTGGGTGCAAGGCAAAGGGTAGTGGATGGGGCAGAACTGGTTGGCATGGACAGTATGGGGGACATTATGGTGGTTAAGAGCAGTGGTTGGCCTGATCTGGCATGGATGGAGAATGGGTAAGTAGTGGGAGAGTATTTGGTGTGAAGACGAGATTTAAATGATACAACTGAAACAAAGTAGACCTGTTAACTACTCTGTCCTAGCACATAACTGCCCCTCAGATCACCTCCCATCAGGAGGGAACGAGCCCAGGAAGGAATTCGGGTCTGTTCAGTCAAGGATTGTATGGCAGTCAAAGCTGGCTATAAAGCAGAGTAGGGACCAATGGTAAAAGACTCAGGAGGTGGCATATGATATTCTGTAAGGATTGCAGCTGGAACCACTGTTGCTCACTGTTTACATTAAGAAGTTTCATCTCAAGAATCAAAAACACAGTTTTAAAATGAACAGGTGACTTCAAACTGGAGACAAGTAGTTAATATTGTTAAATATTGGTAACAAAGTGCTCATAACTTTACAATTGGACAGGAAATTAATTTGCTATTTACAAAACGTGAGAAGTGGTGTATTTCAGTTGGAGGAATAAGAGTCACACACACCTTGGAATGATGATTCTAAAATGGGTTCAAGAAGCACAGGGCCTAGGGCCTAGGGCTACAGATCCATAGAAGGTTAGATTTAGCACTGCAAGATAACAAGACTCAAAAAAGATACAAACAAACCACATGGATTCATTTCCCAAGGAATGTAATTTCAAACAGAACTTAAGTATAAATAGAATTTTAGTTTCAAAAAATTGAGCCCTTTGAATGTATTTGATTAATTATGAATTGCAAGAGTTACAATGAGAAACATTTAAAGGTAATTATCTTCAGTGCCAGTGAGTTTGATTGGAAATAATTAAACATATCTCTGAAAGGATGTTTATATTTACAACAATGAGATTCAATATTCTGTAGTGAGTTTATTGCATCAAAACACATAATAGGTACAGCATCATCTCTAACCTGCAGCAATGTCTGTATGCTATTATGCCAGGGCTTTTGAAGATCATGAAAGAAATGGTGTGGGGTCTTTTGAAGAGTGTTCGGTGAATAAGGCCTCAGGGCCCAATAGTATCTACGCCAGGTTTATTGAGAGAGGCAAGAGAGGAGATTGCTGGGGCATTGACCAACATCTTTGTAACCTTGCTAACTACTGGAGGGGTCCTGGAGGGCTGGTAAGAAGCTAATGTTGTTCCTCTGCTCAAGAAGGGAAATAGGGATAATCCAAGAAACTGGAGACTGCTGAGTCTCACATAGGTGTTTGGGAAGCTACTGGGGAGAATTCTTCGGGATAGGAATTATGCACATTTGGAAAAGCATGGCCTAATTAGGGACAGTCAGCATGGCTTTGTGCAGAGCAGGGCATGGCTTATTAATTTGATTGGATTGTTTGAGAAGCTGACAAAAGTGTTCAGTGAGAATAGAGCATTGGATATTGTCTACATTGATTTTAGTAACACTTTCAACAAGGTCCCTCATAATAGACTCATCCAGAAGACTAAAATGCATGGGATCCACAGTGACTCGGCTGCTTGGTTTCAGAATTGGCTTGCCCCAAGGACAGAGTGCAGTGGCAAAAGTGTGTTTTTTCTAACTGGAGGTTGGTAACTAGTGATGCTCTGCAGGGATCCATACTGGGACCTTCACTGGCAGCACGTTCCAATCTCCTACCATTTTCTGTGTAAAAAAAGAACTTGTCCCTCATATCTCCTTTGAACTTTTCCCTATTCACCTTATTTATTTATATCAATGACTTTGAACAAAAATGTAGATGGGTGGATTAGTAAGTTTGCAGATGATACAAAGATCGGTGGAGTTGTGGATAGTGTAGAAGGTCGTCAAATGATACAACAGGTCAGTTGCAGATCAAAGCAGAGAAATAGCAGATGGAGTTTAATCTGGTTAAGTGTGAGGTGCTGCACTGTGGGAGATCAGATGTTAAGGAAAAGTATACAGTTAATGGCAGGACCCTGAACAGAATTGATGTACAAAGGGATCTTTAGGTTCAAGTTCATAGCTCCCTGAAAATGGCAACACAAGTAGATAGGGTGGCAAAGAAGGTTTTTGACACGCTTGGTTGGGGTATTGAGTACAAGAGTCAGGATGTCACATTGCAGATTTATAATACTTTGGTTAGGCCACGCTTAGAATATTGCATTCAATACTGCTCACCACATTACAGGAAGGATGTGGAGGGTGCAGAAGAGGTTTACCAGGATGCTGCCTGGATTAGAGGACATGAGCTATAAAGAAATGTTGGACAAACACAGATTGTTTTCTCTGGAGCAGCAGAGCCTGAGGGGAGACTGGATAGAAGTCTATAAATTATAAGATGCATAAATAGGGTTGACAGTCATAATCATTTTCCCACAGCTGAATTGTCCAATACTAAGGGGTATGAATTTATAAGGTGAGAGGGGGAAAGTTCAAAGGACAGGTGAGGGGCAGGTTTTTTTTTAAAACACAAAGAGTGGTTGGAGATTGGAATGCACTACCAGGGGTGGTGGTGGAGGCAGCTACGATAAGGACATTTAAGAGACTTTTAGATAAGCACATGAATATGCAAAGAATGGAAGGATATGGACCAAGGGCAGGCAGAAGGGATTAGATTAATTTGGCATTATGTTTGGCACAACATCATGGGCCAAAGGGCCCTTTCATGTCCTGTATTGTGTTCTATCTTAGGACAAAGTGAGGACTGCAGATGCTGAAAATCAGAGTCAAAAATCGTGGCGCTGGAAAAGCACAGCAGGTCAGGCTCAGGATTAGTGATGCTGACATAGACTGAGGGGAAAACTTGTTATCACTAATTGCCCATATAAAATGCTCAGATTCAGATAGGATTGTGACCCTTCTTCCAATTCTAACTGTACAGTATTCTCTCTTACTTCAGTGCTATGTCTGTCTATTCACATTCCACACTAGTCATCCAACTGAAATTACCAACCTGTTACAAATTGATCTCTGACTTTACAAAATACCTTTATACTGCACCTACTAAATTTCAGGTGCACCACTAACCAGAGCAATCAGCAAGGAGATTTTCATACCGGGGGTGTATTCAAATCAAAATTTTATAGCTAGCTAAAGAAAGGCCAGGTGCATCCAATCCTTTGTGCCATTCAATCACCAGCATTGAGCTTTTACTATAGACAAACGATATTGATAAATAGACAATTTTGATTTACTACAGGAATGGAAACATCATGTGAGTTTACTTAAAATAATTTAAGTTCCTCCCACACTAACACTGAGCTGGTCACTACAGGTTGTGTAAAATTAGTCCATGTTATTCTGATACCTGATTTTCCCCTCCCATTGAGAAACTGCCTTGATTTAATCCAGTATTTTTCTGTTACAGTTCATCAAGTTAGCATCTCAGCAGGTGAAGAGAATCTTAATTCTATGATGATATGGTACAGTGCCCAAATAAAATCAAGAGTATCCAGCAAATGAATTCAGATTGTCACTTGATGATATGAAAGACGTTGAATGATACTACCTTCTGCATGAGAAACCTGTGTTGAACAGTCTTCATCCGAAAAAACAATGGAGTTTTAAACAACAAAACATCTCAATAATTTAAAAAAAAATTTACCTGACTAGAAAGCATACAGCAATATTTTCATGCTTACCCAAAATCTCGGCCCAACATCGCCTGGAGCCAAAAGAGAAAGGAGCTCAGATATAGCTACAAATTCTCGTGGCCAGTACAATTTGGAATGTTTCAGAAGGCTAGAAGCCTACAAGTCAACAGCATTGATACTTCAAAGCGTCTGTAAACCTTGATGTCTGCTTCATCTTCACAAAAAGTGTCCATTCTGAACAAATCACAAGCTTTAAGATTCACTTCTATCATTAACGGCAGCAACCACTCTTCCACAGGAACAAAATGAAACTGAACATCGATAATTTGAAGAGGAACAGAATTTACAGTAAATCTCAATGACAAGGTCAAAATGCACTGGCCCCACGAGCTGCTTTTACATCATCAGTCACAAATTAAAAATGATTAAAATTATATCCTCGATATTTCGGGAAAATAACCTACCTCTTAAAATGCACTTCACAAATGGACCAGTTCCTTTGGTACAGCTGTAAATTTATGCATTTGAAGCTAAAAAGAGTGAATACTAAGCACCTGAACTGCTGTTCTCTATTATCCAGCAACAAAAAGGTTCTTACCATAAGTTTAAAAAAGGTGATGATTGCCAAGCTGATTGGGTGGAGAGGAGGAGAGTGTAAATCTTTGATTGCTCAAAAGAAGTCCATTGCTCAGTGAACAATGGGGCTTTTGAGGCTAAATGAGAAAGTGGGTTCATCTGGTCACAAGACAGAAATAAAAGTCCAAATAAACTTGTACTGAACCAATTGCTCTTTTAAAAAGGTATGCATCACTGCACCACCTTATTTAAATAATTCGATACACATCTAGATTCGAATAATAATAAATCAGGAAGTACTTCTTCAAAGCCATTTCATATATCTCCTGGGCACTGCTGCTTCAGTTATATAGATATTATGTACAGAAAAGGTGATTCAGCAAGGGAGCACCAATTTGTTAATTGCATACTAACAACAACTACAACATCTAAGCTCTCAGTACAAAATATTCACAATTATTTTTTATTCCAAATTACAAAAAGGGGCTCACCTCAGAACCTGTTGATGTGAAATGCTGCTGAATTTGTGGTGAATGCATTTGAAATGTAATCAATATGTACAAAGCTGTTCCATCTGTCCTAAATCAAGCCTGGTTGTATCCTTTCTAGTTGCTTGTCAATCATTGAAAACCAACCAAACCATTTACAATTGGACTTTTTAGAATAATATCCATAAAAGTAGAACACTACATGATTGATATCATCCAATCAGTATTTCCAGATTAAACTAGATTTTCTATTTAGCTCTGGGGCATGGTCATTCAACTTGGCATCCCAACTAAAACGAAAATCAAAATTACATTTAGAGTCATAGAGGTGTACAGCATGGAAACAGACCCTTCGGTCCAACCTGTCCATGCCGAAGAGATATCCCAACCCAATCTAATCCCACCTGCCAGAACCCGGCCCATATCCCTCCAAACCCTTCTTATTCATATACCAATCCAAATGCCTCTTAAATGTTGCAATTGTACCAGCCTCCACCAAATCCTCTGGCAGCTCATTCCATACACATACAACCCTCTGCGTGAAAAAGCTGCCCCTTAGGTCTCTTTTATATCTTTCCCCTCTCACCCTAAACCTATGCCCTCTAGTTCTGGACTCCCCAACACCAGGGAAAATACTTTGCCTATTTATCCTATCCATGCCCCTCATAATTTTGTAAACCTCTATAAGGTCACCCCTCAGCCTCCGACGCTCCAGGGAAAACAGCCCCAGCCTGTTCAGCCTTTCCCTAGAGCTCAAATCCTCCAACACAGGCAATGTCCTTCTAAGTCTTTTCTGAACCCTTTCAAGTTCCACAACATCTTTCTGATAGGAAGGAGATCAGAATTGCATGCAATATTCCAACAGTGGCCTAACCGATGTCCTGTACAGCCGCAACATGACCTTCCAACTCCTGTACTCAATACTCTGACCAATAAAGGAAAGCATACCAAACACCGCCTTCACTATCCTATCTACCTGCGACTCTACTTTCAAAGAGCTATGAACCTGCACTCCAAGTCCTCTTTGTTCAGCAACACTCCCTAGGACCTTCCCATTAAGTGTATAAGTCCTGTTAAGATTTGCTTTCCCAAAATGCAGCACCTCGCACTTATCTGAATTAAACTCCATCTGCCACTTCTCAGCCCATTGGTCCATCTGGTCCAGATCCTGTTGTAATCTGAGGTAACCCTCTTCGGTGTCCACTACACCTCCAATTTTGGTGTCATCTGCAAACTTACTAACTGTACCTCTTATGCTTGCATCCAAATCATTTATGTAGAGGACCCAGCACCGATCCTTGTGGCACTCCATTGGTCACAGGCCTCCAGTCTGAAAAACAACCCTCCACCATCACCATTCTCAGTCTTCTACCTTTGAGCCAGTTCTGTATCCAAGTGGCTAGTTCTCTCTGTATTTTCTGAGATCTAATCTTGCTAATCAGTCTCCCATGGGGAACCTGTCGAACGCCTTACTGGAGTTCATATAGATCACATCTACCACTCTGCCCCCATCAATCCTCTTTGCTACTTCCGCAAAAAACTCAATCAAGTTTGTGAGACATGATTTCCCACAGATTGGTTAAAAAAGTAGTGATACTGTCTGGGAAAGGTTAATACAGATGTGACAACTTGATTAGCAAAGTAGTCCATAACTTCGTACACAATGGGGCTTTTGAAGCTAAATGAGAATATGGTTTCATCTGACACAAGACAGAAATAAGTCCAACTCAGATAGTCTGTTGTAAAGCAGGAGACATGACCTATGTCAGAGGCTACTCCTCCTTCACAAAATTTGAATAGGTCAGCAACACAAGAATCGGAACTCGATGTCCAATATCATCATTCAGTGCTTCACCTATCGCTCAGCACAAGGCTCTTCCAGACAATGCTATCAACTGCAGTCCCCTCAACATACAGTTAAACAAAGAGTCAATGATTATCAGAAACACGGCACCATGTTTAAAACATAGGAAACCTGTTGCTTAACAGTACCATAGAACATTCTCTCCAAATACTTCATGACAAATATTTGAAGCATCAATTATAGGAACAGCAGTTCTTCCCTTGCAACTAAAGCGCAGATTTTTTTAATATCCCACCTTCAAATGAAAAGCCAGAAGTTGGGTCTTTCTAGACTTCCCTGTAAAATTGCACATCTGCAGAATTTAATGAAACAATATTTCAGGGATATCAATCTGTTATTTTGCCCGAACATGATTTTGTGTGGTCTAGTAACAAGATTTGTTTCATTATGTGATTACATTACAATTATTATTCAAGACTTCACTTGAGCAAAAACTGTAGCAATAAAATTAGCATCGCTGTCTTTACTCTAGTCCAAAGGCACATACCGATACCAGTGGCTCTAAATTAAGAAGGTGATTCGCTGATTTTTTTATTTGGAAGTGGTGCCACCTAAAAGGAGAACTTGTTGATTCCAATGATATCGAACAGGAAACCAGATTTTAAAAAAAAGCTTGACATTTCTTCAAATCAGAATTCTTTACAGATGCTGCAAATGTGACTGTTCTCCACTCTTCAAATGTCTAATTAGGAAAAAGGAATGCAACTTTTTGTTCCGGTCTTAACACTTAAAAATAAAGAGGGATGTGACCTCGGGATAGACCTCCAACTTGTTGTTATCTCTGGTTTGTTACCCGTGCCATGTGATAGCGAGGCAAGGCAGAGGGAGAGATATCAGCTGAACATGTGGCTGCATGGATGGTGCAGGAGGGAGGGTTTCAGGTACTTGGATAATGGGGGCTCATAATGGGGAAGGTGGGACCTGTACAAACAGGATGGTCTTCACTTGAACCAGAGGGGTACTAATATCCTGGGTGGGAAATTTGCTGGTGCTATTCAGGTGGATTTAAACTAGCTCAGCAGGGGGATGGGAACCTGAGGTGTAGATGCAGTGCACAGAAGGATGAGAGTAGGGAGGACAGGGACAAGATTTCAGGAATGTGCTGGCAGACAGCAAGCTGGTTTGAAGTGCGTCTACTTCAACGCCAGAAGTATCTGAAATAAGGTAGGTGAGCTTGCAGTATAGATAGATACCTGGGACTTCGATGTTGTGGCCATTTCAGAGACATGGATAGAGCAGGGTGAGGAATGGATGTTGCAGGTTCCAGGGTTTAGATCTTTCATCAAGAACAGGCAAGGTGGTAAAAGTGGAGGAGGTATGGCCTTGTTAGTCAAGGATAGTATACTGGTGACTGAAAGAACTTTTGACGAGGACTCGTCTACTGAGGTAGTGTGGGCTAAGGTTTGAAACAGGAGAGGAGAGGTCACACTGCTTGGAGTTTTATTTTATAGGCCTCCGCAGAGTTCCAGGGAGGTGGAAAAGAGGACTGGCAAAATTATTCTGGGTAGGAGTGAAAGGAACAGGGTGGTCATTATGGGGATCTTTAACTTCCCCAACATTGACTAGAAAGGCCAGAACTCTAGCACGTCGGATGGTTCAGTTTTTGTCCAATGTGTGCAAGAGGGTTTCCTGACACAGTATGTTGACGTGCCGACAAGAGGGGAGGCCACTTTGGATCTGGTGCTTGAAAATGAACCAGGCCAGGTGTTTGATTTGGTTGTAGGTGAGCACTTTGGAGAGAGTGACTATAATTCAGCTGTTTAGTTTAGTGATGGAAAGGGAGAGGTACATGCCACAGGTCAAGAGTTATCGATGGGGCAAGGGCAATTATAATGCGATTAGGCAAAAATTAGGATGCATAGAATGGGGTAGCAAAATGTGGACATGCAGACAATGGAAATGTGGAGCTGGTTTAAGGGACAGATATTGTGTGTCCTTGATAGGTATGTCCCTGTCAGGCAGGGAGGAAGTGATAAAGTAACGGAACCATGGTTTACAACAGAAATTGCATCTCTTGTTAAACGGAAGAAGCAGGCTTAAGTGATGATGAGGCAAGATGGTTCATGAGGTGATGGAGAGTTACAGATCAGCTAGGAAGGATTTTAAAAAGAGAGAGAGTTAAAAAGAGCAAAGAGAGGACACGAGCAATCTTTAGCAAATAGAATAAAGAAGAACCCTAAAGCTTTCGATAGGTATGTGAGGAACAAAAGGATGACTAGGGTAGGAATAAGGCCAGTCAAAGTCAGAAGTGGGAAGTTGAGTGTGGACCCTGTGGAGATCAGAGAGGTGCTAAACGAACATTTCTCAGGAAAAGGAGGATATTGTAGAGGAGAAGAATGAGGTATGAGATATTAGACTAGAAAGGATCAAGGTTAGTTATGGACAGGTGTTATCAATTCTAGAAGTGAAAGTAGACAAGTCCCCTGGGCCAGAATGGATTTATCAGAGGATTCTCTGGAAAGCGAGGTAGGAGATGGTGGAACCTTTGGCTTTGATCTTTGAGTCATCATTGTCTATTGGTTTAGTACCAGAGGACTGGAGGATTGCAAATCTTGTGCCCTTGTTCAAGAAGGACAGTAGAGATGTCCTTGATAATTAGAGACCAGTGAGCCTTACGTTTGTTGTAGGAAAAGTTTTGGAATGGACTATAAGAGATAAGATTTATAATCATCGAGCAAGCAACAATTTGATTTCAGATAGTCAATATGGTTTTGTCAAGGGCAGGTCGTGTCTCACAAACCTCATTGAGTTTTGAGAAGGTGACCAAGCATGTGGATGAGGGTAGGGCAGTTGACGGTGTATATATGGACTTCAGTAAAGCCTCTGATAAGATTCCACATGGTAGGCTGTTGGAGAAAATGTAGAGGCATGGGATTGAGGGTGATTTAGCCGTTTGGATTAGAAACTGGCTTTCTGTAGGAAGGCAGCAAGTGGTGGTTGATGGAAAATATTCAGCCTGGAGTCTGGTTACTGGTGGTGTGGCACAAGGATCTGTTTTGGGACCACTGTTCCTTGTTATTTTTATAAATGACTTAGATGCAGACATAAATAGATGGATTAGTAAATATGCAGAGGACACTAAAGTCGGTGGAGTAGTGGACAGTTTGGAAGAATTTTACAGGTTGCAGGGGGACTTGGATAAACTGCAGAATTGGGCTGAGAGGTGGCAAATGGAGTTCAATGCAGCTAAATGTGAGGTGATGCACTTTGGGAAGAATAACAGGAAGGCAGAGTACTTGGTCAATGGAAAGATTCTTGGTAGTGTGGATGTGCAGAGGGATCTTGGAGTCCATGTGCATAGATCCCTGAAAATTGCCACCCAGGTTGATAGTGCTGTTTAGAAGGCATACAGTGTGTTAGGTTTCATCAGTAGAGGGAAACTTACATCAGTAGAGGGCATCATAGTTTCCTCTTCCCCAAGTAAATATCCTCCCATTTTGCCTAATCCTCTCCTTCTCCATAGCTATGTAGAATGTGAGGCAGCTCACTGGAGCTGCAATAATATGCTGCAACTATATGAATGTTAGTGCAGCCACAGTTGGAATATCGTGCACAGTTCTGGTCGCCATATTTCGGGAAGGATGTGGAAGCATTGGAAAAGGTGCAGAGGAGATTTACCAGGATGTTGCCTGGTCTGGAGGGAAGGTCTCATGAGGAAAGGCTGAGACACTTGGGTCTGTTCTCATTGGAAAGAAAACGGTTGAGAGGGGATTTGATAGAGACATACAAGATTACCAGAGGATTAGAAAGGATAGACAGTGAAAGCATTTTCCTAGGATGATGACGTTAGGTTATACGAGGGGGCAGAACTACGAATTGAGGGGTGATAGATTGAAGACAGATGTCAGAGGCAGGTTCTTTACTCAGAGTGGTAAGGGCGTGGAATGCCCTGCCTGCCAATGTAGTTCACTCAGCCACATTAAGGAGATTTAAACAATCCTTGGATAAACACATGGATGACTTTAGCTTTCCCAATATTGATTGGAACCTCCTTCGAGCAGAAGATTTGAATGGAGCTATTTTTGTAAGGTGTGTTCAGGAGGGTTTCCTAACTCAGTACGTTGACAGGCCGATGAGGGGAGAGGCCATTCTAGACTTGGTGCTCGGAAACAAGCCAGGGCAGGTATCAGATCTTGTGGTGGGAGAGCATTTTGGTGATAGTGACCACAACTGCCTCACATTCTACATAGAGATGGAGAAGGAGAGGATTAGGCAAAATGGGAGGATATTTAATTGGGGAAGAGGAAACTATGATGTGATTAGACATGAGTTAGGAAGCATGAATTGGGAGCAATTGTTCCATGGTAAAGGCTCTATAGACATGTGGAGACTGTTTAAGGAACAGTTCTTGCAAGTGATGAATAAATATGTCCCTCTGGGAGAGGCAAGAAGTGGTAAGATAAAGGAACCTTGGATGACGAGAGCGGTGGAGCTTCTCGTCAAAAGGAAAAAGGTAGCTTACATAAGGTGGAGGAAGCTAGGGTCAAGCTCAGCTCTAGAGGATTACAGGCAGGCGAGGAAGGAGCTCAAAAATGGTCTGAGGAGAGCCAGGAGGGAGCACGAGAAAGGCTTGGCAGAACAGATTAGGGAGAACATAATGGCATTTTACACTTATGTGAGGAATAAGAGAATGATCAAAGAAAGAGTAGGGCCGATCAGGGATAGCATAGAGAATTTGTGTGTGGAGTCTGAGGTGGTAGGGGAAGCCCTAAATGAGTTTTTTGCTTCTGTCTTTATGAAAGAAATGAACTTTGTAGTGAATGAAACCCTTTGAAGAGCAGGTGTGCATGCTGGAATGGATAGTGATAGGGGAAGCTGATGTGCTGAAAATTTTGTCAAATATTAAGATTGACAAGTCGCCAGGCCTGGACCAGATTTGTCCTCGACTGCTTTGGGAAACGAGAAATGCAATTGCTTCGCCACTTGCGAAGATCTTTGTATCTTCGCTCTCCACTGGAGTCATACCTGAGGACTGGAGAGAGGCAAATGTAACTCCTCTCTACAAGAAAGGAAATAGGGAAATCCCCGGCAATTACAGACCAGTAAGTCTCACGTCTGTCGTCTGCAACGTGTTAGAAAGGATTCTGAGCGATAGGATTTATGACCATCTGGAAGAGCATTGCTTGATTAAATGCAGTCAACACGGCTTTGTGAGGGGCAGGTCATGCCTCACAAACCTTACCGAGTTCTTTGAGGATGTGACTAGAAAAGTTGATGAGGGTCAAGCAGTGGATGTGGTGTATATGGACTTCAGTAAGACTTTTGACAAGGTTCCCCATGGTAGGCTCATTCAGAAGGTCAGGAGGAATGGGATACAGGGGAACTTAGCTGTCTGGATACAGAATTGGCTGGCCAACAGAAGACAGCAAGTGGTAGTAGAAGGAAAATATTTTGCCTGGAAGTCTGTGGAAAGTGGTGTTCCACAGGGCTCTGTCCTTGGGCCTCTACTGTTTGTAATTTTTATTAATGACTTGGATGAGGGGATTGAAGGATGGGTCAACAAGCTTGCAGATGACACAAAGGCTGGAGGTGTCGTTGACAGTATAGAGGGCTGTTGTAGGCTGCAGTGCTACATTGACAGGATGCAGAGATGGGCTGAGAGGTGGCAGATGGAGTTCAACCTGGATAAATGCGAGGTGATGCATTTTGGAAGGTCGAATTTGAAAGCTGAGTACAGGATTAAGGATAGGATCCTTGGCAGTGTGGAGGAATATAGGGATCTTGGTGTGCAGGTACATAGATCCCTTAAAATGGCCACCCAAGTGGACAGGGTTGTTACGAACACATATGGTGTTTTGGCTTTCATTAACAGGGGGATTGAGTTTAAGAGTCGTGAGATCTTGTTGCAGCTCTATAAAACTTTGGTTAGACTGCACTTGGAATACTGTGTCCAGTTCTGGTCGCCCTATTATAGGAAAGATGTGGATGCTTTGGAGAGGGTTCAGAGGAGGTTTACCAGGATGCTGCATGGACTGGAGGGCTTATCTTATGAAGAGAGGTTGACTGAGCTCAGACTTTTTTCATTAGAGAAAAGGAGGAGGAGAGGGGACCTAATTGAGGTATACAAGATAATGAGAGGCATAGATAGAGTCGATAGCCAGAGACTATTTCCCAGGGCAGATAAGACTAACATGAGGGGTCATAGTTTTAAGCTGTTTGGAGGAAAGTATAGAGGGGATGTCAGAGGCGGGTTCTTTACACAGAGAGTTGTGAGAGCATGGAATGCATTGCCAGCAGCAGTTGTGGAAGCAAGGTCATTGGGGACATTTAAGAGACTACTGGATGTGCATATGGTCACAGAAATTTGAGGGTGCATACATGAGGATCAGTGGTCGGAACAACATCGTGGGCTGAAGGGCCTGTTCTGTGCTGTACTGTTCTATGTTCTATGATGATGGGATAGTGTAGGGAAACGAGCTGAGAATAGTTCACAGGTCGGCACAACATCAAGGGCCGAAGGGCCTAGACGTATTAAGCACTGGACTGTTAACCTAGCGATCTAATAAATCTGGATGCCCAGAACATTAAAGTCCTGCCATGGCAGATGGTGGAATTTGAATTCAATATTAAAAAAAAACTGAAATCAAGAGTCTAATGGATCCATTATCAGGAAAACCCTATCTGGTTCACTAATGCCCTTTAGGGAAGGAAACTATCATCCTTACCTGGTCTGGCCTACAGGTGACACCAGGTCCAAAGCAAAATGGTAGACTCTTAACTACCCACTGGGCAATAAATTCTGGCCTAGCCAGCAACACCTATAACTCCTGAATGAAAAAAAAACATGTCTGTAGTTGTTCGATAAACATTGCATCCAGAACCTCTGTTGTTGACTGTTTGAGATTAAAGCCTTTAGCTGAAACAAGAACAGAAATTATTGGAAAAGCTCAACAGGTCTGGCAGCATCTGTGAAGAGAAATCAGATTTAACATTTTAAGAAACTCCCCACATACGTTCAAGACACCACCCACGCCCTCCACCTCCTCCAAGACTTCCGTTTCCCTGGCCCCCAACACCTCATCTTCACCATGGATATCCAATCCCTCTACACCTCCATCCGCCATGACCAGGGCCTCCAAGCCCTCCGTTTTTTCCTCTCCAGACGTCCCCAACAGTACCCTTCCACTGACACTCTCATTCGTTTGGCCGAACTGGTCCTCACCCTTAATAATTTCTCCTTTCAATCCTCCCACTTCCTCCAGACCAAAGGGGTAGCCATGGGCACACGTATTGGACCCAGCTATGCCTGTCTCTTTGTTGGCTACGTAGAACAGTTGATCTTCCGTAATTACACCGGCACCACTCCCAACCTCTTCCTCCACTACATTGATGACTGCATTGGCACCACCTCGTGCTCCCGCAAGGAGGTTGAGCAATTCATCAACTTCACCAACACATTCCACCCTGACTTTAAATTTACCTGGACCATCTCTGACACCTCCCTCCCCTTCCTGGACCTCTCCATCTCCATTAGTGACGACCGACTTGACACTGACATTTTTTACAAACCCACCGACTCCCACAGCTACCTGGATTACACCTCTTCCCACCCTACCTCTTGCAAAAATGCCATCCCGTATTCCCAATTTCTCCACCTCCACCGTATCTGCTCCCAGGAGGACCAGTTCCACCAAAGAACACACCAGGTGGCCTCCTTCTTTAGAGACCGCAATTTCCCTTCCCACGTGGTTAAAGATGCCCTCCAACGCATCTCGTCTACATCCCGCACCTCCGCCCTCAGACACCACCCCTCCAACCGTAACAAGGACAGAACGCCCCTGGTGCTCACCTTCCACCCTACAAACCTTCGCATAAACCAAATCATCCACCGACATTTCTGCCACCTCCAAAAAGACCCCACCACCAGGGATATATTTCCCTTCCCACCCCTTTCCGCCTTCCGCAAAGACCGTTCCCTCCGTGACTACCTGGTCAGGTCCACACCCTCCTACGACACACCCTCCCATTCTGGCACTTTCCCCTGCCACCGCAGGAACTGCAAAACCTGCGCCCACACCTCATCTCTCACCTCTATCCAAGGCCCTAAAGGAGCCTTCCACATACATCAAAGTTTTACCTGCACATCCACTAATATCATTTATTGTATCCGTTGCTCCCGATGTGGTCTCCTCTACATTGGGGAGACTGGGCGCCTCCTAGCAGAGCGCTTTAGGGAACATCTCCGAGACACCCGCACCAATCAACCAAACCGCCCCGTGGCCCAACATTTCAACTCCCCCTCCCACTCTGCCAAGGACATGGAGGCCCTGGGCCTCCTTCACCGCCGTTCCCTCACCACCAGACGCCTGGAGGAAGAACGCCTCATCTTCCGCCTCGGAACACTTCAACCCCAGGGCATCAATGTGGACTTCAACAGCTTCCTCATTTCCCCTTCCCCCACCTCATCCTAGTTTCTACTTCCAGCTCAGTTACTGTCTCCTTGACTTGTCCGACCTGCCTATCTTCCTTTCCACCTATCCACTCCACCCTCTCCTCCCTGACCTATCACCTTCATCCCCTCCCCCACTCACCTATTGTACTCTATGCTACTCTCTCCCCACCCCCACCCTCCTCTAGCTTATCTCTCCACGCTTCAGGCTCTCTTGCCTTTATTCCTGATGAAGGGCTTTTGCCCGAAACGTCGATTTCGCTGCTCGTTGGATGCTGCCTGAACTGCTGTGCTCTTCCAGCACCACTAATCCAGAATTTAACATTTTGAGTCAAGTGACCCTTCTTCAGGACTTCCATTTGATGTTAACTCTGATTTCTCTCCGTAGATCCTGCCAGACTTGCTGAGCTTTTCAGGCAATTTCTGTTTTTGATTATCAGCATCTGTAAATCTTTTGTTTTTTGAAAGCGGTTGCTGTTGAGCAAAAATCATTGGCTCCTCATCTTGGTAGAATTCTTTTTACATGGGTGTCACTGGCTAGGCCAACATATATAGCCTAACTGTAATTGCCCAGAGGGGAGTTAAGAATCAATCACCTTGCTGTGGATCTGGAGTCACATGCAGGCCAATCCAACTGAGGACAGCAGATTTCCTACCCCAAAGAGGGCATGGGTCAACCAAATAGGCTTTTCTAACAACTGGCAGTTTCATGGTCATCATTAGACTCTTAATTCCAGATTTTATATAATTTAAGTTTCACAATGGTGTGATTCAAACCCAGGTCCCCTGAATATAACTAGTGATAGTACCACTAATCATCTCCCCTGAGTTTCTGTGAATTGACTGGAGAGGCAGAGACTAACTGCAACACTACCTCTCAGGTCTGCAGCAGCATTGCTGTTTTGAATTCTTCTTTCAAAATGTAACATTTCTTGTCAAAAGGCTTGCAGACAAATATCTATCATTTGGTAATTACTAAGAGAGGTTTTACTTTTTCAAACCACCACAGCATTGCCAGATATTATTCAATAGTGCTGGAACACAAGTGGTGAAAATTTCATGGTTTAAAACAAAATTCATTCACAAATGAGGCCAATACTGGCTGGACCCGCATTTATTGCCCATCCCTAATTGCCCAGAGGGCAGGTGAGAGTCAACCACATTGCTGTGGGTCTGGAGTCACATGTAGGCCAGACCAGGTAAGGGTTCATTCCCTAAAGGACATTAACGAACCAGATGGGGTTTTCCCCCCAGTGAGCGACAATGGATTCTTGGTCATCGTTAGACTCTTAATTCCAGATTCGTATTGGATACAAATTTCACCATCTACCATAGCAGGATTTGAACCCAGGTCCCTCGAACATTACTATCTCAATCTCTGGATTAACACTCCAATGATAACACCACTAGGTCATTGCTTCCCTTCCTGTATAGTGCTCATATTACAACTACATGTCCATCCATATATAGGCTGTTGTACTGTCACAGTTTAGATATTGGGCAGGAAATGTATGCTGATGTACTTGGCACAATTGTCATATTTATTTATGGAGATGAGCCTTTGGCTCAGCAGTAGAATTCTCTCAAGCACCAGCAGGTGCAAAATTTGAAGCCCTCTGTAGAGAATAAGTAGTGACAGCAGTCGTAGTTCTGAACTCCAGGACTATCCAGCGAGGTGCCCATGCCCAGAGGTGGGGTAGTTGGACTTCACCATCACCGATCCCCCATTACCATATGCAAGATTGGGTCTGCGGGAGGTGAGGATGGAATCACCCAGAGGGAAAAACATTTTTGACTTCATCCTCAATCTGCCTGCTGCAGATGCAGCTGTCAATGACAGTATCATTAAGACAGACCATCACACAATGTTTGTGGAGACAAAGTGCTGCCTTCACATTGAGAATATCCTCCAATGTGCTTGTGTTAACACTGCTGTGTTAAATGGGACAGACGTCAGGTCTACTGTTTCAAGATTGGGCATTGATGATGGTCCATCAGCAGCTACAAAAGCATACTCCAACACAACTGTAAACCCATGGCCCGGCAGATCCTCCACTCAACCATAACAATCAAACCAGGGGATCAACACTTTCTCAACAAAGACGGCATGAGGGCATACCAGGAGCAGCACCAGGCATACCTAAAATTAAGCTTTCAACCCAGTGAAGTTATAAAATAGGACTACTTGTGTGACAAACAAGCAGCAGCAAGGGATAAAGAGCCAAGTGATCCCACAACACCAGATCAGATCTCAGCTCTGCAGTCTTGTCATATCCAGTTGAGAATGATGGTGGCACAATTAAACAACTCACTGGAAGCAGCTTCTCCACAGGCATCCCCATCCTCAATGATGGGGAAGCCCAGCACTCAGAGACAAGGCTGAAGCATTTACAACAATCTTCATAAGACAATAAAGATATAGGAGCAGAATATTAGACCCATTGAGTCTGCTCTGCCATTTGATCTTGGCAGATATGTTTCTCAACCCTATCTTCCTACCTTCTCCCTGTAACTCTTGATCTCCTTATTAATCAAGGATCTATCTTGGTTTTAAATACATCCATTAACTTGGCCTGCCCAGCTTTCTGTGGCAGAGTTCCATAGTTTAACCACTGAAGAAACTCCCGCCTGAGTTTTAAAGAGTCATTTGTTCATTCTTGGACCTATTCTCTCCTACTGGTGGAAGAGTCTTCTCCACATCCACTCCATATTCTATAAGTTTCAGTCAGATCTGCCCCATCATCCTTCTAAACTTCAAGTGCAGACGTCACCCTCATGCCATCCCTCCACCCCCAGGATCACTTATGTAAACATCCTCTGGACCTTCTCCAAGGTAACCACAGCCTTCCTCAGATAATTGCACACAATATTTCAAATTCAGTCTCGCCAGAGTCTTATAGTGCCTCAGTAGTACAATCTCTGCTCTTGCATTCTAACCCTCTTGAAATTAATGCTAATATTGCATTTGTCTGTCAACAGAACTTGTATGTTAACCTTAAGAGAATCCTGAACTAGGATTCCTAACTTCCTTTGTCTGTCAGATTTCCAAAGCTTTTTCCTGTTTGTAAAGTAGTCTACACTCTTATTCTTCCCACCAAAGTGCATAATCTCACACTTTCCCACACTGTACTCCATTTGCCATTTCTTTGTTCACTTTTCTCGCCTGTCCAAGTCCCTCTGTAGCCTCCTTCCTCTTCAACACCACCTGTTCCTTGACCTACCTTTGTGTCATCTGCAAACTTAACAACAATGTCCTCACAGTTCCTTCAGCCAGTTTGTTAATGTATAACATGAACCATTGTGGTCACAGCTGTTATGAAGGTGTAAGGGGTACTGTACCATTAAGAGAGTTGAAAACTAACAAGGACTTAGAGAGATCTACATAGAGTACTGAAAAATTTACAGTGCAACATTTGGTCCAGCAGCAAGCAGTACTTGGGTTGCGATGGGACAAAACAAAAATTCAAATTTGGCCAGTTTAAATTATGCCTCAAGATACTAAACTCCAATCAAGTTTGAATTTGGTATTTTGATAAAATTAAAGCCTATGAAATGATCCAATGCTCTGGGGTATAAATATTAAACAAATTGAACAGTTGGGAGAGAACTACCAAAAGACCAACGGATTTAGGCTGCTAGTCAGAAGTCTCTGAGAAGTAAATTGTCTGGAGAAGGAGTTTGTACAGAGTAAAAGCATTGATATCGACCTGGAGAGCAAATCTACAGAGGAAGATACGAACAGAAGATTTGCCAACTAACTGGTTTTGAAATTTGAATACTTTTTGTAAATCTTAATCGGGATCTTTATTGGACCAGTATTATAGAAGGGAAAGTAAAAGATAAGTTAGTGAATAGTTGTTAGTTAATTATTCCTGTTAGACTTAAAAAAAAACAAAGTTGTTAATTTTTACTTTAAATAGTGACCTTTGGGATAGTTCTTGGCCTCTCAAATTTTAACAGATTACAGCACGGGTTAAATCATTTCTGTGTTGCTAGTTTAAATTAGCAGGGGTGGAGTTTACCCTGTGTCGTAACAACTCAGTGAAGCTCTGCTAGTCACTACCTGCCATCCTGAAAAGACCCATTTATCCCCACTCTCTGCCTTCTGCCTATCAGCCAATCCTCTATCCATGCCAGCACCTTATCCCTAACACTGTGGGCTCTTATGCTACTTAGCAGCCTCTTGTGTGTTACCTTGTCAAAGGCCTTCTGGAGATCACATCCACCAGTGCTCCTTTGTCTCCCCTTGATGATGCCATGCTGAACTCAGCCCTATTTTACCATGTACTTCCAAAACTCCACGATGTCATCCTTAATAATTGACTCTAAAATCTTAGCAGTGTCTGAGGCCTGTAACTTCCCTAAGGCCATGGGTGCAGAAATTCGGCCATTCAACCAGAGTCTGCTCTGCCATCCAATTATGGCTGATAGGTTCATGATAGATGGGGAGAAAGTGGGAAAATGGGGTTGAGAATCCTATCTATCTCTGTTTTAAATATATTCAATGACCTGGCGTCCATAGCCTTCTGTCGCAATGAATTCCATAGACTCACCAACCTCTGGCTGAAAAAGTTTCTCCTTATCTCTGTTCTAGAGAGTCTTCCCTTTATTCTAAGGCAGTGCACTTCGGTCCTCACCTGCCAATGGAAACATTTTCCCAATGTCTACTCTGTCCAGGCCATTAGGTATTCTGTAAGTTTCAATCACCTCCCATCCTTCTAAACTCCATCGAGTATCGACCCAGAGTTTTCAAATGTTCCTCACACGTTAAGGCTTTCATTCCTGGGATCATTCTTGTGAACCTCCTCTGGACCTGCTCAAGGGCCAGTACATCCTTCCAGAGGTTTTGGGGCCCAAAAAATTGCTCACAATACTTCAAATGTGGTCTGACAAGAGCTCTATAAAGTCTCAGAAATACATTCCTGCTTTTCTATTCTAGACAGCAATAAATGCCAACATTGTATTTGCTTTCCTAACTATTGATTCAACCTGCAAATTTATCTTGAGAGAATCCTAGACCAGAACTCCCAAGTGCCTTTGCACTTCAGAGTTCTGAATTTCCTGTCAGAAGCTTCCTGTCTTTTGCCTCCCTCCTTTAAACAGGTGTGTTATGAAAGCAATTTTCCAGTCCTCTGGGCCCCTCCCTGACCCTAGAAATTCCTGAGAGATAACAACCAATGCCTCCACAACCTCCTTCAGAACTCTGGGGTGTAGTCTATCCAATCCTGTTGATTTACCCACCTTCAAATCTTTCAACTTGCCCAGCATCTCCTTGGGGTTGGAAACAACACTCACCTCTGCCCCCTGACTCTTGAAGTTCTGGTATGCTGCTGGTGTCTTCCACTGTGAAAACTGATGTAAAGTACCGATTCAGTTCCTATGTCATTTCTTTGCTCCTGATCACTACCTCTCCAGCCTCATTTTCCAGCAGTTCAATATTCATTCTTACCTCTCTTATCTTTTAGAAATCTAAAAACTCTTGTAATCTTTTTTTGCTACTAGCTAGCTTACTCTCATAGTTCATCTCCTCTTGGCTTATTACTATTTTGGTTATCCTAGTTTTTAAAGGCTTCCCAATGCTCTAGCTTCTGACTAATCTTCACTATATTGTATGCTTTTGCTTTAATGCTGTCTTCCCTTGTCAGCCTTGGTTGTTTTGTCCTCCCCTTTGTATGTTTCTTCTTCATGGGGATGAATTTTGGCTGTGTCTCCTGAATTACTCCCAGAAACTCCTGCCATTACTGGTTCACTATCTTCCCTTCTAGGGTCCCTGTCCAATCAACTCTGTGTAGTTCCTCCCTCATGTCTCTGTCGTTACCTTTACTCAACTGTATAACCATTACACCTGACCCCAGCTACTCCCTCTTAAACTGCAGGATGAATTCTATCATATTCTGGTCACTGTCCCCTAGGGCTTCCTGCAACTCAAGTTCCCTCATCAAATCTGCCTCATTAAATGTCACCAAATCCAGAACTGCCTGTTCCCTACTAGGCTTGACCACCAACTTCTCGAAAACAAAAATCTTGCAGACATTCTACAAATTCCTTTTCTGGAGATCCACTCCCAACTTGTTTTCCCAATCCATCTGCATATTGAAGTACTCCATGTTTATTGTCATAGTGCCTTTTTACATGCCTTTTCTACCTCCTGATTTAGTTTCTTCCCCACATTGGACTACTGCGAGAAGGCTTGTACACAACTCCAATAAGGGTCTGTTTTGCAGTTCCTCAACTCTATCCACACAGATTCTACACCTTCCAACTTGATAAATTGATAGCAAGAAGTGTTCATTTTGTTTCTTACTAACAAAGCAATCCCGCCCCCCGCCCATCTGCTTATCCTTTTGATAATGACATGTATCCTAGGATATTTAGTTTCCAGTCATGTCTCAGTGGTATCCACAACATGTACCTGCCAATTTGCGCTAAGCTCATTTACCTTGTTTTGTACTGCATGCATTTAAGTACAACAGCCTCAGTCTTGTGTTGACTAGCCCCACTTCTCATGGTTGTCCCTTTATCTGCTGTGCTTGAAGTTAGATTCCTGACCCTTTCTGTACATTGTCTTATTACTTGTTCTGGAAACGTTAATAATCTCTGCTGATAACCTCCTCCCTCCACCATTCCATAATTTTCCATGTAACTGAACCCACCCCTTCACTAGCTAGTTTAAAGCCCTATCCACTCACCAGAAGTGCCAAGTGGATGAGCCATCTCGACTTCCTCCAGTGGTCCCCAGCATCACAGATGGCAGTGTTCAGCCAATTCAAATCACTTCACATGCTATCAAGAAACAGTTGGAGGCACTGGATACTGTAAAGTCTATGGGCCCTGACAATATTTCAGCAATAGTACTGAAAGCTTGTGCTCCAGACCTTGCTGTTCCCCTAGCCAAGCTGTTCCAGTACAGCTACAGCACTGGCATTTACTGGCAATGTAGAAAATTGCCCAGGTATGTCCTGTACATAAAATGAAGGACAAATCCAACCCAACCAATTACCACACCTGTCTACTCTCAATCATCATGCTAGGAATTTTGCACCAAGGAATTCACCTGCTGACTCCCCAAAGTCTATCCACCATCTACACAGCAAAATCAGGAGTATGATAGAATACTCCCCACTTGCCTGGATGGGTATAACTCCAAAACACTTGATGCCATCCAGAACAAAGCAGCCAACTTTACTGGCACCACATCCACAAACATCCACTCCGTCCAGCACCAACATCAGGAGCATTAGTGTATACAAGATGCACTGTAAAGGATAGCACCTTCCAAACCCATGTCATCTTCTACCGGGAAGGACAAGGACATCAGGTACTTGGAACACCACTTGAAAATTCCCCTCCAAGCCACTTACCATTCTGACTTGAAAATAGATTGCCATTCCTTTGTTGTTACCAGGTCAAAATCTTGAAACTCCTTCCTACTGACATTGAAGATCAAACTACAGCAAACAGACAGCAGCAATTCAAAAAAGCAGCTCAGCATCACCTTTAGGGGCAACTGGGATGGGCAATAAATACTGCTCTAGCCAGCAATGCCCACGACTCCATGATTCTATCCTGGAACATGGCTAACACACCACACTGACTGATGGCGATAGGTTCATATAAACAAACAGTCTGACATGCTGCAATCAGCTTGCCAAACCTTCCACTTTTTACAATACTCTAAGGGAAGAATGTAAAGATGAGAATGACAATTGATTTATGGTTGTTTTTATAAATGGTCACTGGACTCGAAACATTACTTAATTGTCTTCTCTCTACAGATGCTGCCAGACTGTGTTTCTCCAGTACATTATTTTGTCTCAATTTTCTAATGCCGTCTTACTCGCAGTATCTCTTGTCTTGCCCAGAACACACATTATAGATACATTTTAATGAGAAAGAAAAATTGCCAAGGGACAATCAACCATCTGTGACTGACTTGGAAAAGTTAAAGATTGTATCAACCTTGAAGAAAAGGCACATAATTTTGCATGTCCAAAGGCTGGACAGAATATAAAGAATAACAAAAAATGATTTAAAGATTAGAGAAAGGTTTGAGTACAAGAGAAAGCTAATTAGAAATATAAAAGTTTTAGATATTTAAAAAGCATACTTAACAAAGTGAGAATCATTACTATACACAGACTGAATCTGGAGAATTAATAAAATTGAAAATAAGGAAATGGCAGAAAATTGAATAGATATTTTGCATCACAAGAGGAGATATAGTCTTCTGTCAGAGAATGGTTAATCTGTGGAATGCATTGCTACAAAAAGCTATGGAAACCAAGTCATTGAGCGTACTTAAGACAGAGATAGATAGGTTTTTAATTATTAAGGGAATCAAGGATTTATAGGAATGTGACTATATAAATGTAACACCTTTAATAACTGTTAATGGATTGAATGAATCAAAGATAAACTGTTATACTTGAAAGAATCAACAATAACTATTTCTGGAATAAACTGTTTCTTGAGATGAAAAGGGCAAGAAAAAGCTGTTATTAGAAATTTTAAGCAATACGGGAATTAACAATCTCTGTGAAAAACAACATAACAATTTGTTTCCTGGGAGAGAGAGATCATAACTGCTTGATAATCTGCTGCCTTGTGACAAATGAGTATTTAAGACTGCATGCAGAAGTAATATTTTGAAATAAAGCAGTTAATTGCAGGAAGAGCTGGGTTTTAAACAGGTAGCTAATCATGAATGTAACAAGGAGCAGGGAAGCTACTTCTGATAAGAAGACAACCTACAAATTTGAGATCTCCAAGAAATAATCAATGTTGGGAATGAAAGAATCTACTGAATCATCAATAATACCCCACTACAAACTTGAAAGAGAAAAAGTTGCATAGAAATCAAACACCAGGACAAGTCAGTAACAGAACTTCAAAGAATAGCACTGCACAAGGATTGAACCCTGGAGACTTGTGGAGACAGACACTATTGGTGAAATCCTGGCCACATTCCTCGGGTAATTGTCAAGTTGGGTTGTAAGGCTTCACTTGTTTTCTTGAGGGGGTCTTAATTTGATTGCAACATGCAATAACATTTAAATCATTGTTTCAGTGCTTGATTATCTGTGGGACTTCTTAATAAGCAGCAAACTAAAGGTACGTTAGAAGAAAGCAGGAGAATGGAGTTGAGGAAACATATCAGTCATGGTCAAATGGTGGAGCAGAAGGATGGATCAAATGGCCTAATTCTGCTCCTTTATCTAATGGTTTAACATTCTAGAAATAGCTGTAAATCATGAATTGGAAGGGTGGGAGGAATACAGAAAACTTACAATCACTGGGGAAGTGGCTTTGAGTAAATGCTTGAAGCTCTGGCTCCTAGAATCTTAAAAAGGAAGTGGTTGGTGAGATAAATGATATGTTAGTTTTAAGTCTCAAATTCTCTCATTTGAATACACTTTCATTAGATTGGAAAGTAATGAATTTAACGCCTTTATTTTAACTGTGAGAAAGGCAAAGCACGAAATTACAGGCTACTTATCGGTCTTGGAAAGATGTCAGAAAAAGCAGCAATTATAAAAATTCAAGGTCATCAATAATGTTGTTTTGTGAAAGGGAAATCATACTTAATGATTGGAATTCTTTGCAGTATCACCATGTGCTTTGGATAAAGGGAACGGTGGATATATTGTATTTAGGTTTCTGGAAGGCAATGTTAAAATGCCATGTCACATGCTATTATGAAAAGTAAAAACTCATGGTGTAGAGAATAACATTGTCATGGATAGAAGATTTCCAATCAGTCAACTTAAAATAGGCATAAACGGGGCTTTTTCCATTTGACTAGAATGCAACAAGTGTACCACAGGAAATAGCAGCAGCAGCAGGAGTAGATTATTCCATATCTCAAACCCGCTCCATATTTAACTGATCATGGCTGGTCTCCTACTTCT
The DNA here is from genome assembly GCF_047496795.1 of Chiloscyllium punctatum. Taxonomy (NCBI): domain Eukaryota; kingdom Metazoa; phylum Chordata; class Chondrichthyes; order Orectolobiformes; family Hemiscylliidae; genus Chiloscyllium; species Chiloscyllium punctatum. The sequence continues at coordinate 50,764,987 of NC_092739.1, forward strand.
GCTATTTTCTTGCACTACCCTTATATCCTTCCAGCCCTGATGACGTTACGGTATGAGGAATGAGGCACCGAAGAGATGAAACTTTCTTGCCAGTAGGCAGATCTGCACTAAAGTTCAGCAGGGATCACGAAAATGCATCTTTACAAATGTATTTGTACAGACCAAGTGGGGCAACAGTTTCCTCTAGGTGCCAGAAGGAAATACTGGAGCTTCTCTTATTCCAGGTTTTCACTCACACTGCAGTGCATTGCCTGTGGCGAGGCCTTCATATTAACTGGGCTTGGTTCCACAAGTTCCTGTTGACGGCCTCTGAACAACCTGACTTTATCAACTTGGCAGCTGCTTCTCATCAACCTGCCAGCCATTTAGGTCAGGAAACCAACAGGAAGCATTTTAACAAGACACAGCCGTTATTATCATCAGAGTCGCCTTGTTCTTGTGCCTGGAACCTGCTAAATCCACTGAACCAGTCAGCAGCTTGTTTAGGTCTTGTTCAAACCCCAGAGTGGAAATTGTCTCTATCTGCGGGTTACCTTTATACCTCTGTTCTGTCTGCAAGAATGATTTTGAGCTGCCATTTACTCTCTTTTGAAATTGCCTCCATTGTAATTAGGCAGACAATCTGACCTCAGTTACCTGCCCTGTGCTAGCAAAACTCTCTCCTGCGCCCTCCCCCCAACATAGTCACCTTTTCTTCCTGATTCTTTACTTGCTCAAACTGAAATCTCTAACCCGTCCAGTTCAAATGACCACACGTTTTGACTGAATATGAAAAATAAGAAATTAGAGCAGGACTCAGTAATCTGACCCCTTCAGCTAACATTCTCCACCATTCAATAAGGTCAAGCCTGAACTTTAACCTACAATCCACTTTCCCCATTTTCCTAGATTCTTTGAATCTATTGTTCTTAATAGGAATCTACCAACTGGCTTGCTGACCCACTTAGTATCTCCAACATTTTTTGAAGTAAGTCTACATAATTTTATAGAGTTATATTTCACAATCTACCACCGAATAAGCTAGATAACACAAATCCTGAATAGGCAGCTTCCAACCTTCTTACCCAGCGAATTCAATGGCACAAAGAAATTGAAGAAAAATCAATTCTTCTATGCTTGCAACACCAAAGCAAATCACATTTCTGTTGACAAATGTCAAAGTGTATATCCATAGAAAGTGGATACAGCAATATTATCCTTATTTGTATCCACTGACTTTCAGTTGTTGGAGCAAACCTTCCCTCATTCCCTCTTCTCTGTACACAAGTACACAGTGTCTTGATCTCAGGTAAGTGAACTTTTGAAATACTCATTCCTTAGATATTACTAAAACAATGTTATATAATGAATAATTGCTTGGTAGTACAGACTTAAACATTAAAAAAAAGACAAGAATCAAAGCTTTTCGTCTCACGTAAGTAGAAACAAGTCATTTCGCCACCCCACAATATTATGGCTGATCTGCCCTATGCCTTAACTCTTCTTTCACGTCAGTTCAACATAGCTCTCAATTCCTTGATAATTTCAAAAATCTACCTACCTCCTCTTCGAATACTTTCAGTGACTGGGCATTGCAACATAAAATTCAATATTCACAGCCCTCTGGGAAGAGAGATTCCTTTGCATCTCAATTTTAAGAGTTTGTCCCCTTATTGCATAACTATGTACTGTACCTCAAAACTCACTCACTAATGGAAACACCTTTTCAACATCTACCCCTTTAAGCCCCCTCAGAATCTGGTATGTTTCAATAAGATCAGCCTCATTCTTCCAAACTCTAATGAATAAAGGCCTGACTTTTCTTGAATCCTTTCAGCCCAGGAATCAGCCTAGTGATCTTTAAACAGCTTCCAAAGCCAGGATATCCTTTCTTAAATACAGAGACCAAAACTGTAAACAGCATGCTGCAGGTACCAGTGCCAGTCTCACCAACACCACTGTACCAAAGCCTCCCTATTTTAAAACCCAAACACCCAGCAATAAAGGCCAAAAAATGTGTTGCTGTCTAAATTGCTTGCTGTATCAGCACACTAACTTTGTTTTGTTTTACATACACCGGGACATCTGTAAGCCACTGCGCCGAAGTATACCGGAGTCTGCTTCCAAATTAGATAGCAATCTGTCTTTTTGATTTTCCAACTAAACTGCATGACCTAATTTTCCTACATGCAACCACAGGCGGTGAAGTTTTTGCCCAGGCACTCAACAATCCTTATGTCCCTATCACAACATGCTCTCCTACTTATTCCAGCAAGAGGTAGTTGTGATGTATCACACTGTGCTCTCTCCTCTAAGTCGTTAATATAAATAGTGAATAATTAAGGCCCTAGGAATGATCCTTGGTGACACTTTCCAAGTTACATCTCTCTAACCTGGAGAAGACTGTCTCTCTTGTGTCAACCAATCCTCAATCCGTTCTAATATGCCACTCCCAACACTGAGCTCCTACTTTTGCAATAATCCTTTTATGCAGCAAACTTATCGAACACCTTCTGGAAATTCAAATACGCTATATTTATAGGATCCCCCTTAACAACTCTGTTTATTATATCTTCAAGGAACTTGACTGACATTATTCTATTTAGGTTAAGATAACTACTATAAATATTCCAAATATTGACTATAGCTGACACCTTTAGACAAAGATTGCTGCTGGCAAAAGCACTCATATCATAACCAATGAACAATGAACTAGCATATGTATAACATTTTGCTTGTTGTATCTGTTTACCTTATGAGATCAATTTCTTTATAAACTTCACTTTTAGTGTATATTATAAAACACAGGCAAGGTGCACTGACAAGAAATTTTAAACACTCAGGAGCTGTTTACTTCAGTTTTTCATAAAACAAAATCAAATTACTAGTTAAAAGGAAATCAGTGCATACTTATCAAATAGAAGGTAACCGAAAATTGAAGTAAAAAGACTTTCAGTGGCAGATAAATCAAGAAAATACTTTATTAAATTGCATAACAAGCATCCAAACTAAAACAATCTTACAATCAAACTTTTAAGCTCACTATCAAGAGTAAAAGATGGAAGGCTGATTCTGAAAAATACTTCATAATATGAACAAATTTTACAGGACCTATCTGGAAATAAGCAACTCAAAATACTTTTATTGCTGAGCAAATAGAGAAATGACCACGCTTGGATATTGGAAAGGTGTTACTGTAGTCAGACAAAATGGAAACAAAGGGGCAGGAGTCAATAGATATGAAGTTGGAAGAGCACAGCAGGTCAGACAGCATCCAAGGAGCAGGAAAGTCAATGTTTCAGGCCAAATCCCTTTGATCGGTCTGGGGAGGGGAGCCAAAAGTAAATAGAAGGGCAGGTGCTGGGGGAAGGGTAGGTGGGATGGTGACAGGTGGATGTAGGTATTATGATTAGGTAGGTGGGAACGGTTGAGCAGGTAGGTGAGTAGGAAGATGGTTAGATTAGGTTAGGGGATGGAGATGGGTGGGAGGGGCTGGACATATGATAAGGCTGGGGGTGGAGGGATTTTGAAGCTGGCGAAGTCAACATTGAGGCCATTGGGCTGTAAGCTCCCCAGGCAAAATATAAGGTGCTGTTCCTCAATTTCTGTTTGGCCTCACGCTAATAGTGGAGTATGCCAAGGATGGACATGTAGCCAGGGAGTGGGAGGGGGAATTCAAGTGGAAGGTCAGGTTGGTTGATGCAAAAGCATTCATATCATAACCAAAGAACAATGAATTAGCATATATTTAATATTTTGGCTGCCATATCTGTTTACCTCATGAGATCAAGTTCCTTATTAACAAAGATATAAGTTTTATTTTTAGCACACATGATAAAACACAGGCAAGAGTGCAGATGCTCCACGAGCCAGTGCCCAAGTCAGCATTTGGTCTCTCCAATAGAGAGGAATCCCTACCAGGAGCAATATCTACAATAGAGGATGATTCTAAAGATACCAATGCTAAGTTTACAGGTTCAGCCGCCATTATATACAGTTTTCAGGTTAACAGGGCTGTTTATTATGATTACAAATTGTCTTTTACAATAACCATGCAACTGAGGAGAGCAATGGCACTGGAGTTTACCTAAAATTCTGGTCTGCAACATCCAGAAAATAAATGAATATCATATACCAAATTCCACAAGATGCAGCAATAATAGCTTACCAAACATCTAAACACAAGCTCTAAATTCAATAGTAAGAAAGATATTTTAAAATAAAAGAGAAGCCCCTTTCCAGCTAGGTAAAGCATTTCATGAAACACCAAATTAGTTTAAAAAAAAGAATCAATTCTCAAAATTTCCAAATTCGATAGGGCATTCTGCAAGGATCTGTCAGACGAAGTCTTGAGCATCAGTTTGTAATCATAAACTGATTTGATTTATTTATTATCATGTGTATTTTATGAAACACAGTGAAAAGTGTTGTATAGCCACTCTCCGGCACCATCTTAAAACACAGAAAAATAAACCAAAACATAGAATATAAAGGCAGAAAAATAAAGAAATAAAGTGTGCAACTTTACAGTTTTTCTTGTTAAGCCTTGGGACTGGTGACTAGGCACAAATCCTCTTTGCCACGCCACCTTCACTGGAACAACTGTTGCCACTGTTTGGCACCAACTCACCTCCACCGACACCATCTCCCTCACCGAATCCTCGCTGGACTTCACCAAAGTCACCGATGCCACAGAGTACTGTACCAGCCCAAACTCCACTCTGCTGCTGCCTAAGTCCACTTTGAGTTCACCTCGCTGATGTCACAAGGTCTCGTACTGGGCCCAAACCCGCTCAGGCCACAGCCTTCATGAATCTGCGATGGGCACAGACTCCGCCAGGAGCCCAAACTTGCCTCTGATACTGCCGTCATGAGTCAGCACTGGGCTCACTCAATGTCACTATGACCAAGCTCTTCAACAAGAGGTAAAATAACAAAGAAGAAAAACAACAGAAGAAACGAAAAAGAAATAAATGAAAAGAAAGGCGAACAGAGTGGATGAGCCCCTGGCTCAGAAGCACTACCCCACTGCCATCTTGGCAGAATGCTGCTTCCAACTTTTGATACAATCGACCTCAGCAGAAGGATGGACACTCTATGTTGAGAGTGTGTAATGCAAGTGTGCTTGTACAACTTCAGGAGAGTCACTCAAGCTTCCCAAGGAAGGAAAAATACAGTGGCACTTGTGACAGGCTGGAATGTCATATAAAGAAAATCTTCCCCCCATTAATAAACAAGCAAATTGTTTTCCCAAAATGCAGCCTCCCTTCCACACAAATGGTGATTCTGGGTTACTGTCAAATTTCACTTGACAGTCATTTGTGGAGAAAATCAAAGACCATTTCCTGACGTTGTACGTACATAACCCTATTCTGCTGCTCTGAATTTGTACTTCATATACTTGAAGTCTCCAATGTGCATGTACCCTATGAAGCCACACAATGCATGAAGTGAATCTATGATTTAGTACAAATATTACAAAAAGGGTTTACAATAAATATCCTCAGAATCATTTTTCAAAAGCACATTTCAAATCATTTAATGCCAATTAAACTATGTGAACAGTGTCTTAAATTACACTTTACTCTATCACTCTCTGAAACAAAATCTTTGAAATTATACAGCCTGTATTGACACCACACTGTCTTAATTACTCTTGTTTCGAATATGACAACTAATTAACAACTTACAATTCCCTGCATGCAGTTGTTGAGCAATTGAGTTATGCTGACTTTTCGTAAACTGTACATTTGCTATTACGAGGGGGCATAGCTTTAAATTAAGGGGTGGTAGGTATAGGACAGATGTTAGGGGTAGATTCTTTACTCAGCGAGTCGTGAGTTCATGGAATGCCCTGCCAGTAGCAGTGGTGGACTCTCCCTCTTTATGGGCATTTAAACGGGCATTGGATAGGCATATGGAGGATAGTGGGCTAGTGTAGGTTAGGTGGGCATGGATCGGCGCAACATCGAGGGCCAAAGGGCCTGTACTGCGCTGTATTCTTCTATGTTCTATGTTCTATGTACATGCCTGGAGTGAACTTGTCTTTATTGTTTGCATCTCCTTCAATTAGTGAATGACACTCAAAGGTCAATCAAAAGGTCACAATATTTCCATTTGGTTTGGTCGCATTCCATTAAAAAGGATCTTGGATTACTTTTAATGAAAGGATAGTATGTAAATACATTTGAGAAGTCTGACAGTTTAAGGGGCTGGACATAAAAGGCTTGAAATTCCTAGGCAAACTATAATTGCAGCAGCAGGTACAAGGCTGACTTAGATAAACAGGTATATGATATTATACACTTCAGAACTTTAATAACTGGTCACGACTTGAAAGTATCAACAAAGATAAACTGTGATACATGGAAAGCAGCAGTAATAATTCTGTCTGGAATAAAGTATTAAAGTGAAGGACAAACATTCCTATGTCTAGAAAAAGGAATAAAAGCTACATGAACAAAATTGTTTTGACATCTGCTTGATAACTGGCTGCTTTATTTATAAGGATAATTGATTGCCCTGCAAAAGAATTTAAGGAGTTAATCACATAAAAGTTGTGTCTTCAAATAGACAGTCAATGCCAAATGTAACAAGGAACAAGGAAGCTACTTTTGATAAGATGGCAAGCTGCCGACTTGCAATAACTTGGATGAAAGAAACTAAACAAACAAACAAACAAACAATAATATCACATCATAAACCTAAAGGATGAAAAAAACTATGTAAGAATCCAACACTAGAATCATTCGACAAGGATCAAACTCTGGACACTTCCAAACAACTACACCGTTGTCTGGAATCACAGCTGAATTCCACCATTAATTGTGTGATAGCCAAGTTGGGTTGTGAAGTTTAACTTTTTACTTGAGAGGTCTTAATTTGTTGCTACACAACGTTTAAATCATTGTTTCAGTACTTGATTGTCTGTGAGATCTCTTAATAAGTAGTGAAATTACCAATGGTGTTGATTTACCAATAAGTATAATGCTTAAAAGCTTTGAAACTGCAAAGGTTGGAGGCATCTTTAATTTTCAAATACATTAACAAACCAAACTGGCAAAAAAACAGGAGGAAGCTCTCATGTTCATGGTCTGTATTTCAGACAATTTCTTAATTCTGTGTCCAGTCAGGGAGCAGACATGTGTTTGTTCTTGTAATGTGTAATGAGACAGAATCGATGACCTTATAATAATCATCCTGTAGGCAACAGTAACCATAAATTACACAGAATTTGACATTGTTTTGACCAGGTATGAGAGGGTGAATTAACTCTCTGCATTCCAACCTTTTTAGTTAACCACAAAGGATGAAGGCTCAAGTTGAAAAGAACTATCTGTCTCCAATGAAAATGTAGTTAATGTTTTTTTAAACTGCAGCAGTAGGGAACCAATCAAGGTTTTCTGGAGTGAAATTTTATTTCTGGCTAGCTCTGACAAAAATAATAAAAATGTGACATCAAGCATCCATTCATCTGGCAGTCTCTCTCACACATAAATATCCGAAGTTTAAATGGGATAGTGACTAGTTCACAAGGAAGGTAAGAGAATATCCAGCTTAGAGTCCTTGCCATGTCCCTGAAACACAAGGGTTTTAATCTAAGACGATGATTGATTAATTGACTTTTTGGATCATTAGCAGAAGCAAACACTACTTATTTTAAAGTTCTTGGTTTCCTGTTGAGTCTTTCATGTCAGTGTTAATACTGGGCTGTTTTTCTTGACAGACAGGGAAACCCTTTACCAGCCTATTTCAGACTGCAATTAAAATCCATCTCCTCGAACTTTTCACTAAAAGCACCTCAAAATACAAATCAAAATACAATATACTCTGTTCTAAAGTTTTGGTTCCTCAGGCTTGCTAATCATAGGTGGTAGAGTGAAGACAGAGTCACTTAACAGAGTTTTAGCGTTACGTAAAAGGTAATTATATAGGCCCGAGGAATGAGTTGGCCAAGTGGACTGGGCAAAAATATTAAAGTTGAAGAATAGTGGCAAATGCTTTGTGAGTCTTAGATACCTCTCAATTAAAGTATATTCATGAGAGGAAAAAGAATTGTAAACCTGAGGTGTAGATGCGGTGCACAGGAGGATGAGAGCATGGAGGACAGGGACAGGATTTCACGGTCACAGGAGTGTGCTGGCAGACAGCAAGCTGGTTTGAAGTGTGTCTACTTTAACGCCAAAAGTATCCGAAATAAGGTAGGTGAGCTTGCAGCATGAGTTGGTACCTGGGACTTTGATGTTGTGGCCATTTCAGAGACATGGATAGAGCAGGGTGAGGAATGGATGTTGCAGGTTCCAGGTTTAGATCTTTCATTAAGAACAAGCAAGGTGGTAAAAGGGGGGAGGTGTGGCCTTGTTAGTCAAGGACAGTATAATAATGGCTGAAAAAACTTTTGATGAGGACTCATCTACTGAGGAGTTACAGACTGAGGTCAGAAACAGAAGAGGAGAGGTCACACTACTGGGAATTTTTATAGGCCTCCGTAGAATTCAAGGGATGTGGAGGAAAGGATTGGCAAAACGATTCTGGGTAGGAGTGAAAGGAATAGGGTGGTCATCATGGGGGACTTTAACTTCCCTAATATTGACTGGAAATGCTATAACTCCAACACGTCGGATGGATCAGTTTTTGTTCAATGTGTGCAAGAGGGTTTCCTGACACAGTATGTCAAAGGGCCAATACGAGGGGAGGCCATACTGGATCTGGTGCTTGGTAATGAACCAGGCCAAGTGTTTGATTTAGTGGTAGGTGAGCATTTTGGAGAGAGTGACTATAATTCGGTTACATTTAGTTTAGCGATGGAAAGGGATATGTATATGCCACAGGACAATAGTTATCGATGGGGAAGGGCAATTATAATGCGATTTGGCAAGACTTAGGATGTATAGAATGGGGTCACAAAATGCAGGGGATAGGGACAATCGAAATGTGGAGCTGGATTAAGGAACAGATATTGTGTGTCCTCGATAGGTATATCCCTGTCAGGCAGGGAGGAAGTGATAAGGTAAGGGAACCGTGGTTTTTCTAAAGAAATTGCATCTCTTATTAAGCAGAAGGCTTATGTGAAGTTGAGATGAGATGATTCAGATGAGGTGATGAAGAATTACAGATTAGCTGTGAAGGATTTAAAGAGAGAGTTAAGAAGAGCAAGGAGAAGACATAAACAGTCCTTAACAGGTAGAATAAAGGAGAACCCTAAAGCTTTCTATAAGTATATGAGGAATAAAAGGGTGACTAGGGTAGGAATAAGACAGAAGTAGGAAGTTGAGTTTGGAACCTGTGGATATCGGAGAGTTGCTAAACGAATATTTCTCATCAGTTTTCACTCAGGAAAAGGAGAATATTGTAGAGGAGACAAATGAGATATGGGCTATTAGACTAGAAAGGATCGAGGTTAGTAAGGAAGAGGTGTTATCAATTCTAGGAGTGAAAGTAGACAAGTCCCCTGGGCCGGATGGGATTTATCAGAGAATTCTCTGGGAAGCTAGGGAGGAAATGGAGAAGCCTTTGGCCTTGATCTTTGAGTCATCATTGTCTACTGGCTTAGTACCAGAAGACTGGAGGATTGCAAATGTTGTGGCCTTGTTCAAGAAGGGCAGTAGAAATGACCTAGGTAATTACAGACCAGTGAACCTTACATCTGTTGTAGGAAAAATTTTGGAAAGGATTATAAGAGATGAGATTTATAATCATCTAGCAAGCAACAATTTGATTGTAGATTGTCAACATAGTTTCATCAAGGACAGGTCATGTCTCACAAACCTCACTGAGTTTTGAGAAGGTGACCAAGCAGGTAGATGAGGGTAGGGCAGTTGACATGGTGTACATGGACTTCAGTAAAGCCTTTGATAAGGCTCCATATGGTAGGCTTTTGGAGATTAAGGGTGATTTAGTAGTTTGGATTACGAATTGGCTATCTGTAAGAAGGCAAGTGGTGGTTGATTGAAAATATTAAGCCTGGAGTCCGGTTACTTGTGGTGTGGCACAAGGATCTGTTTTGGGACCACTGCTCTTTGTCATTTTTATAAATGACTTAGATGCAGGCATAGATGGATGGATTAGTAAATTTGCAGATGAAACTAAAGACGGTGGAGTAGTGGACAGTTTGGAAAAATATTACAGGTTGCAGGGGGACTTGGATAAACTGCAGAATTGGGCTGAGAGGTGGCAAATGGAGTTCAATGCAGCTAAATGTGAGGTGATAACTTTGGGAAGAATAACAGGAAGGCAGAGTACTTGGTCAATGGAAAGATTCTTGGTAGTGTGGATGTGCAGAGGGAGCTTGGAGTCCATGTGCATAGATCCCTGAAAGTTGCCACCCAGGTTGATAGTGCTGTTAAGAAGGCATACAGTGTGTTAGGTTTTATTAGTGGAGGGATTGAGTTCCAGAACCCTAATGTCATGCTGCAACTATACAAAACGCTAGTATGGCCGCACTTGGAATATTGTGTATAGTTCTGGTCGCCCCATTACAGGAAGGATGTAGAAGCATTGGAAAAGGTGCAGAGGAGATTTATTAGAATGTTGCCTGGTGTGGAGGGAAGGTCTTATGAGGAAAAGTTGAGAGACTTGGGTCTGTTCTCATTGGAAAGAAGAAAGCTGAGAGGGAATTTGAGAGAGACATACAAGATGATCAGAGGATTAGATAGGGCAGACAGTGAAAGTCTTTTCCTTGGGATGATGACATCAGCTCCTATGAGGGGGCATAACCACAAATTGAGGGGTGATAGATTTAAGACAGATTCTTTGCGCAGAAAGTGGTACGGGCGTGGAATGCCCTACCTGCTAATGTAGTCACCTCAGCCACATTAGGGACATTTAAACAATCCTTGGATAAGCACATGGATGAAGGGATAGTGTAGGGGGATGGGCTTAGATTAGTTCACAGGTCAGCGCCACATTGAGGGCCGAAGGGCCTGTTCTGCGCTATATTGTTCTATGTTCTAACAAGGGAGAAGCTATTAAGCAAACAGATGGGATTAAAGGCAGATAAGTCCTCAGGGCCTGATGGCTTGCAGTCCAGGATATTAAAGGAGGTGGCGGCAGAGATAGTGAATGCATTAGTTATATTTTTCCAAATTTTCCTGGATTTTGGAAAGTACCACTGGATTGGAAACATGCACATGTGACACATTTTTTCATAAAAGGAGATAGGAAAGAAGTGGGAAGCTAGTTAGTTTGACCTCTGACTCCAGCAACATGACGATCATAAAGTAGGTGATATCTGAAGGCTTAGCAAAACAAAACTCAATTCACCAGTGTCAGCACGGTTTCTTGAAGGGTAAGTCCTGCTTGACAAACTTGCTGGACCAGCAAGGTTGATAATGGGGATCCGGTGGATGCGGAATATTGTCAGAAGGCATTTGACAAGGTACTGCATAAAAGACTGATCCAAGAGTTAGATCTCAGGGGGCTCAGGATAGAAAGTATTGGCTTATATAGAGGATTAGCTGACTGACAGAAAGCAGTGGATCAGGATAAATGGGGCACTCTATGGAAGAGCTTATGTCCGAAACATCGATTCTCCTGCTCCTTGGATGCTGCCTGACCTGCTGTGCTTTTCCAGCAACACATTTTCAACTCTAATCTCCAGCATCTGCAGTCCTCACTTTCTCCACTCTATGGATAGCAAACTTTAACTAGTGGGTGAGTGAGGGGCTCAGTTCTCGAACTCAGCTACTTATCATCCATATAAATGATCTGTAAACAGGGACAGAGTGTAACATAACAAAGTTTGGACATGATATACTAAAATAGGTGCGACCGTAGGCAGTGATGAGGAGATGGAGTTTACCAATGGATACGGATAGGCTTGGAGAATGGGCCTGAATCTGACAAATGGTAATTAAAGTGGATAAGTGCGAGGTTGTCCATTTTGGCTGGAAAACTAAAAGGGCAAATTTTTAGTTAAATGGAAGGAAGATTCAAAGTGCAACAGTGCAGGGGATCTTTGTGCATAATTCATAGAAAGTAGGTATGCAGGTGCAGTGTATAATAAGAACGGCAAATGGCATCCTAGCATTTATTGCAAAGGGACTGGATTGTAAAAGTTAAGAAGTGTTGTTACAAACATATAAGACATTGGTGAGACCAGATCTAGAATATTGCGTCCAGTTTTGGTCTCCTTATTTGAAGAAGAATATGGTAGCACTGGATGCAGTTCGAAGGAGATTCAGCAAGTTGATTCTAGGGATGAAAGGGCTGTCATCCAAGGAACATTTGAATAACTTGGGTTTGTACTGTCTGGAGTCCAGAAGAATGAGGGGGCATCTAACTGAGGTATAGGAAATGCTAAAGGGGATTGAAAAGGTGGATGCTCCCCCCATGGGACAGTTTCGAACAAGAGGGCATAGATTTAGAGTGAGAGGAGGTAAGTTCAAAACTGAGATAAGGAGAAATTATTTCTCTCAGAGGCTTGTCAATCTGTGGAACTCTTTGTCCCAGAGTGCAGTGGAGGGAGAATCAATCAACAGACTCAAGAAAGAAATAGATATATGCCTGATGAAAAGTGAGATAAAAGGTTACAAGGAGCAGGCAGGAAAGTGGAGTCGAGACCAGGATAAGATCAGCCATGATCATGTGAAATGGCGCCTCAGGCTCGAAGGGCAGAATTTCTTACTCCTGTTTTCATCTGCAACACCTTAAGAACCTCATGATAGTGCAAATCATATAAAGATCTATTCATGCCTTTGGAGTTAAGATGGCAAGGGTGGAAGGAGCTAGTTGACTGTTTTTATTGCCTTGGGGAAAAGAAAATCAAAATTTTAAACCAGGCTATCTCTTGCCTATGACACGGTTTCATGAAACTTGGCCAACCTATGTATCTGATGATGCCTGTGGCCATTTTAAATTTGGTGCACTTGGTTTCTTTTCAAAATCATTCAGTCCATGAAAGCTTGGGTATTAAATCAGAGGATAGAATTCAAAGATATTGGTCGATATTTTGTGTCATGGTAAGATTTAATTGGAGAATGAAAATTGGAAATTTGAAACAAGAGCCCTGGATACAGACTTGAATAAAACAGATTAAGAAAATAGGTTCAAGGTAAAATTGGAGAGAAGCAGGGCAGATGCTGAAGGAGATATTTGATAATTCTCAAAGATATATTCTCTAGGAAAGACCTTGCAAGAAGGTTGAACTATCCGTGGTCATCTAAAAAAATTAAGGCTTGTATCCAATTGAAAAAAATGACACACAGTTCAGAAAAAGATTAGTTATTCCAAACGATTGGAAACTTTACAAACCAACAGAGGATAACAAATAAATAAAGGGGAAGAAATTAGAATAGGAGAGAAAATGAGGGAAATGTAAGAACAGACAGTGAAAGCTTCTGCAAATATATACAAAAAGAGCAAAAAGCTCAGGTAAATGTCTCCTGGACCCATTACTCTGTAATTTGACTCGAAATAAATGACTGCAGGCATGGGTATTGCATCGTTTTCCATCTTGCAGAATTCCTTTGATTTTTGGAAAGGTCTCAGCACATTGGAAAATTACAAATAAAAACATAGGAGTTAAGAGCAAAAATAGTGTATTTAGGTTCTACAGCTCAGTTCTGATCTAACTGTATCCACCATATTACCCTGAGAACGTTTGGTACCCTTGTTATTCAAGAAGGTATCTACCACTGGCTTAACAATATTAAAATATTAAACAACCATGCCACCACTATTCTCTGGGGAAAGAGGATTCCAGAGACGTATGACCTTCCAAGCAGAAAAATATAATTTCTCCATCTTAAATGAGAGGCCCATATTTTGAAGGGTGTCCCATAACTCTTGTCTCTCTCGAAGGAAAACATCCAACCAGCATCTAGTCAGTCAAATCCCTTCAGGGTCTCATGTTTCAATAAGACCTCCTCAGTCTTCATGACTCCATTGGATATAGGCTCAGCCTATACAATCTATTCTCAAAATATAACCCTTTATCTCAAGAATTAGTTGTATGAACCTTCTTTGAACTGGGGCAAATACATGGCAGAAGAGTGTAATTTGGATTAAGTGTGATAATATCCATTTTAGTAAGAAAATAGAATGGTGGAGTATGTAAATAATGATATATTGGGAAAAGTTGATGTACATAAATATGTGTACACCAGTCAATGAAAGTAAGCAGGCATATGCAGCAAACAGTTAGGAAGGTAAATGCTATTGCACAAATGCAGAGGCATGGGATTGAGGGTGATTTAACAGTTTGGATCAGAAATTAGCTAGCTGAAAGATGACGGAGGGTGCTGGTTGATGGGAAATCTTCATCTTGGAGTTCATTTACTAGTGGGGTACCGCAAGGATCTATTTTGGGTCCATTTCAGTTTGTCATTTTTACAAAATGACTTAGATGAGGGCGTAGAAGGATGCGTTAGTAAATTTGCCGATGACACTAAGGTCGGTGGAATTGTGGATAGTGACGAAGGATGTTGTAGGTTATAGAGGGACATAAATAAGCTGCAGAGCTGGGCTGAGAGTTGGCAAATGGAGTTTAACACGGACAAGTGTGATTCACTTTGGAAGGAGTAACAGGAATGCAGAGTACTGGGCTAATGGTAAGATTCTTGGTAGTGTAGATGAGCAGAGAGATCTCAATGCCCACGTCCATCGATCCCTGAAAGTTGCTACCCAAGTCGATAGGTTGTTAAGGCGGCACACAGTGTGTGAGCTTTTTTTAGTATAGGGATTGAGTTTTGGAACAATGAAGTCACGGTTCAGCTGTACAAACCTCTGGTGCGAGCCCACTTGGAGTATTGCCTACAGTTCTGGTCACCGCATTATAGGAAGGATGTGGAAGCTTTGGGAAGGGTTCAGAGGAGATTTACCAGGATGTTGCCTGGTATGGAGGGAAGGTATTATGAGAAAAGGCTGAAGGGCTTGAGGCTGTTTTCGTTAGAGAGAAGAAATTTGAGAGGTGACTTAATAGAGACATATAAGATAGGGTCAACTGAGAGCCTTTTTCCTCAAATGATGATGGCTAGCACAAGGGGGCAGAACTTTAAATTGAGGGGTGGTAGATATAGAACAGATGTCAGAGGCAGTTTCTTTACTCAGAGTAGTAGGAACGCACTGCCTGCAACAGTATACATTCACCGAATTTAAGGGCATTTAAATGGTCGTTGGATAGATATATAGACGAAAATGGAATAGTGTAGGTTAGATGGGCTTCAGATTGGTTTCACAGGTTGGCACAACATCGAAGGCCGAAGGGCCTGTACTGCGTTGCAATGTTCTATGGTCTATGGTATGTTGGCCTTTATTGAAAGAGGGTTTGACACGAGCAAGGAAGTTTTGCTGCAATTGTAAACGGTCTGGTGAGACCACACTTGAAGTACAGTCTCCAGTTTTGGTCTCCCTACCCAAGAAAATATACACTCATCGTAAAGAAAGTACAATAAAGGTTTGCCAAACTGATTCCTGAGCTGGCAGGTCCTGTATTCAAAGGAGTTTAGAAGAATGAAAGGGAACCTCATTGAAATAAAATTCTAACAGGGCCAGACAGACTGGATGGAGGGACATTTCCTTGGCAAAGGACTGTAGAACAAAGAGTTTTGGATTCAGGATACTGTTTAGGCCATTTTGAGTTGTGATGAGGGTAAATTACATCGTTTAGAGGATAATTAACCTGTGGAATTCGATACCAAAAAATGGCCATGGAGGCCAAATCACTGAATACTTTTGAGAGATAGATTTCTAAAGGCTAATGGTATCAGAAGATATGGAAAGAGATCAGAAGTATGGTGTTAAGACAGAAGATCAGCCATGAGCATGTTAAATTGTGAGGCAGGCTTGATGGGCTGAATGGTCTATTCCTGCTCCTATTTTTTATGTTTCCATAGTGTACACAAAAAGCATTTCAGGTATAGCTGTAAACGAGGAGGTGGAAGGATGAGTGGAAATGACAACCACTGGGAAGGTGTACTGACCAAACAGATGGAGCTCTGTGTTGGGATGTCCCAGAGTTCTGAAGGACTTCATCCAAAGGTCTTAAAAAGAAATAGGTCATGAGATCATAGATGCCTTGGTGTTAATTTTGCAAAATGTATTGGTCTCTGGAAAGAGTCCATCAGACTAGAAAGTAGCAAACATAACTCAAGGAGGGCCAAACTCGGCAAACAGTAAACTATAGGCCAACTATCTTGATGTCTGTCATGGGGAAGGTGTTCAAATTGATCATTAAGATGATTGTAGATGGGCACTTCAGAAGATTTAGAGGCAGGGAAAACCCGGGAAGACAGAATAATTGAAATAGTCTTTCAGAGAACAAACCCAGTCGTGATGAGCCATCACAGTAACAATTGGCCCACACAGTTGCTGTGAATCCATTCAGAGTTGGGTATTGTCAGTGTACATGCATGTCTACATGTGAAAGCAAATGTTCAGCGCATGGCAACAAGTGAGTGTGAAATAGGAGAGGGCTAAGTACAGACTCTTGAGGACACCACAGGTAATGGTATGGGGGCAGGTTAAAAAGCGGAGACTGATTCTCTGTTTAGCATTTCATTCCACAAAGTCCAGAAAACTAAAAGGTATTATTGCAGCAATAAATTTTTAATAGTGCAACGTTTAGAAGAGGCAGCAATCAACAACTTCATAATTGGATTTGTAAAAATAAGAACAAAATGCAGTCACTTTTAGAAAGAAAAATACCTATGGAGTCAAAAAAGCTATTGTATATTGGTTTTTAAAACAAACTTTAATATGCTTGCGGCAGTGACAACTATCTTCTTGCCAACTATTTTCCTGCAGAAAGTCAACTTTTGCAAGTTGAACATCTAGGCTCAGTGATCAATCTTTCTCAATTTCAGCGGAGTTCCAAACTAGAATAGTTTTGGTCTTGAAGTGTTAACCTTTTCAACTTTTCCACAGATCCTGTTGAGTTTCTCCAGCATTTTCTGGTTTTGCTTAAGATCTCCAGCAGCCACAGTCCTTTGTTTTACGCCAATCCTTTGCAGCAGTTCATCGATCCAGATGAGTCAGTTAATCGATTCGTACATGTAACACTGTTCTGGTTAAGCGTGTGTGTTCAATGGTGTGCTCACAGGAAGAGTAGCCTAACAGCCGATGCCATCCAAAGCCCGAAAACAGCGGTGCTCGGAACTGACATAGTGCACCAGTTGGAGGATGCTCAGGTGGAATCCTGTTCAGACTGAATTTCATCAACCCCAAGGATCAGAACTTCCCTTAGGACCACCCCCCCCCCCCCCCCACCCCCTTCACCCTTACAATCTGAGCTACCTCTTAGTTACGTGCAGTGTGTTTCTTGTGAAGAGGCATTTTTAGTAAAGGTTGCTGCTGCACCTCGATTTTAATATCAACTCCCCCAGACACGCCTTGGCGTGTCGATTTACATCGGGCAGCAGTGATCCCCAGCAAAGGGCTTTCTAGATGGGAGTCCTCTCTCTATTCCTCAGGGATCTAGGGTGGAGAACGTTCCAAGCAGCAGTTCCTTTCATCTGTGGATTGAGGTGGTTCAGAGACTCCCAGCCTAACTGTTTCATTTTGCAGTGCTGTGCAGTCTGTGGACCATTTTTATGTTGGTTGTACTCCCTTTTTAATTATTTGTAAAATCTTCTGTTGTGTTTGTGGCTGTATGTAAATCCTATGCTCCTGATCTTTGGGCATCCACTGCAGAGGGGTGTGGGCAGATCAAAGGACTTCCTCGTGGGTCTGCTCCTGATCCTAGCCAGGCTGGCTATAAACAGATCCAGGCAGCAGGTCATGGAGGGGATATATTGTCTGTCAATTGTCTGTCTCTCTTCCATGGTTATGTTCATGCCCAGGTATCATTGGGAAGGGGACACGTTGCTCTTGATGCCTTTAGAGAGAGGTGGGTACCACGGGGGATACAGTGCTTTATTTCCCCATCCAACGCCATCCTGATTTAGTCACTTCCACACTCTCCCCACTAACTGCCTCACCATTGATGGTTTGCATTACCCATATTAGGCTTGGCCTGTATATATTCAATTGGTGACACTGGCGTTTTTACCAGTGGTAGTTATTAGATAAAAAAACAAGTCACAGGTGTTTTGGTGGTGGGACGGTCACTCAGTTGCGTGTGATGGGTAGGAAACAAAAAAGAAAAAAGGAAAAACAACAACAGGAAAAATGGAGGCCATTTAACCCAGGCTTATTAATTTCAGTCCATGCCAGTTATAATACACTATAAGGCAAAAAGCAGCCTTCAAGGTTTCATCACTGATACAATATCAAAGAAATCACAGAACTGGAAGATTGAAACCAGCACTACAATTGAAAAACCCACCAAACAAGTTCAGTCATCATTGTTTTACAGTCATTTAATATTAAACTCATTACATTTCTATGTTGTTTTATTTAAGACCTGTTTCTTTGAATTGCATTGTCATTTCTTGCTATTGCACATTATAACTATCAGATTTAGGACTTGGTTAGTGCCACGTTGGAGGAAATTCAAGTCAGAGCTTATTTTTGCAAGGAGACAGGCCATGCCTCCTGACGTTATCCCAACCCCTTCTCTCATGGCCTTGCCTTCCACTGTTGCTTCATTACTTTCTCCGAGCCACCATGACCTTGTTTTCCTCTGCCCTGTGCCCAGCCTTGCCTCTTGCACTCTATTCTTCCAAGAGGTCTGTATTTAACTAATCCTTTCTCCCAGCTCCTGTCCTGAGCTCACATTGATGCGTTGGTCAGTGCAGGTAATATTGGGACTCAGCAGCTCCCTGCATTGACTGACTTCTTCCACTAGATGGAACCTGATCATCTAAAACGACAGAACTCTTAATTTTTACTTAAATACTGTCTAATGCATTGCATATCTTTTATATTTAGTGATGTATTTGTTTTGCAAATTATTTCAGTTAGGAATGCACAGTGTATGGTTCAGTATTTCAACTTGCGCATTGTTTTTTCCAGGCAAGAAATGCCTGAAGGAACATAACTCTGGCTTTAACATTGATTTCTGTGGGAAGCTAAGATTCGCTTGAAGTCACAATTTTCAGGAACACAATCTCAACTTGAAGTGAGGTCTCCGTGTAAATTATAAATTTGACTGACTTAACCATCAATTTACCAGCTATATACATGTCACAATCAACTTTGCAAATATTATTTTTCAAAAATAATAACATTTATCAGTCAATATTTTCCACAAGGCTTCCTTGAATATAAGGATTATGCAATATTTAAATGTTTCCATAGAGTACTAACACTTTAGCTTGCAATTATACTGGTACTTCCACATCAAGTTTCTGGTTCATACTAAGAAAACACTTTTTGGGCTAGCTAGGTATCTGACACAAGGAAACCCATTAAATTTATAATGCAACAGCCCCACAATAATGTTATTGACTCTAAACTGCCCTCTGAAGTCACCTATCCAGTTATTCAGTTATATCAAAGCGCAATCAGCAGATTAAGTTATCAAATTGCTGTTAGCTGCAGCTATATAAGACTCTGATTAGACCTCACTTGGGAATACTGTGACCAGTACTGTGCATCACTCCTTAGAAAGGCTATAATTGGAGGATACCTGGACTTTGGGAGTTATGGGGGAAAACTACACAAATTAGGCTAGTTTTCTCTAGAATTTAGAGGGTTAATGGATGATCCAGGTTATGTGGAAATGCAGCAAGATCTTGATCAACTGCACCAGTGGACTGAGAATGGCAGATGGAGTTTAATTTAGATAAATGCAAGTGCATTTTAGTGGGTCAAACAAGGCACGACTTACACAGTTAATGGTAGGGCCCTGTGGAATGTTACATAACCAGCAGCGGGATGGGACCATTCGCCACAGCAGATTCACCGCCGACAATTAGCCACTGCCCTTTGACCACCGAGGATGCTTAGCCACTGCCCTTTGACCACCGAGGACGCTTAGCCACCGCCCATTGGCCACTGAAGACGATTCGCCACCACAAATAAGTCGCATATTTTGAATATTGGTGGCAGCATTTACTTGTTTTAATAACCATTTATTTTTGTTAATAGAATTTTTTTTATTTCACAACGTTTAAAATGTTAGAGAACAAGCATATCTAAACTATATAAAATTGTCGTTATATTGGTTAAGGTAGTGATTGCATCGTTTCAGTTACAACTTATTTTCATTACAGGAGAGTTTTTTTTAAGCTTGTATTTTTTTTTCCATTTACGCTCAAGTCTTCAAAATGGAAACAGAAATTATTTTTAAACGTGGAAATAAGAAGTTTTACCATGATGGTTTTATATATGTTTTTGATAAACTATCCAAGAGTGATTCAAATATTAAGTTTTGGCAGTGTGAATAAGGGGCTGATGAAATGGACAAATCCACACCAAGAGTGGCACTGTGATAAAAACAATAAATGAAGATCGTTTGGAATATCTTGGATAAATAGTGCATAACTATCAAATGAACTAAAATTTCATTGTTTAATATTAATGTGAGATTTTACTGCCATTATAAAGAGATGTTTAAAATATATTTCCTTTTTCTGGTTAAAGTTTGTAACTCATTTTTATATATAAATCAATAAAATGATATTTATTTTACCTTTTTTTAATCAATATGTAGTATGTAGTTGTATAAATAAAGGGGACTGTGAAGTATATATATATTTCTGGTGGTGAACAGTCTCCAGAGGTCAAACGACCCCAGTGGAGAAACGCTGGTGGAGAACTGGCAGTGGGCTAATCATCGGCGGTGAATCTGCCATGCCGCATTGTCACCAACCCAACCAGCAGATCTAGGGGTACATGTTCATAGCTCCTTGAAAGTCGAGCCACAGGTAGACAGAGTAGTGAAGATGGCTTTCGACATGCTTGCTTTCATCAGTCAGAACACTAAGTATAGGTGTAGGGACATCTTTCTGCGACTGAACAAGACACTGGTGAGGCTACATTTGGAGTACTGTGTGCAGCTCTGGTCATCCTACTATAGGAAGGATATCATTAAACTAGAAAGAAGGCAGAGAAAAGATTTACCAGGATGCTACCTGGACTGAAAGGTTTGAGTTATAAGGAGAGGTTGAATAGGCTGGGACTTCTTTCCCTTGAGCATAGGAGACTGAGGGGTTGCCTTATAGAGGTCTACAAAATCATACAGGCATAGATAAGGCAGAGAGCCAACAGCTTTCCCCATGGTAGGGGGATTCTAAAACTAGAGGGTATAGGTTTAAGGTAAGAGGGGAGAGATACAAAAGGGTCCGGAGGGGCAACGTTTTCAGAGTGTTGGTGAGTTTTCAGAGGTTGGACTGCCAGATATAATGGTGGAAGTGGGTACAGTTTATTCACTTAAGAAACAGTTAGACAGGTACATGGATGAAATAGGTATGGAGCGATATGGAACAAGTGCAGGGCAAAGGGACTAGTTTCATTGTGGAAACTGAGCTGCATGGACAAGTTGGGCCGAAGGGCCTGTTTCCATATTGTGGACCTCTATGACTCTATCTGATCAAAGCCTTCAATATATTAACAGGGAACGATGGGGTTATTAAAGGTGAAAGATGGGGTTGTTAAAGGTAAACTATTTCCAGCGTTTGGGGCTTGGACTTGGGTTGGGTGAGAAATCAAAATTTAGAAAGCGTCAAATTTGACCTCAGTCCACCTTGAGCCCAACAGATCCTGTTTCACTAGAATGGGAGATAGACAACAAATCCACATCAGAACAGGAACAAGAAATAGCTTTTAAATAGTGGAGGCTGCATACCTCCATTTAAAATAAAAGGTGCCAGGATGAAAGAGCATTCCGGGAGAAAGTGAGGACTGCAGGTGCTGGAGATCAGAGCTGAAAATGTGTTGCTGGAAAAGCGCAGCAGGTCAGGCAGCATCCAAGGAGCAGGAGAAGGGCTGATGCCCAAAACGTCGATTCTCCTGCTCCTTGGATGCTGCCTGACCTGCTGCGCTTTTCCAGCAACACATTTTCAGCTCTGAAAGAGCATTCTCCAAGTTTAACAGCACAGATACTTCCAGTTCAATGGTGGTCAACTTACCTTATCTCTCTTCATGTACTCTCACAATGACCTCTCACCATCGTATATTCTCATGTTCTTCTTGTGACCTTTCAACAATCTTCCACAATCTCAACCTCCAAATGTCAAACTCCTCTGCTGCCAAACATTCCCAGCTGAAATCAACTTGTCCCTCAGACTGGCTGTCAGATAAGAACCCTGGAATTTAAAAACTGCAATTAATATCTGCAGCGCATCCTGCAAACTGTCCTCTCAGAGTCTTGTATCACACTCCCAAAGCGCCATCCTGTCAATAGTGTGGCCATGAACTCTTGCTTCGCACTGCCCTGATGCTAGCTGGCCTGCTGATGATCAGCAGCATTTTCTGATTGGTGGTCAGATTTCCAGCCTTCGCAGTGTTTGGGTTGAAGGTAAGAAAGTGTCAGCCGTTCCCTGACCCCTTTAACAGGGTTCAAATTCACGGGGGTGGAGCTCTGTGTGTTGTCGGGTGCGCGCACAGGGAGGGCAGAGTTTTGAATCGTTTACAAGGCGGACTCCATTTGAAAACCTTTTATTTCTTTGCGGTGCATGTAATTATACAAGACCGTTAAAACTGAATATGAAAACGCACAAATAGGTGTTCAAACAATGAAAATATTTAAAATAAATTCCAAAATGTTCACTGAGGCTGCAATGCGTTCTACACTTCGCGCCCTTCACTATTTAAACTAAATTCAAACTTTTCAGGCGGGGTGGCTTTTCTGTCGCCAAGACAGTTTAAGTTCTATGCATTGATGGCAATAGAAGGACCACTAGGTTATGCTGAAGACTGTGGCTGTGCTGCCCTCTGGAAGTGAGGGCGGGTGGGTGAGAGGGGATCGCTGCCCGAGTCTCGGGACCAGGCTGCACTCTGTGCATTGGATCAGAGTGGTGCTGGAAAAGCACAGCAGGTCAGGCAGTATCTGAGGAGCAGGAGCAGGCAAAGCCCCTTCATCAGGATGGATCAGAGCCAGGCTCGGGGAGAAACTTGGCTGTGGATCAAATCAGTGGTGCTGCCGGCCCCTCTCCCTTCACCTTCCACTGGGCGGGAGGCTGCAGTAAACTCACATCGTTATGCAGCATCTTGCCCAATACCGCCACCAACCTGTGCTTTCATTTCCCTTCTCTCTCTGAAGGTTTATAAGCGATGTTTACACATGCACCCAGGGTCATGGAGTCGTACAGTACGGGAACACAACCTTCGGTCCAACCAGCACACGCCCAAAATAATCCCAAACTAAACTAGTCCCCCACCTGCCTGCTCCGGACCCATATTCCCCCCAAACCTTTCCTAATCATGTATTTATCCATGAGTCTTAAACGTTTTAACTATACCCCAATCCACCACTTCCTCGGGAAGCTCATTCCACGGGAACCGCTCTTTGTTTTAAAAAAAGCCCATTTTGTTTTAAATCTTTCTCCTCTCACCTGAAAAATGTACCTCCTAGTTTTGAAATCCCCTACTCTAGGGAAAAGACAACTACCATTAACTCTATCTATACCCCTCATTTTTTCTATAAATTTCAATCATATGACATTATTATGAAACAGTTGAAGATGCTTGTTCTGTTGTAAAATCTTTCCAACATGCCTACAATAATTATAAGTGGTTTAATCTTGCTTGTCTATGAGGGTTTAATCCCTTGTTTTTGATAATTTGGCCCTTATCCTGTATTTCTAGGTCCTGGAAATCTCCAGGGTGAGTCTGATTGGAGTGAGCTGCGTCTGCACATGATTAACTGGGCCAGCAGGGGCATCATAAATGTTGTTGTTCATCCTAAACCCCTCCCCTACACTATTTAGGTCTGAAGAACACCCCGTCCCCCTTCTGAATTTTATAACCCCTGTGGCAAGTCTAAGTTACCCTTATCATGTGAGAATTGGTCACCCTGCCTGTTTTCTCTGCTTGTTCCACGATTTCTGTGTCTCCTATTTAATCTTTCACTGTCCGTCCGCTATCTTACTAACTGTGACACTGTTACTGCTCTTGGTTTATTTATCTGTGGATATTGTAAAAGTCCCAGAGGACCATAGGCCTGCTCTCTCATTAGAGAGAGATGACTTGTGGTTTAACTTCAGGGTCACTTTCCCTCAGGTAAGGGGCAAGGCTGAGAATGCGGGACCTTCATGGTGACCTCAGTTGGTGTGAGAATTGAAACCTCATTGTTGGTGTCTTTTTGCACCACATCCTGCTAACTGAGCCAACCAACCCCCAATGAATATTATTTTATTACATGGGTCCTTTGTACCTCTCACACCGGTCTCCCTTATAAACCCTATACAAAAGTACTTTCCATTGATTCTGAGATTTGGAAGCTCCTAGCTTTTGATTGGCATATGGAGTCAAACTCCACAACCTATCATTTCATTCTTGGAATAGGAACAGCAGAGTATCTTGGTGGTTTTCCCCAAGGCTGAGCAGCCTTCTTCAGGATTCATTCTGCTCAGCCCTGCACGGGGAAGGTGCTAGAAAAGGTGTCCATTGCCAACTTGGCTGGAAAATGCAACCAATAGGCTCATCGACTTGTAGACTGAAAACCAATGAGAAACTCAATCTCAGGACCTGGAACACAAACCTTCATCAACAGCAGGCAAAACAATTATCTGGAATGAAACCTCAAGACCCTTGAGAATGACCATCAACGTTGTTTGAGCCGGATTCTCCACTGGGAGGGCAGGCATACCAGCATCAACATACTTGAAGCAGCTAACAGCACATCGAGGCTATGATCATCTGAAACCAACTCCACTGGGCTAGCCACATGCTTAGGATGCCTGAGTTATGACTGCCAAAGCAAATCTTCACCCAACTCAAGAAAGGTACTCAAAGAAGAGGACAGAGGAAGTGTTTCAATGACACCCTGAAGGCTTCCCTCAAGGAATGCAACTTAACTGTTAACACACGGGAAACCTTCATTCAGAAGAAACCAACTCGGAGGAACCTCCTGTATGAAGGTGGACAATTCTTTGAGAACACTCAATGGCAGGAGGAAGTACAGCAAAGGCACTGGAGAAAATAATTCCAACAATCTCAATGCCATCTCCTGAAAATACCTGCCAAATGTGTGGTTGGAGATGTGGCTCGAGGATCGGGCTCATCAGTCACACATGGACCCACAGAAACAGCGACCAGAGACACAGAATTTCCTGGGGGAGAGAGTGGGGGAACAATCATACTCGTTAGTGATAATTGCTAACCACAGCAGCTCTACCCGTAATCCTTGGAGATGTTTTCCAAACCTTGTGTTCTTTAATACATATTTCATAAATGCAAAATCAGAAATTATGACCTTTTTAAATTTTAAATATCATTTATTTAGTTTTGAAAATGTATCATTTTTGTTTGGCCCTTGACAAAGTGAGGAAATTACTGAACTGAACATTATCAGCACATGCATTCTGAAAATTACTTGGAAATCCATTTCATAAATTATCCATCATTAACTAATAATTTGTTAATAACCAAAAATAGGACGTAGAAATATGGAAATTAGAGGAGTGGGAGGAGGCCATTAAGCCCTTCGACCTACTCCCTCATTAAATATGATCATGGCTTTCTCCCCATACCCACTGATCCCTTTAGTCCTTAAGAACTATTCTTCGTTCCTCCTTGAAAACATTCAATGTTTCGGCCGCAACCACCTTCTGGGGCAGAGAATTTCACAGGCTCGCCACATTCTGGGTGAAGAAATTTATCCTCCTCAGTACTAAATAGCCTATCCCATACCCTTAAACCGTGATACTTGATACTGGAATCCCTAGTCAGCAGAAACAACCTTCCTGCATTTACTCTGTCTAGTCCTGTTAGAATTTTCTACAAAATCACCCCTCATTCTTTTATATTCCAGTGAATAAAATCCTAACTGATCCAGTCTCTCCTCATATATCACCTGCCATCCCAGGAATCATTCTGCTAAACTTCATTTATAATCACCAAAACAGTCATTTCTAATAGTTGGTGCTGAATATTTACACTCAGGAAAAAAAACTCTCAGGCTCTCTATTTTTAACCAACAATCCCCAGACACAGGTTTAAAAAACAAACCTTGAGAAAAGGAATTCATGAGTAATGTAAAATGAGAATTGAGAGTCTCTTTAAAGGTCCACATTTGCTGTAGAGTTACAGATGGATAACACATAAGAGGGAGAGGCAAGACCAGAGTAAATTCTGCAAACATTGGGCTCATGGTTAACTCTCTGTGGTCAGTCTGTAACATAGAGGTACAAAGAAATCAGAAAATTTGCAAGTTTATTCTCTAATCTTGGATTTTGAATCAACTCAACCTCAGACAGCATGATGGATGCAGCAACATCCCCATTTTGAGAAATAAGAGTGGAGAGCATAGCACCAAAAATACACTAAGACTTTGAATCAATAAAAAAAAGTTTAAATCTCAGCAGTAATTAGGATCTCCATTCTAAAATTTAAAATCCAATAATTGTAGACAGTCAGAACGACTGAGGGAGATAAGGAGTCTCAAATATCAATAGGATAATACTAGATATGTTTTTTGGAAGGATAAATGTTACCAGAGGATCAGGGAGAAATCTGCTTTTATTTAAAATAGAATCATGGGATCTTTTATTCCAACAAACAGATGAGGGCATCTGCCAGGGCATAATGTACATGCTTACAACAAAATGGCCCATGTCTGCTCATACAATGTGACCAATAAAGAGAAAAAGACAACCTGCCTTCAAATTAAAACACAAAATGGCTGACAGGTGTTAGATAAGTCTAATAGTCTGGTCCAGCCTTTAATTAAAGAAAATGACACATTTGAACAAAGTTACGCCAAGGCCATGAGTACCCAATTCCACAGAGTACTGATAAAGGTATGTCTCTAAAATAGACAAGCAACTAATCCTAGCCCTCATTAATGGAAAAGTAATTGCCCCAGCGAATGAATGAACACCAGGCATGAGATAAGCCCAGTCACCTCCTTAAGTCATTACCAGAACAACAGTTACAGTTATTTTGTAGTTGTTTCTTTGAAAAGAATTACTCTGCAATATGTTCTAAGTAGATATTCCTTTGGGAATCGTAAGGATAGTTTTTAGCATAAATATATATATATATAAAACCAACGCTTAATAAAATTATTAAAGAAAAAGCATTTAGATCTCGATGTGAAAGTTAATTAGCTTCAGGAAATACCATTCTGCGCTCTGAACAAACTAGATTGCCTACAGCCCAAAGTACTCTTGAGTAGGAAAAGCTGTATTTAACTAACTTACTAACAAAAGTCAATATTACAAATCCTAAAGCATCAAGTTGAAACTAACTGTCCTTTGTATTTTTGCACGCATAATTAGGTCAGTGGGCAACTGAATTTAATAAAGACAGCATGAGATACAATAAATAATCAAATTCAAACCGTCCCTACAGATAAATCCAGCCTGAGAGGCCCGAAGGAGTATAGCAATAAACTTTGGAATGCAAATGAACAGGATGCTTAGAAAGATCTCAAGGCCTAGAGGTTATAGTGCCTGTTAAACACCATGAGAACATGGGAAGCTGAGGCTGGTGAAAAGGGCGTCTATCACTGATTAGGTATTTTACTGGATTGGGTGTATGGATTAGAAGAGATGGACTTAGTTACATTGTATGTAATCATTGTAATACAGAAATATATAAAAAACACTACTTTTTATTGTATGCGTTAGCGTGTATCATTGATCTATCTTCTGATCTGAGCCAAAGATTAAGCAAATAATATAGTTTGTACATCGAGGCCAGGTTCAGGGAAAATTCTTGGCTCTCTCCCTGCTTTAACCAGTTTCTGCATGAATAAACTTCCACTTTGGAGATGCCGGTGTTGGACTGGGGTGTACAAAGTTAAAACTTACACAGCTCCAGGTTATAGTCCAACAGGTTTATTTGGAAGCACCAGCTTTCAGAGCACTGCTCCCTCATCAGGTGATTGTGGAGTACACAATTGTAAGACACAGAATTTATAGTACAAGTTTACAGTGTGATGTAACTGAAATTATACATTGAACAATACCTCGATTGTTTGTTAAATCTTTCATCTGTTAGAATGACCATGATAGATTTACTTCTTTCATACGTAAAACACAAAACTTTTTTTAAAAGTTACATTCTCAAGTTAACTCATTTT
Organism: Chiloscyllium punctatum; assembly: GCF_047496795.1. NCBI lineage: Eukaryota > Metazoa > Chordata > Chondrichthyes > Orectolobiformes > Hemiscylliidae > Chiloscyllium > Chiloscyllium punctatum. The sequence goes on from NC_092739.1 coordinate 50,793,035, forward strand.
TTAGATTAGAATCAGTCTAAACATTATGGCACAGACAGGGGCAAAAACACCTTCAACATATTATCTGGCTGACACCAATTGTTAAAGTTAACCTGAGAATGTAATTTTAAAGAAAGTTTTGTGATTTACATATGAAAGAAGTGAAACTATCATGGTCATTCTAACAGATGAGAGATTTAACAAATAATCAAAGGTATTTTTCAATGTATAATTTCAGTTACATCACACTGTAAACTTTTGCTATAAATTCTTACAATTGTGTAATCCACAACTACCTGATGAAGGAGCAGTGCTCCGAAAGCTAGTGCTTCCAATTAAACCTGTTGGACTATAACCTGGTGTTATGTGATTTTAAACTTCCACTTGCCTGAGTTCTGCCTGCTTCCTGAGTTTTCATTCCCTCTCAGGGAAAAACGCTTCTACAGTATCAGTTTAATATATAATCTAAATGCATCATTGACTGTGCACCTTAACCTTGATATCAATGGAAATCACATCTTGATGGTTCTATTTTGCCAAAAAGACCATCCAGTTTCTCTCTTGGAGCAAGGAATGGCAAGTGCTTGAAAGGTAGCCTGCCTCATCAATAGAAATGGAGTTTCAAAATCTTCTCTGTTGCCTGACAAAAAATCCACACTCAGAACTCTGAGTACTTGGCATGTAAATAAGAGATAAAGACGAAAATTATTCCTGAATACGTCATCAGGTGAAGGCTTTAATTTGCAGAAAGGATGTGATGATTCAGGACCTCAACAGCAGCCTTGAGGCCTCGAAGTCACAAAATGCGAAGTTTAAACTTAGATCATTCAAATTAAGTTAGATCATTACTGGTCCATGAGATGGCAGTTGAGTCAATGAACAGTAGAATGGCCCATTAACTTACAAAATAATGCAAGCAACATCACAGAAACACAACTGGACAATTAGCTTTCCCTAAACATTTTTCAGTTTCAGAAATGGAATCATACTGTCACAGGAGAAGAAAACCAGTTATTTGGTGAGTATCTGCTAAGTAATTAAAATCTTTTCTAATCTTGAGGTTCAACATAGAAAAGCAACTGATAGTGAAATTAATAAAATGTACAAAAACATAGTTAAATATAAAGTTCAATAAAGTAATTAAATGTTTTCTTAGAACACAATAATGATGCATGGCAGGACAGGAGTTGTATCACAGCTGCAGAATGTGGGAGTTTGAGGATACCAGTTTGGTCCAGAGTAGGATGGCATGGTGGCTCAGTGGTTAGCACTGCTGTCTCACAGTGCCAGGGACCCAGGTTCGATTCCAGCCTTGGGCAACTGTCTGTGTGCAGTTTGCACATTCTCTCCATGTCTGCGTGGGTTTCCCTCCAGGTGCTCCGTTTTCCTCCCGCAGGTCAGGTGAATTGGCTATGCTAAATTGCCCATAGTGTTAGTTGCATTAGTCAGGGGTAAATATAGGGTAGGGGAATGGGTCTGGGCAGGTTATTCTGTGGAGGGTCAGTGTGGACTTGTTGGTCCAAAGGGCCTGTTCCCATACTGTAGTGAATCTAATCTAAATACATCAGTAACAAGTATTTGTAAATCAAGCAGCTTCTTCTCCGAGTTCATGAACCAGAGGCTGAGCTACAGACACTACAATGTAACAGAAGTGGGGGGGAATGTTACCTCAATTATTTGCACCAAGAGGCAGTGACACTTGTTAGGTTGGAGTTATCTGATTTAGTCAGTATTCAGGGAAGGAGATTGACTGACTGAGTGTGAAGCAGGTAAGGGGACCCACAGGGGACAGAGCACCAGAGCCTCACCTTTTGCAATTGTCCAACAGGTTTGAGGTTCTTTCAGCTTATCTGGATGAGAATTGGGTTTCCAGATAGCTTCTTGAATGTTATTGGAGCTGCACTCATCCAGCCAAGTGGGGAGTATTCCATCATACTCCTGGCTAGTGCTTTCTAGATGGTGGACAATCTTTAGAAAGTCAGGTGATGAGTTACTCGCTGCAGGATTCTTAGCCACAGTATTAATATGGTGAGTCCAGTTCTGCTTCTAGTCAATGGTAACTCCCAGAGTGTTGATAGTGGGGGATACAGTGATGCTAAAGCCATTGAGTGTCAAAGGGTGATGGTTAAAGTCTCTCTTGTTGAAGACGGTCATTAACTGACACTTGTGTGGCAGATGTGCCACTTGCTCTTTGTCAGCCCAAACCTAGATATTGTCTCGGTCTTGCTGTACTTGAACATGGACCACTTTACTATCTGAGGAATTGTGAATGATGCTGAATATTGTGCAATTACAGGCAAGCACTCTCAATTCTGACTTTATATAAATATATTTTAGTCCCCTCCCCAACACCCTGTCATGCGCGTATAGGTGTAGGACACAGTGAAGAAACGAGTGCAGAAATCTGTATTCATATTCCACCACCAGAAGAAAAAGAACGCCCAAGCGGCCAGTGCCAGGTAGTGAACTCTGACCCTATAATGGAGGCAAGGTTGACCTATCCCCACTTCACCACCCTGCCCAACCTCCCTCTTATCTGCAGCTCCCCCGACACCTACCCCCAGTCCTTTAAGAAGGGTTATACCCGAAACGCCAACCTCTGCACTTGTTGATGCTGCCTGTTTTGCCGTGTTCTTCCAGCCTCCTGCCTGTCTCCTTTGGATTCCGGCATCTGCAGTTTTTTTTGTCTCTAACCACAGTTATGGATGAGACGGTTGAGCCTAGGACACTGCCCTGAGGAGCTCTTGAAGAGATTTCCTGGAGCTGAGATGGCTGGCCTCCAACAAATACAACCATCTTCCTTTGTCTGACTCTGACAAAAAAATGGCTCCTATTAATAACTTACTTGGTTTTATCTTTCCGGCCAGGTTTCTCTCTATTTCTCCCTCAACTAAATTTTGATTTTTTTTGCATGTTTTTTACATTCTGTCCAATCTTTTGACGTCGCTACCTGACTGTGCACAATCATATTTTTCTGTTTAATACTATCTTTAACATTTTCAGTTCACCATGGCTGATAAGTCCATCCCTTGGAAATTTTCTTACTGGTTAAAATGTATCTATATTGTATATTCTGAAATATCCTCCACTGCATCTTTATTGAACAATCCTTTAACCTAATATGCCAATTCACTTCAGCCAGCTCTACTTTCATACCATCATAATATCCCTTACTTAAATTTTTCAAAAGTCTCAGACCCACACACCTCTCTGAATTGGTTGCTGCTACATAGGGGCACTTCAACCAAGCAATCATAATCTTATCTCATTGCTTTCTAGTTGGCTCCAAATGTGCTGTTGTAGGAACCTAACCTAAAAAGATCTGGACACTCCACATCTAGGATACATTTGCCCAACTGAATTTTCCACTCAATGTGTAGATTTAAAACTCCAATGATTATCGCATTACCTTTCTGACAACCTTGTACTGTTACTTCCTTTATACTCCACCCAATCAAATGGTCATCATTATGTGGCCGCTACACCAATGCCCACATGACTTCTTGCCTTTACTATTTCTCATTTCTGCCCACATCTTTGGTTTTCTGAACCTAAGTCATCCCTTTGCATTGAGCTTCCGAAAAAAAAATTGATGGGATCTGGGCATTGCTGACTGGATTGGCAGTTATTACCCATCCCTAGTTGCCCTTGAGAAGGTGGTTGTGAGATGCCTTCTTAAACCACTGCAGACTGCTGGGTGTTGGTACGCCACATTTGAGAAAGGACTTACAGGATATTGACCTAAGATATATTATTACCATTATTAATTAAGACTCACCCCTTCACCTTAAACTGGCTTCCTGTCATTGCTAAATTCCTGTACTTGATTCATGTCCTAATCCATGTCAGCTTGCAGCCTTGTCTCTGTAATTGCTACCAGATTGTACATATTCATTTCTATTTATGCTTTCCCTTCATCTGTCTTGTTTGAATGCTACAGATATTCTGATGTGGAATCCTTTGTTTTATCTCTTTACTCTCTTTGCAAAGTCTAGTCTCATGTGTTGGTCGTTTGTACATTTGTTCAGATGATGTTCATTTGCCCACAAAGTCTCTTGCCTTCTCCGCCGTGTCAAAGAGATGTACGGATCCATCTAAGGTGATCCAAAGCACCGCCAGATACCTCAGAGAGTACTGAATCCCAAGTTCTCTCAGTCTTCCCTTGACACCATCATAGGATTTTCTTTTTTGGATCTCCTACGCTGAGAAATCCTGGAAGAACATGATCCTACAGCCCTCGTAAATTAGGGCCTGTGTATCCTTCCCCTGGATTCTGGAAGCTTCCACAATTCTCTCCTTATTTCTATGGTGATGAAATAGCACCAGGAGAGGACAAGGACGTTGACTCAAACCTGATCTCCACACCGTGACCTGGTGAGCCCTCTTGATCTTCAAGCCTCTCATGCCAGCCTCCAAGTTAAGAAATTTCGGCAACCAGTCCTCAATAAATTCTGCAGGCCACTCACCTTCTTTACCCTCAGGCAGACCGACGATCCAAATATTCTTTCTCCTGCCCCTGTTCTCAAGATCATCCACTTGGTCATGCAAATTGCAGTCTATCCTTGGAGGAACTGGCATCAGTTTCCACCACTGTGACTCTGCTCAATCTCAGCCTTCCTTTTTTCCAGGACTCCCAGCTGCTGTTCATGCTTCTGCAGCATGATAGAGATTGGGGCCAGTTTCTCCTCTACCTGCTTACCCAGCATCTCACGAGATTCCACGAGCTCATTCACCAGGCCCTGGTAAGTAATCGAGTCAGAGGATCCTGTAGGCTGGGCCGCAGGCCTGGCCTCGGCCTTGGTTGCTCCTCCTCCCTTTTTCAGCATATCTGGACGGCAAAAAACTGGAAAGTCAATTTTTCATAGTTTCCTGGGACTCCACGACCTTTCTATCCCAGGATATAGCGATGGTCCGGGTTGGGCGGGTTAGAAATTTGTCCCGCTTGTGCTGCAGTGTGGCATTCTGCAACGTGATCGTCCTAGATTGCCGCCATCTTGGATCCCCATCACCTGACTTTCTGAAGGTTGTCCACCAAGGCACTAGCGAGGAGTGTGATGGAATACCCCCCACTTGCCTGGATGAGTGCAACTCCGATAACATTAAAAGAAGCTTGACACTATCCAGTGCTTGATTTGCACCACTCATCCACAGTTTTTCCTTCCATTACCAATGCTCAGTCGCAGCATTGTGCACCATCCACAAGGTGCACTACAGAAATTCACTAAGGCTCCTTAGACAGCACTCTTCCAAACCCATGATCACTTCCAGCTAAAAGGGCAGAAAATACATGACCTTCAATATCCCCTCTGAGGTCCTCACCTTCCTGACTTGAAAACACCAGTTCCTTAACTGTCACTGAGTTAAAGTTCTGGAACTTGCATTGAAATTTTATCCTCCCCGCACTGTGCCTGTACTGATACCAATGGATTGCAACAGTTCAAGAAAGCCGCCTTCTCAAGGGCAACCAAGGATCAAAAGCAGTGTTAATATATTGAATAGGAATTAACTATTTTTCTGTTGGGAGGATGTCAGTGGTGGGGTTGCCAATTTAAACAGGTCACCAGAACTTACAAATATCTTTGAGTTGTTGGAGTATTAAATAAGCAATCAGAGATTTCTGTAAATGTTAAAGAGACAAGAAACAGCACTGGCAGAGATCTGCAAACAGGTCACCTCCTTGTAGTCTAATCCAGCGATGGTGCTCAGGGCAAAACCCAAGAAAGAAGAACATGAAAAGTGCAAAAATACCATTAAACAATTATCACCTTTAACAGAATGACTTTGAAGAACTCAAAAATAGAGCATGTTAGGTTAGTCAAAAAATGTGAATTACACTCTCTTTCTTTGCATCTGTTATCCATTGAAAATTGTATATAAAAACCTATTTTCTGATAGTTTCATCACAATGGAAGCCTCCATAATGCAGATAATATTTCAAATACCTTCTTTGGAACTAGTAGTTGTGTTGAACTAGTGTGTGCTATCATGTATTTCCTGTAAAACATCAGCATCATCTTAACACACTGGAAAGGTCAACAAGGAAATATATATTCGCTTTATTCATGACAAGCTACAGCATTCAAATGCAAATCTTAATATCTCCATTTTCCACAACATCATGAGTCAAGGTGTACATGGCAACAAGATACAAAAATACATTTGTGCAAAGCAGTAACATGTTTGTATTGGTACAGTTATACCTAGAAACACACACACAGACAAACAAAACCACAGCACTTGTCAGAAAGTTTAAAACAGAAATGGTTCCGACCTGACAAATGGACTGGACTATAAAACTGACAGATTAGTAAATTTTCTTTTTATTTTCACACTTGGTGACATTTGATGAGTTTTATTATTTTTAAGATAAATTTTCCATATAATTAGACTAGATTCCTCCATATAGTTTCTAAGGACTATATCTCAACTTGCTGGCCTGGGGCATGAAAAAAGAATGAGAGAAAAAAAAAGTAACAACTCATGGGCAACTGAATGAATTATCTGCCCCAAGACTCTGGTAACCAGTTTAAGAATAGTAAACACTGTACCAAGCAACTAGTTACATTCCTGTCAGTTGGAAAACAGGACTTGTTAAAAAACATTATATAAAATACATGTTTTTCTACTACGTTTTCATTCTAGTCATTCACAAATATATTCACACACCAATATTGACATCCTAGAAAATTTTAAATTAAAATGAGTTGTGGAAACTGATCTTGAAAGCCTCAAAGCACTTACTGAAAGTAAATGGTCTTTAAATAAACAATATTTCTCACATTTTGCTCAAACATATGGAACAGACAAATCTTGATTTGCCTCAAAGAAGACAACTTTACAAGCACATGTAAACTAAATGACAGGAGGAATTAACTAGCACTTCCAGTATTTGTGAATACCAGTAACTTTTGACTTTAGAATTAATACTAAGTGTTGAATCTAAGAAAAATATAATGCTGATTCCAGGATCTCGCTGGAAAAGGAAAAGAACAAATAACGAGATGCAAGCAATGAGGTAGTGGTCTAAATTAATACAGTCAGTATCTGTGACTGTTCTGTCCATTGAAGGTTTCTGGTAATGCCTTCTTTTTAAAAAATCACATGGATCTTAAATTTGTTTACATTCCTCTTGTGATGTGGCAATCTTGAAAATATGAATGCTTGGTATTGCCCTCCATTGCGCCCCAGTTACAGGGAGGATAAAATTTCAATGCAATTCTAAAGGATTCCACTGAATTGAATGTATTACTCAAAATAATTTGTTGGATCAAACCAAAATCACCAACCAGTAGGAATTCTGTTCAGGATGTTCACCCTTTTGGAATTCTGTGATGTTAAAAATTTGGAAGTGAGCTTGACCATAAAAGTTTAAAATCCATCTGTACATTTAAATGGGCCATTTTGACATGAAATATGAATTATTACAGTGAAGCACACATGATATTGTTAAGCGATATATCTCAAGTAAATGAGACGCAAGGAGGTTTTGGGCAGTGAAAATTGACTTTCTTTCTCCAAATAACTCTGTGGGTGTATTGTGCATTAAAAAGAGATAAAGTAAGTTATTGCATTTAATTAGACGAGAAAAGTAAAAGGTGCAGGAAAGCCAAAATAATTAAATAGGAAACTATGTACAGGAACCAGTAAACTGTAACTTTCCAATCAAATATTTGATTTTTCTATCATCCACCAAATTGGAATTTAACATTCAACTTGATCTAAACATGCTAATGGCACTTCTTTAAAAAAAACTGATTTCTCAATTGATACTTTTACAACAGTAATTCCACCTTAAAGTTGAGCAGGAATCAGTTCAGTTTTGCTCTCAGTTGTAATAAGCTGAATAAGACTTCCTGAAGTGGGTCTGGTTTCTTTGAAGGTCCAATTAAATAAGGTTCTGGAAAAGACATATAGAACTCTATGTTACACAAAAATCTATGTTGTATAGAACAGAATAATCTTCTAAAAGTTTAAAAACAGAGATTTGCAAATTTGCCAAAACTTGGAAATTAATTTTCTTAAGTTTTCAAACAATCAGAATGCAATACACCTTCAACTATTCTTCTGGGGTTACCAAATATCTGAGTAAGACAGTGAGAACAATCTCAAAATTCCAAAATAAGTACAGATTCAGTGAAACAAACATATGATGTTAACTCAGAATGGAGGGTGACTCTGCATTGAATCCATAACTCAGGAGAGCTGACAACCCTTCAACTTGGGGCCAATAATCTGAATGGTCTGCGTGGTCCAAAGAGTTTGCTCTACGGTGGATTATTGTGACCTGTCAATCTGGTTGGAGAATGCTTCATCTTGGAGAAAAACTGGAAAAAAACATCCTAGACTCAGAACTGACAGTGTTTGTTACCCAAAAAGCATTGCATTGAACTAGAAGAGTCCAATGTGCAACGCAGACTATCCTGTGCTCTTGGTGAGATTTAATGAAGTGGTCAAATGCAACAATTAAACATTTTTTAAAAAGTGGGAAAAGGATGATGCGCAGGATGCAAGGTTGTAAAACATATTAGCACTTTTGGAATTTGGATGATTCAAAAAGAGATGCATATAAATGTGGGTTAGCACTGTGTTGTTTTTTTTAAAAGAAGTCAGAAATCCATTCTGGAACAATGACATGGATGTACCCTAGTTCCATGCAATTAAAGGCTGAGGAGAACCCTTGGACAGTTATGGAAGAAATTGTTTATACATTTGGGTTTATAAAGAGCAGGGTAAATATATAAAATTATTAGTTTGCTTTCAGTTCAGTTTAGAAAACACCAGAGTTTTACTTGTGAAGAATCCAGTTAGGTTTCAGAAACAAGCTTTTAGCCTCTGTCCTAATGTGGGAAAAGATCCGTCACCCTGCCTACCCATAGTAGGCCCACACAGAAGACAGGAAAGCAGACTTGGCCAAACTATACCAAAAACACCCAGAATGCCTCAGCAGTGACCAAACAGTCTAACAAGTGAAACCAGACAGCACTCGCAGACAAGGGAATACACTTCCCAAAACCTACTAACAATATCCGGTCAACACAGCTGTCCCAAAGCCAAGGGCAATCTCATAACACAGTAATACCAAAGCCACACAAAGAACAGGTCAGATGGAGAGACAGCACCAAGGACCTCACTCCCAGGACAGGACAATGGAAGCACCTTACTGCTTCAAAAGAGACATTCTCACCTACCTGCAAAGAGAACTGGAATCACTGATACTGTCAGGATGTTGCATTGTGTCGAGAATCAGGATATCCTTCCGATAACTGTTTTTCAATTATCGTCATTGTAACTGGATTACTCAATTTCCAAATACATTGTATCTTTCCCACTTTAATTAACCTTATTGTGCAAGATTCCTATAAAACCTGGCTTCATCCTCAGCCCGAGGAAGGCAGTTTCGGCTACCTGGACAGACTGTCTGTACTGTTTCAGCTTAGTCAATTTCTCTTGCGCGATATCGCTGTGCTAATAAACTGTTTGTTAATTTCACTTCAAACTGTATTTTGAGACCTTTGCTTTATTGGGCTAATTTCTTCGACACCTCAGCAAGTTTTACTTCAGTTCAGTGCAGAGGAAACCAGTCATGGCAGCAGTGTTTCTTTCTTCGAGATTGTGAAGTTTGCAAGCCAAGATGACAGGGAGCAGACATTTTCAGTTTGTTCGAATTGAAAAAGGTTTAGGACATCAGAGTTGTGAAAGGTTCATGTCTTCATGTCATTAGACTCAGAAAAGGGATTGTAAAATTGTCACAATAGTTCAAGAAAGAGACACTGGAAGAGTCGGTTAAGTTTCTGTTTATTGTGTAGAGTAATAACTTGCATGTAAATGTGGAGGTAGTAACTTTGCAGGCAATTGCAAAAATTGGTATTGCTGATATTGAGGAGGATGGTCTCTATGGATCAGCTGGTAGGTCGGGCAGAGCAAGGCCGATGAAATTTAATCCTGAAAAGTGCAAAGTGATGCATTTTGGGACACCAATAAAGGAAGGATTTACGCAATGAAGGTGCCTAGAGAATACGGAGGAACAAAGGACCTTGGTGTAAAAGTCCATAGATATCTAAAGATGGCGGTACAGGTAGACAGACTGGTGAAGAAGGCATAGAGGATACTTGCCTTCATTAGTCAAGGCACAGAATTTAGGAGCAAGGACGTCTTGGTGGAACCTTACAAAACACCGGTTAGGCCGTAGCTCGAATGCAGTTCTGGTCACCACACTATCAGAAGTACATGTTACACCGAAGAGGATGCAGAGGCGATTCACCAGGATGTTGCCTCGGATGAAAAGTTTGTCATGAGGAGAGACCGGATAGGCTGGATTTGTTTTTCTCGGAATAGAGGAGGCTAAGGGGAGGACTGATTGAGTACACAAAATTATGACAGGCATAGACAGAGTAGATCATGAAAATTCTTTCCCCATGTCAGATGTGTCTAAGACCAGAGGGCATAAGTTTAAGATGAGGAGTAAGTGATAAGATGAGCCGGAGGAAATTTGAGGAAAAGAAAAATTACTACAGGGTGGTGGAAATAGAAAACGTGTTACCTGAGAGGGAGGTGGAGGCAGGTACTCTCACAACATTTAAGTAGCTTCTGGATAAGCATGTAAAATGTCAGAGCATAGGAGGCTGTGGACCAGGGGCAGCTAAATGGGATTAGTGTAGTTTGGTGTTGTGAAAGCATAACTTCGTCTCTACTGCTTCAAAAAGCTAAAGAAATCCAGCATGTTCGTAAAGACTCTTCCTATTTTTTATAGATGCACTTTGGAAAGCATTCTATCCAGAGGCATCACAGCTTGGTATGGCAATTCCTATTCCCAGATTGGTAAGAAACCACAGTCCAGTCCAGTATGCAAGCCAACCTTCCATCCATTGACTCCATCTATACTTCTCACTGTGTCAGGAAGGCAACCAACATCTTTAAAAAACCCTTCCCACCCTAGTTATAATTTTTTTCCAACCTCTTCTGTCAGACAGATGATACAAAAGCTTAACACACATGTACCAACAGATTCAAGAACAGTTTCTTCCCCTCTGTTATTAAACTTCTGAATGGACCTCCCAAATTTTAAATTTAATGTTGGATCTGCTTCTTTGTGCACTTTCTCTGCAGCCGTAACATTGTATTCCTTGCTCTGTTCTATTGAGAGAAAGTGAGGACTGCAGAAAGTGAGGGCTAATGCCCGAAATACCAGCTCTCCTGTTCCTCAGACGCTGTCTGACCTGCTGTGTTTTTCCAGCACCAGACGTTTTGACTCTGTCCTATTACCCTAAAACACTGGTACGATTGGCCTGTACTGCATGCAAACCAAAAGTTTTTCACTATCTAGACACATGAGACAATAATAAATCAAATTTTTAAAAATCTTGTTTGGAAGTAAGCTGCATAGACCACGAATGCTGAACTCATTGATTGCAGATTTGGTAATCGTAAAAAAAACCCTGCCACTGTTCTCAATGTCCTGGCCTAATTAAGGCATACAAACCATCTGTTTTCGAAAACAAATTTTGTGAACCATGTAACAGGTAAATATAGAGACCACCTTGACTTTGATGCCTCCTGTTGTCAAATATTCTTCTGCCATTCACTGTCTAAACTCACACATAAAGAGGGATGATGTCCAATTTAGATGGAATGGTATATGTTGACATAAAAAAAAAGCTCAACAAAGTATTATCATAGATACATTCTAACTAAGCTAGTGATTCTCTTTGCAGTAAGCATAAAATATTGATTTCAACAGTGTAATGTGTTTTTAAGGAAGAAGATCTCAAATGGGGCAAAAAATATATTGTGCTTTCATTTGTTTTTCCCATTTGGAGTCACTGACGCAAAAGTATTAATTTCCGTGAGCCAAACTCTGCAAATGAGTCACCAAGGAGAGGAAATGTCTCTCAGAAAAGGTCAGCTGTCCTTTATAATTTGTGTGTTCAATTTGTGGCCCTGCTCAGTGAGATAAATCAACCTTCCATCTGGAGCCTGGACATTGGACAGACAAATAAAAACCAGACAGTGACAAACAGATGTGAAATGATTACTGACAATTCAATCTAGCTGGATACTTACTCAGCAACAAATTCTAATGGTGTCCAGGAGCTGAAATCTGCATTAGGCATTGATTTCCTATTCATTGGCGTGTCCAAGGTAACACTGCAAAATAAATTAAATTGCTTTGAAATCCCTTTGTGTCGTACGCATATTACGTTACCAAGGTGAATAATGCCAGGATGTCGATAAATTGGTAATATAAAAATAAACTCACTTCAGGCTTCCACTGACCTTTTCAAACTGAGAATAAATTCAATTCTACTGTTCCTGCATTGCAGTTTTATTCTGACTTGTAAATCTAAGCCCATGTTCTAACTTTAAGTCTGTTCTACTTACAATACTCGGGAAACAGGATAAAAAGCAGAGTGTGATCAGTTTCTCTTAGAAGACCACCTGGGTATAACTGGGAGAAAACCTCACTGATCCCAAACAGTTTGACTGCAATACTGACTGTTAAGCAAGTGTGTTTGTAGCAAAAACAGCTTGCCTTTCACAGCCAAGGTAGTTCATAAATAGATAAATGAAGATGGAAACAGAGCAAGGAAGAAAGAGATTAGGTGATGTGCCTGAAAGCTATGACAAAAGAATGAGTTTTGAGGAAGTAATTTGGAAAGTGATGTAAAACAGATAGGGGTAGACAATTAGGGAAGCAATTGCAGAGACAGCCAAAAGGTACTTGCCAGCAGCAGTGAAGCAAAAGCACAATATGTGCTTAATGTATTGGCTTTCACAACCTCAACATGCCCCAACATTATATGCCATCAATTAAATCCCTTGAAAGCATAGGACCTATTGTAATGTAGGAATGCCCATATCAAGCATCTCAAACAATAGGACAATAATCGGATCATTTGCTTGTGATATTTACGAAGAAATAAACATTCTGTGGTGCATCATTGTCTCAGGGTAATAGTGTCATACAGCATGGAAATAGACCCTTTAGTCCAACTTGCCAGCACCGCTCAAACATCCCAATCTGACCTAGTCCCATTTGTCAGTGTTTGGCCCATGTCCTTCTAAATCCGTCCTATTCATTTACCTTTCATATAACTTTTAAATGCTGTAATTGTACCCACCTCCACCACTTCCTCTGGCAGTTCATTCCATACATGCACCACCCTCTACATGAACAAGCTGTCTCTTAGGGCCTTTTTAAAATCTCTACCTTCTCAACTTGATGCTATGTCCTCCAGTTTTGACCTGCCCACCCTAGGAAAAATACCTTGGCTATTCACCCTATCCATTCCCCTCATGATTTTATAAACTGCTTTAAGGTCACCCCTCACAAACTAGCTTGAACACAAGGGGCTGTGAATTTTAAATCTGAGGCAATGGATGTCACTGCTTATTGACTTACATTTGTCAAATGTAATGGGTGATAGGTGAATTGGACATGTTCAGTTTACAATGCAGCTAGTAGATAACTGAGGAAGGATCCTCAGAGGGTCAACAGGAAAAAAGACAAGGAATGGCCTAGGGTCATAAACAGAAGCCAAACTGCTCATAAGAGTCAGAGATATTAATGACTAAAGAGACATTTTGTGATCACAAACAGATTACCAGAAGGAAATAAGCAATTAACACCCAGTGTATATGCATATACGACAAAAGTAACTAACTGCTTTCAAACACTTTGGGAAATCCGAAGGATAAGGCATAAATAAACAAATGTTTGTTCTTTCATTTTTACATTCAAAACACAGCCTTCTTAGAGAACTGTGAATGATTAACAAATTGAAAAGATGTGTTTAAAAATCACTAAAATGTTATTACTCTAAGTTTAAAAAAAGCTAACACTCTAAATATCAGCTTTTGATCTCTGTCATTTTACCCCAGATGCCATTATGTAAGTCATGAGCAATTTTCTCTTCGTGGGGCACTGAACATTATCAAGTCTATTGTAGTGCGAGGTGCTATAATTGCAGACACTTACGGCAGAATTGCAAGTGCTGAAGATCCAGGGGGCATTCCACTTTTCTCTCCAGCTAGACTCTGACAGAGCTGATGAACAGCTGCCTTTGCCATGCCATAGCCCACCATTCCTAAAGAAAAAAAACAGAGAATTTAAAAACTAAAAATTTACTGTGGTCAAATACATTTCAAGTGGAAGGGAAATCCTTTTGTGAAACTTCTGTTTTTAACATTTGGAGGTGCTGGTGTTGAACTTGGGTGGACAAAGTTAAAAATCACATAACACCAGGTTATAGTCTAACAGATTTATTTGGAAGCACTAGCTTTTGGAGCACCGCTCCTTCATCAGGTGGTTGTCAACCACCTAATGAAGGAGCAGTGCTCCGAAAGCTAGTGCTTCCAAATAAATCTGTTAGACTATAACCTGGTGTTGTGTAATTTTTAACTTTCTATTTTTAAGAGCATCTCTGGACTCAAACAACAACTAGTGTTTTTTTCTCAAATAGATTTTGTATAAAATAGCTTTCCCATGTAAACTGATGCATGTTTTCATCATGAACTGTATTTTAAGGTTGCACAATATAAGGTGAGTTCACTTTGTTCTATTCTCTGAGGGCAACGACAGTTTCAAACTTTCCAAGCCTACCAAAGTTTAATGACACTGGCAGCTTTTGAGACTGTGCCCATGCACAGACCAAGCAGTAAACATCAGCTGCTTACTCAGCATCACAGGCAAATATCAAACTATCTTTACCAGATATCCACAAATTTCTAGCAGGAGTCATATTTAGATTTAAATTGTCCAATCAGTTCAGTTTTGCACATCAAGTATCAAATTGAAATAGTACACAGGATAAAGGAAATACCAAAAAAAATTGTTATAATCTCGCATTATGTTCAAGTCTTCCAAAATGAAAAACAAATAATGATGACTATTTACTCTCGTTGTGACGAAGTGGATCCTCAGCTTGAGTTCAATAATTTCAGATCCTGATCTCTGTGAACCATTTTGATACATCCTCGCCAAGGTTGGCACCTTGTTTTCAGTCAGAGCTGGCCTCCAATTCTGCTCTTAACACCAACTCTGAACCCACAAGCATGATTATGCCCTTTGCTCTCTTGTTCCCTGGCACTTTTGATCTCTAATCTCTCCTGCCCTCTTGCGTTGACTTCCATCCATTTTCCTCTCCTCCACTTAAAAAACAGCATAAATCACATGACACTTCCATCTTTTCTTCATTCTGAAGAAGAACCACACCAGATTTGAAATGTTAACTATTTTCCTCTCTCCACAGTTGCTGCCAAGCCTGCTGATTTTCTCCAGCTTATTCTGATTTTATTTAGGCTGACACCCAGTGTTGCTTACAAATGCATGCGCTACACCTAGACAAAACAACTAGAAAAGTTAGGGTCTGGGCTGCCTTCTTGAAATGTTTTGAGGGGGTCTGGCCTGGTCAAAAACACGGAGATATTTGTATCATCAACAGCCACACGCGAGTTGCTGGAAGACTGGAGGGTGGCTAATTTGTACGAATATTTAAGAAAGGCTGCAAGGAAAAGTCAGGGAACTACAGACCAGCAAGTTCATCACTAGTGGGCAGGTTGTTGGAGGGCATTCTAAGCGACAGGATCTACATGCATTTGGAGATGCAAGGACTGATTAGGGATAGTCAGCGTGGCTTTGTTCATGGGAAATTGTGTCTCACAAATATGATTGAGTTGTTTGAAGAGATGACCAAGATAGATGGATAAAGGCAGAACGGCAGATAGAGTTTAATTCAGATAAGTGTGAGGTGTTGCATTTTGGCAAAATAAACCAAGGCGGGACTACACAGTTAATGATAGAGGTCTGGCGAGTGTTGTCAAATCGAGAGACCAAGGGGCAGTAACATAGTTCCTTTAAAGAGGCATCATAGGTAGACAGGGCGGTGAAAGCGGAGTTTGGCACGCTTGCCTTTATCGGTCAGAGCAATGAGTACAGGAGTTGGGGCATCATGTTAAAGCCACCTTTGGAGTACTGTATATAATTCTGGTCTCCTGCTATCGGGAGGATGTTATTAAACTTGAAATGTTGCAAAAAAGATTTACAAGGATGTTACTGAGACTGGAAGGTCTGAGTTATAAGGAGAGGCTGGAAAGGCTGGGACTTCTCTCCCTTTAGCATAGGAGGCTGAGGGATGACCTTATGGAGGTTTATAAAATCATGACGGGCATAGATAAGGTGAATAGGCAAGGTCTTTTCCCAGGGTAGGGAAGTCTAAAATTAGACAGCATAGGTTTAAGGTGAGAGGGAAAAAGATTTATAAGGGACCTGAGGGGAAATGTCATCACACAGAGGGTACTGGATATATGGAATAAGCTACAAGAGGAAGTGGACTGGGTACAATTACAACATTTAAAAGACATTTGGACAGGTACATGGATCATGAATAGGAAAGGTTTAGAAGAATATGAGACAAAAGCAGGCGCGTGGGACTAGTTCAGTTTAGGAAACCTGATGAGCATGGACAGGTTGGGCCAAAGGATCCTTGTGATGTATGATTCTATGACTGAGACATTCTAGAAGATTGCATAAAATTCCAATGACGTCGTACGCAAAGGGATTCATATGTGTGTGCAGGAAAGTGGAGAGGGAGCACTGAAATGGAGTTCAGCAAGGGGGTGAGAGAGAGACAGAGAGAGAGAGAGAGAGAGAGAGTGCAGTGAGGGTGGTGGAGGGAGTGAGGACATCAGGTTAAGAATGGGTGAAATGAGGATGGGAAGCCCCTCTCTCTTCCATCTTCCCCCATTCAGAGCTGCTGGGGGAGGGGGGATTTAAGGCCAAACCCATTTAAATGCACCTCAATAAATTTAGGCATTACCCAGTGCACATGCACATGGTGGCAACAGACATGGTATTTTATTTATTTTTCAGGTTTCTTTTCCAATCAAAAAGGAAAAGGGAAGAAAAGACTGAAAAGGTCAAAGGAAGGATTTTAAAGAATTGTGAAATTTAAGATAAAACTGTATTACACATCAGAGGTGGATGGTTGTTACTGATTCTATGCCCTGATGAAAAGACTATCACCACTCAGAATAAAGCAGAACATCAATTATCACATTTTTAATTTAAATTAATATTGTTCTGCATTATAACCTAGGAGGAATAAACAGAAAAAATCTGGCAAATGAGACATACTAGTCCAACTCATCTTATGTATTTCAAAATTGATATCCAGTATGTTCATTCCTGAGAATTATTATTTTTACCTCTTGGGGGAAAAGAAACAAATGAGAAATCGGTTTTGAAACTAAGGTAAATGCGACACATTCTATAATATTTCCTTTGAATGGAATTTACTATTGTTTTGATGCCAGTTATTATCACTGGAGAAGCCAAATCTCAGACTGAAACTTGGCTTGATGGATCATATTTTGTTTCAGTTTTAACAAGGTAGTGTCTCATTGCAACGTAAGCACATAATGTTACAGATTTTGTGTTAAAAATAAATGAGTCTGTTAGACAAAATAAATGAAGATAACTAGAAAGAACCAAACTATTTATGTATAACACTAACACAAATAACTTTAAACACACATTAGAAGACTAATCCCATTAATCCCAAAACCGTCTGTTACTAATTCAAAAAAAAAATCAAATCTCTTATGTAGTACCCAAAAGCTCCCATTATACAGTTCTCACACCAGAATCCTGAAAATTTTCTTTAACACTTCACTATGACTTTAACTTTTAGACTGGAACCTCTGATAGCTTACTAAAGCTCTCATACACCTGAGTAACCTCTTTAGGGTTTAGCCTAAGACTTCTGATCCAGAACTATCACTAACTCTTTTCAAAGGAAATTTATTTTTACTATATTCTTCCCTTCTCAGGACCATTGCTCTATACATCCACCTTTTTGCAAGGACTTCACAGAACTTCCCAAAACAATGTATAACTGAAACAAAAGTATTTCTCTACACTTAAGCCTTAAGCTTAAAAAAAAACACTCCTACTCTAGAAATTTTTAACAGAAAACTTGAGGTATCGTATCTAGCTAGCTAAGCTGTAAAATCCTAAAATAACTATTATTGCTGTTAAAGTAGCTCTCACAAATTATTTTAAATCACTATAGATTAGATTAGATTACATTACAGCGTGGAAACAGGCCCTTCAGCCCAACAAGTCCACATCGACCCGCCGAAGCGCAACTCACCCATACCCCTACCTTTACCCTTTACCTAACACTACGGGCAATTTAGCATGGCCAATTCACCTGACCTGCACATCTTTGGACTGTGGGACTTACTGTAAGTTAATTATTGACTTCAGACACACAGGAAATCCATATGTTACTAACTCAAATCCAAAAGCCCAAACTTAAAAGCAATTGCTATTAAATATACATATAAATCATGCAATTCATAAAACTAATACAACAATTAATAATTTTTGTACTTTACTGCTTAAAAAAAAGGAATTCCTCAAGGCCTAACACCAAAGGTAGCAACTGATTACTTTGAAAACAAACATTCAACTTTTAAGCAGACCATCCAAATCATTGACACTGTGCATTACGAAACAAGTCAAAATTCTCTAGGTTCAACAGTGCTCCTCTTCTGCTGATCAGATACCAGATCAAACTTTGAACTCTTACACATCTAAAAGTGCTGTCTCATTCAAAATTTAACCCTTCAACCAATGTCCCCTTGAAGAAACATTTGCATATTTTACTTAGCTACGACTTTCAATGAAACTATGGAAACAGCCACCATAATGGCATACATTGCTAAATTGTAAATTATATTTGTTAATATTTCATAGAAAACAAGAATTATAAAGCAATCCACATATTTATTCAACTATTTTTAAGCTTGGCACATTTTCTATCAATGAGATGGTTTTTTCAAAAAAGATTATGTGAATTATAATAGAAATATGTAGCATGATTTCAGTTTTTATTAAATTTTTAATGCAGAAATCCTACTGAAGTTGAGTAAAATTTGCAAAGTTATTCCGTTAGTTATTAAACTGAGATAAGTATTTACTTTGATGGATTTAAATTTTGATTCATATTCTGGCAAACACATATTGAAGAACAGAATTTCAGAATTGTTACAGGACTGAAGGTTGGCCATTCAGTTCAGCATGCCTGCATCAGCTCTCCAAATGCTTTGAATTCCACTCTCCAGCTCTTTCTCCAAAATGCTGCGCAGTGTGTCTATTTAAATAACAATCTCATACCCCTTTAATGTCTCAGCTGAAACTGTCTCCTTCCAGACCCAAACCCATTGCTGTGCAAAAAAGTTTCTTCTCGTTACTTTTACAAAGTACTTTAATCCTCTGCCCATAGTTATGGAGTCAGAGATGTACAGCACGGAAACAGACCTTTCAGTCCAACCCATCCATGATGACTTTGAGACAGAACAGCTTCTCTCTGACTACTCTGTCCAGACCCTAATGATTTTTAAAGCTTCAATCAAATCTCCTCCTAATCTTCTCCTCTCAAAGGAAAAACTGCCCCATCTTCCCCAATCTTCCTTCAGAATTGAAGTTCCTCATCCCTGGAATAACCCTCATAAACTTCATCTACACTCTCTCAATTATATGGAGATGCACTGAATGGAAATGTGGTGAAGTGGGTTCATGCAGGATGGCTTTGGATGATTATCTGGGTTAAAAAAATTGTTATGGGGAGAAAGCAGGAGATTGGCACTAGATAATTATGTTCATTTAAAGAGCTAGAACAGACACAATGGGCCTAATGGCCTCTTTCTGCACTGTAAGACTTTTGTGATATTGTATTCCGAGCATTCCTATGATGTAGCACCCAGAACTATCCACAATACTCCCTTTGAGGTCTAATTAGTGATTTGACCAGGGCATTCAATTAAATTTGAAACATTTGTGGGTTTTACTTTAATATACATTTTATTTATTGCTCTAAATTAATATTTACATTCCTTTGGACCCAAACTTCATTTTTATTTTTTAAAAACTATTTCTCAACATGCCTTGCTGAATTGGTTTATTCATGTGAAGTCACCAGACACAGCATGGTCAGAGAAAATTCATTGGTTAATCAGTAGCAAACTGTCAAATATAGAGTCATGTTCAGAGATTCTATATCCAGTCCAGTTTACATCACATGTCATTGTGATAGTTTCATTATATTCCATCTTCTAGGAGGGATAACTCAGCCAGAGAATACAATTACTGCATCCAGAATACACAGGGACCGACAGTGTAAATAGAAATAACTTGAACCACACATAAGAGAGGGTCAGGACAGATACAAAATATTTTTAAAGATTCAGTCCCGAATCCAAACTGCTGCAAATTTTCCCACTTTCTGTTTTAACAGGGCCAGAGACCAAGTGTTCCCAACAGGAGGCTTGCTTATTTAAATAACTTACTGATTTCCTAATTTCCAGCACAGTTCAGTGCCAAGATGAGCAGAAATGATAATACCAGTCTGCCCAAGTTAACCTATTTCCAACAACATGCATTTAGAAGCATTCCTGCCCATCAGCTGCTTGAGTAAGTTCTGCCATTTAATGAGATCATGGCTGATCTGATTGCAATCTCAAATCCACATGCCCACGACCTCCCGAAACCCCTTCCTTAACCAGAATCTATTTACCTCAGCCCTAAAATATTCAAAGATTCTGTTTACATCACCTTTTCATAAAGAGAGTTCCGTACTACACAGCGCTCAGGAAAAGATATCGCCTAATGTCTGATTTAAATGAGTGACCCTGGATGTATAAAGTGATTTTTTTTGATAGTGATAGTTCTTGATTGTCCATCTGTTCCATACTTACCCCGTCAATACTCCTCAGCAATGTGTGTGTGTCAGTCAGGTCACCTCTATCATTCTAAATTGAACAGATACATCTCTAGCCTGTCCACCCTTTCTTCATAAGACATCTCACCAATACAAAGCATTAGTACACAGCACAATCCCACATTATCCTGCTTTTGTTCCAATATGGAAACTGGATCTACATAATGAATCAAAGGAGCCTAATTTCAGCCAAAAGTTTGTATTTTGGAAGAGAATCCAAATACAAAATTGAATGCGCACATGTAGTATTAAAATTAAATTATTTTTTAAAAAATCAACGTGTTCAGACACCACCAGGGCAGCTTCAACTTGAACTGGACCCTCTGGCCCTGGAATAGGGACACTATCAATGTCCATAAGAGTTTATTCATTTAACAGTTCTAGGAATTACATCAAATGCTGCAGAGATATATTATTTTTAATCAACCTGTTTGGACACATTATGACACTGCTTTCATGGAGCTAAGTGTGAGCCACTACTACTGGCCCATCTGCCCCCTAAAAGTTATTTTTAATTAACTTGTTATGACACACTTCCAAAATAGTCAGGGCTTGATCACAGATTTTTTTGGTTCAGAGACAGGGACAATCCCATTGCACCATGAGACACTTCAGGGGATTCATTTCATTGAACCTAGTCAACGGTGCAAGTGCTAACATTGACAGACTTCAGCCGATGTGTCAAGAGATAATAGGAGAAGCTCTGCTCACCTGCAGTACCCTTCAAAGCAGGACTTGCCCCTGTCAGTGTCAACAAGCCATCGTCTTTCAGATGTTTTGTAGCTAAATGACTGGAGATTGTTGATGTCCACACACTCTGTTTCCACATCAAGTCAGCGTTTTTAAAAAGAGCTTTGAAAAATAAATATCAAATATTGATTACTTCCATTGTTCAAACTAACCCAAGGAAAAATGGTAACAAAACAGAGATCATGTAGTTGGAGTATCATAAAATTATTATTATTAGTATTTCAATACACAGATTTTTTAAAATCTTTATTGGTACTTAACAAATAACTAAGGACAGAGTGAAGAGTATCCAAGTATTTTACAGAAAAATACTTTATTTGTCACAAGCTTGAATAACTATGTGTCAGAATTTGAGCCCTTCAATTCTTTCACACTGCAAGTCTGGATCACTTCTATTGACATTCATCTGTAATTAACCATCTAGAAGCATTTATGAAAAGATATTTACCATTATTTTCTGTGCTAAAGCATACAATTGGTCAATTGTAAGTGGACAAAATTTCCAACAGAATATGATGGTCAAACAATGCCAACTCAAGGTCAATAAATACAACAGTTCTTGTTTCCTTGCAAACATACCATACTAGAAATAGGATTTTTAGATTAATCCATATCACTGATTAAGGGAGCATGCAACTTTCAGAATCTATAAAATGTAACTGTGAAAAACAGAACTCACCAACATTCATTCATTCAACTTCATAAGACCCCAGAATAATATGGAAGTTGCTTAAGTTTTCTTATCTTATTGAACTATAAAATATGAATGAAAGCTTTAACAAAATACAATATAGACTTACATTTTGCCTTTGCACTGCCACCAGCCCACCCTCCTGCTACACAGATAATGGCATCCACCTTCTGTTCCCCAAGAAGACTGGCAATCTCTGTGGTAACCTACGACAATGAGAGGCATTTACAAAATGTCAATCCCGAACGTTTAATTCACCTTAACCCTGTGGAAGTACCTACATTAAAACCTACAATAAGTCCAATGTACTCCTACCTGGATCTGTCAGCAGCATTTACTGCAATAGTTATTACCTGCTCCGCCTGCTCAGTGAACGACTCGCTCATCTTCACGATGATATTTGCATTCGCTTCTTCATTAGACATTAGATCAATGGAGGCAACCCACTGCAACCGAGAGAAGTTATCAGACAGTGAAGGAGATGGTGATTTAGGTTCGGACAGAAATGAAACTCTAGCACAATGTGAAAGTCACGGCCTGTTGGTGAACCCAGCCGCGGCTTCACTTGTCACTAACAAGGCTTTGTGTTTAATGCGGTGCAAATGCCGCCGATTATGCTTTAATTAATTGTTAAATATAGCAAAGTGACAGGTTATGATCGAAACGAAAACTGCATTATTTTTCCTACCCACCTCCCAACAAATTATCTCCCCGTGTGACCGCGAGATCCTCGTTCCTGAAACTTACCCAGTGTTTGGACTTAAAAAACTCAACACACTTCGTGCCCAGAGCTCCCTTTCCTCCATACACGATGACTCTATGAGCTGCTGCTGCTGCCATTGCTGTCTTTCTCTGTGTGAAATATGATCAGCTGCCACCTCCCTCACTCTCCCAGATTGGTCACAAACCTCCAAACGTTAGCCCAAGACCTTCAATATAATGCACAGTCCAAGCAGAGTCAGCAAGAACTAATATGTTGTTCTAGCTCCACCTTCCCTCCGGAGGTCTCAGTACACATGAAAAGATACATTTTAGTAAGTGGCTGACAGTATTGACAAGTATTGTGCTAGAGTCGTACTTCCACTGTCTGTTCTCCTCACAGATACATGCTTAAATAAACTCGTAAGGATACTCTGGGTACACCCAGTTCCATTAAACAAAACAAATGTGCATCCTTTTCAAAAATCATTGAATTGACACAGATGGAGACCACTCAGGACCTGATAAATGCAAAAGCTTTCTGAATATTTTGACAGATTGCCAATCTCCTATCTTTTCCTCATTGTTTTCCAAATTGCTTCTGTAGTGATTGTAACAAGGACAGCCTATGGACCTCATAGAATATGAGTTCCTCATTGGGGCTGTTAATCAAGGGGCTATCACATCCAGAACTGAGACCTTTTTGGACTTGGAGAGACCAGATAACAGTAGAGGCTCACTTATTATTTATGGGGAGCAAGAGTGGTTGGCTCGATGGTGGCTGAACTCCACCAGGGTTACCAGGGGTTTCCAAAATGAAGATGTTGGCGAGAAGTTATGTCCAATGGCCAGGATTAGATGCAGACAGCCTAATTGGTGCGAGAGTCCAGCGTACCAACAAGGCAAAAGACAAAAAGCCAATGGCTCACCCGTGTTCATGGAAATGGCCAGATAAACCCTAGACTCAGTTACAAGTCAACTATGCAGGTCCTGAGCTCGCTTCGGCAGCACATAAACTAAAATTGGAATGACACAGAGAAGATTAGCATGGCCCCTGTGCAAATTTATGAAGCGTTCCATATTTCTTTAATAAAAATATATTTTAAAAAAGACTATGCAGGTCCTTTCATGGGCTCAATGTTCTTCATCATTGTGGATGCCCACTCAAAATGGTTGGACATGCACAGGGTCCATTCGTCAAGGATGGGAATCACAATAGAAAAACTGTGCACATCTCTATTAGTTTTAAAATAGTGATGTAGAAAGATAGACCAAGTCTAAACATTGAAGATCTAAATTGGAGAAAGGCCAATTTTGACAGTATTAGGCAAGAACTTTCAAAAGCTGATTGGGGGCCAATGTTCACAGGTAAAGGGATGGCTAGAAAGTGGGAAGCCTTCAGAAATGAGATAACAAGAGTGCAAAGACAGTATATTCCTGTTAGGGTGGAAGGAAAGGCTGGTAGGTATAGAGAATGCTGGATGATGAAAGAAATTGAGGGTTTGGTAAAGAAAAATAAGAAAGCATATGTCAGGTATAGACAGGATAGATGAAGTGAATCCTTAGAGTATAAAGGCAGTAGGAGTATACTTAAGAGAGAAATCATGAGGGCAGAAAGGGGACATGAGATAGCTCAGCAAATAGAGTTAAGAAGAATCCAAAGGGTTTGTACAAATACATTAAGGACCAAAGGTTTACGAGGGAGAGAATAGGGCCCCTCAAAGATCCGCAAGGCGGCCTTTGTGTGGAGCTACTGGAGTTGGGAGAGATACTAAATGAGTATTTTGCATCAGTGCTTATTGTGGAAAAGGACATGGAAGATATAGATGGTAGGGAAATAGATGGTGACATCTTGAAAAATGTCCATATTACAGAGGAAGAAGTGCTGGGTGTCTTGAACAGCATAAAAGGGGATAAATTCCCAGGACCTGATTAGGTGTACCCTAGAACTCTGTGGAAAGCTAGGAAAATGATTGCTGGGTCTCTTGCTGAGATATTTGGAATTCGTTAGTCACAAATGAGGTGCCGGAAGACTGGAGGTTGGCTAATGTGGTGCCACTATTTAAGAAAGGTGGTAAGGACAAGCCAGGAACTATAGTTTGGTGAGCCTGATGTCGATGGTGGGCATCTTGTTGGAGGGAATCCTGAGGGATAGGATTTACATGTATTTGGAAAGCCAAGGCCTGATTAAGGATAGTCAACATGGCTTTGTGCGTGGGAAATCATGTCTCACACACTTGATTGAGTTTTTTGAGGAAGTAACAAAGAGGATTGATAAGGGCAGAGCAGTAGACAAGATCTATATGGACTTTAATAAGGCGTTCAACAAGGTTCCCATGGGAGACTGGTTAGCAAGGTTAGATATCATGGTATACAGGGAGAACTAGCCATTTGGATACAGAACTAGCTCAAAGGTAGAAGACAGAGGGTGATGGTGGAGGGTTGTTTTTCAGACTGGAGGCCTGTGACCAGTGGAGTGCCACAAGGATCGGTGCTGGGTCCACTACTTTTCATCCTTTATATAAATGATTTGGATGTGAAAGTAAGAGGTATTGTTAGTACGTTTGCAGATGACACCAAAATTGGAGGTGTAGTGGACAGCAAAGAAGGTTACCTCTGATTACAATGGGATCTTGACCAGATGGGCCAATGGGCTGAGCAGTGGCAGATGGAATTGATTTTAGATAAATGCAATGTGCTGCATTTTGGGAAAGTAAAGCTTAGCAGGACTTATACACTTAATGGTAAGGTCCTAGGGAGTGTTGCTGAACAAAGAGAACTTGGAGTGCAGGTTCATAGCTCCTTGAAAGTGGAGTCGCAGGTAGATAGGAAAGTGAAGAAGGCGTTTGATATGCTTTCCTTTATTGGTCAGAGTATTGAGTACAGGAGTTGGGAGGTCATTTTGTAGCTGTACAGGGACATTGGTTAGGCCACTGTTGGAATATTGTGTGCAATTCTGGTCTCCTTCCTATTGGAAAGATGTGTGAAATTTGAAAGAGTTCAGAAAAGATTTACAAGGATGTTATCGAGGTTGGAGGATTTGAACTATAGGGAGAGGCTGGATAAGCTAGGGCTGTTTTCCCTGGAGTATCGAAGGCTGAGGGTGCCCTTATAGAGGTTTATTAAACTGGGAGGGGCATGGATAGGGTAAATAGACAAGGTCATTTCCCTGAGTGGCAGAGTCCAGAACTAGAAGGCATAGGTTTGGGGTGACAGGGGAAATATATGAAAGAGACCTAAGGGGCAACTTTTCCACACAGTGAGTGATATGTGTGTGGAATGAGCTGCCAGAAGAAATGGTGGAGGCTGGTACAATTGCAACATTTAAAAGGCATTTGGATGGGTGTATGAATAGGAAGGGTTTGGAGGGATATGGGCTGGTTGCTGGCAGGTGGGACTAGATAGCCTTTCCAACTGTACCTGAACCCGTGGGTTCTCCTTCTCCAAGTGTTGAAGGTACCTTGGAATCTGAGATGGACATGGAGAATGTTGCCAGCTTTTGCTGTCAACAAAAGAGAATGAATTTCCTCTCTGGCAAGCTACTGTATATCAGGGGCAGAGTTTGAGGAACCAGGCTCGGTGCTAAAACACCCCAGGAGCAGCTACAAAAAAACAGGCCTATGTCCATGGACTCAGAGGAGGAGGGATGCAGTGATTGTAACAAAGTCAGCCAGATCCAAAGATGTGTAGGTAAGGTGGATTAGCCATGGAAAATACCGGATAATAAGGGTATGAAAGGGAGTGGGTCTCGGTGGGATGCTCTTCAGAGGGTCAGTGTGGACTCGATGGGCTGAATGATTTCCTTCCCTACTGTAGGGATTCTATGATTCTAGGTGGACCTCATAGGATATAAATTCCCTCACTGCCGCTGTTAATCTGGTCTGATCTGGGAATCCTGGCTAACATAAAAACAGGAGTGTCTGACATCCCTGTTCACACTGAGAGCTGCCTCTGAGGGACCTGAATCAGTGCTGAAAATCAGTGCCTGAAGAAGGGCTCATGCCCAAAACGTTGATTCTCCTGCTCCTTGGATGCTGCCTGACCTGCTGCGCTTTTCCAGCAACACATTTTCAGCTCGGAGCTGAATCAGTGTCAAGGATTCTCCACGTGCAAATAAAGGATGACTTGGTGACAGGATACTTACCTCTGTGGAGTTATTTCACTTTCTATTTCAATAATAATCTAATGTCTCTTGGATGTCTCAACTGAACTAGCCTCTAATCTCATTCCAATGCATTTCATCCCATAATTGTATGGGAAAGATTTTAATGAACTTGTATTTGCATCAGTTGAAAACACTTTAAATCTGACCCCTTAGTTCTTGATCCTTTTACAAACAGGAACAATTATATACTCTATCCAGGCCCATCATAGTTTTGAAAACATATATCAAATCTCCTCATAGCTGACTCCTCTCTAAGGAATACAGTCCCAACCTCTCCAATCTATCCTCATAACTGAAGGAGAACCATCCTAAACACATTTTGTAAATCCCATTCACATCCTGCTTAAAGTAGCAAAAAGAACTGTACACAATACTCCAGCTGAGGTCTAACCAGTTCAGCATGACCTCCTCGACCTTATACTCCATGCCCCTATTAATGAAGCCTGGAATACTGCAAGTTGTTATGAACAATCTCAATCTACCTGTCCTGCTACATTTCAATGACTTCTATACACACATATACTGAGGTCATTTTGCTTCTGAGTATCCTTTGGAATTATACACTTTATTTTAAATTGTCTCTCCATGTTCTTTGTGTCAAAATATATCACCTCACACGTCTCCACATTGAACTTCATCGGCTACTCATCTGCCCAACATCAGCAGCCTGTCAATGTCCTTTTGGAGTTCTACACTGTCACAGTTTTTGTGTCATCCAAAAATTTTTAAACTGTCCCCTACACACCAAGATCTAGATCATCAATACATATCCGGAAAAGCAAGGGATCCAAAACCAATCTCTGGGGAATTCCACTACAAACCTTTACCCAGCCTGAAGATACCCATTAACCCTCACTCTCTGTTTCCTGAAACTCAGCCAATTTACATTCCCATTTCCACTGACTCTTTTCTTTTTCCCCATGAGCTATATCTTTTTTTCACTATTCTGCTGTATGGTATTGTAATGAACATGATGGTGTTCACACAACAACAGCATTGTCCTCATCAATCCTCTCTGTTACCTCTTCAAATAATTCTGGCAAGTTAGTCAAATTTGACATTTCCTTGACAAATCCATGCAAGCTGTTCTGAATTTACCCAAGATTTTCCATAGAACAATTATTTCCAGTAGTTTCCCCACCACTAAAGCTAAATTGACTGGCCTGTAATTGCTTTACAACTTTTTTTGAACAAGAAAAGGGCACAGCTAAGGTGCAATGACTAAGGAAAAAGGTAAATTGAAATAACATTGTTATTCTTAGTTTCCACAGAGGCCTCCAGCCCAGGTCTAGCAAGTCTCAGACAAATAGACACATTCTTCACTCTGAGGCTCACACTGTTCACTTGTACGCTGCCAAGACTGTGGGCAGGGGTAAAGGCAGAATTAACACTCACACGAGACATTACCGCATGCATCCTTAAATGACCATTATGTTAGCTTTTTCCTGTTTTATTTCAGATTTCCATAATTTTTCAGCATTTTTGCTTTTTGTACCACAATACTTGGCAACAGTAATTCCGTCACTGCCATCCGTGATTGCCAACTTTCAAACACACAAAGTCAAAAAGGCACTAGAAAAGCACAGCAAGTCAGGCAGCATCCGAGGAGCAGGAGAGTTGGCGTTTCAGGCATAAGCCCTTCATCAGGAATGGGGTGGGGGGAGAGGGGCCTGAGAGATGAATAAGAGGGTGGGGGGCAAGTAGCTGGGAAGGCGATAGATGGAGGGTGATTGTGACAGGTCAGTAAGGAGGATGGAGCGGATAGGTGAGAAGGAAGACAGACAGGTTAAGAGGGGCGGTGCTGAGTTGGAGGGTTGGATCTGGGATGAGGTGCAGGTAGGGGACATTTGGAAACTAGTGAAGTCGATGTTGATGTCATTTGGTTGAGGGGTCCTAAGGTGTTCTTCCTCCAGTTGTCAGGTGGCTTGGATCTGGAGGTGGAGGAGACCTAGGATTTACATGTCCTTGGTGGAGTGGGAGAGGGGAGTTCAAGTGGTCAGCCATAGGGCAGTGGGATTGTTGACTGCATGTGTCCCAGAGATGTTCCCTGAAATGCTCTGTGAGTTGAGGCTCTGTCTCCCTGATGTTGAGGAGACCACATCGAGAGCAACAGACTCAATAGCTGAGGTGGGTGGATGTGCAGGAAAATCACCTTCTCTTACTTTCAAACAGACAAGCCAGTTATTTCTCACTGTTTATTTCTCCCTGTTTGTTTCATGCTATTTCAACCTTTATTTAAACTAAAAATAAGTACAAGACTCGATGGCTAGTTGATAGATTTTGCTTTCTGCTGTTTGGCCGCTTTCCCATATCTTTCACCAGTTTACAGTGTATGGGCGGCCTGTGCAAGCCAATGAGAGAACATGGGTTTCCATTGGTCTGAGGCCTTCTTAACAAGGGTTCAGAGGTCACGTGGATAATATTCAGTGTAGTCTAAAAAAAGGCAAATATTCGAATGACAATTTCATTGGAAATGGGGTGGGGAGTCCAGAACTAGACAGCATAGATTTAGGATGAGAGGGGAAAGATATAAAAGAGACCTATGGGGCAACTTTTTCACACAGAGAGTGGTACGTGTATGGAATGAGCTGCCAGAGGAAGTGGTGGAGGCTGGTACAATTGCAACATTTAAAAGGCATTTGGATGAGTACATGAATAGGCAGGGTTTGAAGAGTTATGAGCCGGGTGCTGGCTTGTGGGACTAGACTGGGTTGGGATATCTGGTCGGCATGGACGGGTTGGACCGAAGGGTCTGTTGCCATGCTGTACATCTCTATGACTCTATGACTCTAAATTAACAAAATATGTTACACCCAGGTGGTGAGGTAAGTAAGCTCCCCACTTTTCAACCTCTTCAGTCAGATATAACAAATTTTAAAAATTATTTTCTTGCACCAGGCTATACCACTCTTCTATAAAAATGTAGTTACCCAATATCTACACTATCGATAAGGAGTCAAATACCGTATTTTCATGAGTTATATGTGTTATAATATGCTAATCTTGAGAAAAACAAGAATGAAATGCAAAATCAATCATTCATAGATACAAGTGCAAAGTTAATAAGATGTGGGCCCTTTAGAAAAGAAAGATTAAAAAAACACTTTACAGTCTTTAGGATGTCATTGAGGTATGAAGTTTTAACATGAAACCTTGATTGTTCAATCAACATTTTTTATCTTCATCAATGGCAAATTTAGAATTTTGTGTTCTGACATTTCTTTTAAATCAGTTCTATCACTGGGCACTTTTCCTACTTGGAAAATCAAGAGAGAATTTTCTCCAGTTCTGCAAAGTCACAGATCCATCTCTTCCACTCTGCCAAGAACATATGCTGAAAGGCAAGCTGGTTTGTCTATTCCTGATGAAGGGCTTTTGCCCGAAACGTCGATTTCGCTGCTCGTTGGATGCTGCCTGAACTGCTGTGCTCTTCCAGCACCACTAATCCATGTCTATTTTTAAGTTTGGGTTTATTGTTTTCAAGCTTGATAGCTACAAATCATTTTGTTCATCTCCTTACACATGTAAACCAAAACTGAGACTTTGTTTGGGTGAACATGTTTCAATTTCTCATGATAAAATAATAATTTCAAGTTCAGATAATTTCTTGCAGCATTGCTGGTGTTCCTCCAAATCATGGATACCTCCAGGTGGCCTTCTTTCACGAGACTAGCATAGTTTGGTGCCCTGGTCTCTTTCGGCAGTCCTAAGTAAGGAGGACAGCCTGGCCACCAGAACGTCAGGTTCCTGTCATAGATTTGAGGTGTCATCTTCCTCATTCAGCATGGCCTTTGCAATTATTCGCGAACATATAATGGACAGTTTCTGTATTACAGTGTTTAAAATGGTGCTCAGCTGGTGTTTAAATATGCTGCCCATGGCTTGAATGTTGGAAGGACCTAGGACCAGAGACCAGTTCCCCCTCTGTGTGAGAGAGGTGCCTTGGAAGCATAGTTATTAACGTTGGCAGTGGAGAATTGGGGGAGAAAACTCATCAGGATACTCACCGAAATTTACATTCAGCCTGAACATGAAAATTTCCAGCTCACTGCCTCTGCTGGATGCCTGCCAAACTTGCAACTCACTGCTACTACAATATACCCCCCCTCACTGTCTTGGGTAGACAGACAGGTTTGTTATTATATTTTTTAATAGAGCTTTGCGTTGAACGCAAACTGTGTCAAAACTAATTACATTTTCTCATTTTTGTTCCACATCACAATAATGAAGCAAAATAATTTCCTTCCTGAAAGGTATAAACTTTAAAGTCCAACTTCATCGAACAGCTCTATTCTTCAAATGTACAAATCTACAGTTGCTTGTGATTCATCAGATTAATTTACACCATGGCTGGTCAACTGCGTTCGAACTGCATTTAGATTAGTTACATAACGTTAATGTAATCAGGCTAGAAAGGGAATGTTCTGCGGTTAGATTGTTTTTCCAAATCTATTATTTGGAAACTTGAACTTTTACAAAACAGGGATTGAAAGAGAAGATGCAGAATTTCAAAGTTAATAACCTTCCTCAAACAAAAAAAGCTACTACTATGTCAAAGTTAATTTTATTTGGTATTTGCCACAGTGCCTATCTTATTGCAGAATTTTCATTATTTATACATCTCTTGATAAGCATAGGCAGCGAGAACAGCAGCACAGTATCCTAGGAGATGGTCACATGTGCTGCTTTAAGATTCCTGTCCTAATGAATCACTAATAGTCAGATTACACATTCACTTCTAGTGTTCATTTGATGAGGATTGACTTCTTAAGGAAAAATGCTTTTGGGTACCGTGACTCCAAAGTGTTTGATTTGCACCACACTAAGATATTTTATGAGGATTTTGCAGCTACAGTGAAGCTGGACTGTCTTCCTGAGAAAGAAACACAGTTCACAAAGATCAATTTGAGCACAATGGATTTTGGATTACACAGTGAAAGGTAAGTTCTTAAATAAATAAGTTGGCTACTTACTTACTTTTAAAATCATTATTCCTTAAATTCCCAATGTATTTTATCATCCCAATGATAGGTAGGTTTCTGGCATGTGACCAGGAGGCAAGGATGGTCTGGTCAGCAAACATTTGCCTGCTGATAAACAATTGAACTGAATTGTCTGACAGGAGGTCGATGCATTGTGAGACAAGGAAAGGACTGTTTGTTCTCTAGTCAAAGAACTGTAAAATTGTGATGGCAAATTTATATGTGAATTCCAGTATTTACTAATAAATGTAGATAATTTATAATTCTGAGGTAGTGGTGTATTGGTATTGTTACTGGATTAGTAATTCAGAACTGCAGGTAAATGTTCTGTGGACATTGGTGTGAATTTTTCTATAGCAGATCATGAAATTTGAATTTAATTTTTCAAAATCTGATATAAAAAGTGAGCTTAATGGCAACCTTGTAATCGCTGTCAATTTTGTAAAATGTGGTAATGTCTTTTAGGGAAGGAAATCTGCCATCCTCACTTGGTCTGACCTACATATGATTCCACACCTCAGCAATATGGTTGACTTTTAACTATACTCTGAGATGGGCAATTAATGTTGGCCTCACCAGTGACATCCACATCCCATAAAAGTATAAATAAATCAAAGTCAGTAACAAATGTGATACCCCTATAGAAGCTTTACTCAGAATGTGACACTGTTGTATTATTCAGTTCAATCATTACCCTGCTGTTAAAGAGCTACCTCATTAATATAAACTGATGGGAGCTGGTACAATTTATAAACTTATTCCCCACTTCTTTTGTGTGTATTTTATGCTCATCAAGATCATGCTGATCCTGGGGAATAATAAAGATCTTTTATTTTGGGCTATTGAGATTTAAATTCTCTCAATCTTTCCTCAGTGTGCTAGAGCTTCAATTGAAGATGAGTTCCTTACACTGAAAGCTATTTCCAATTTTGATATACAACCGCAGTCTTTAGTCTATAAGCACATTTGAGAAGTGAATTCTTCTAAAAGTTTTGCACCTGATTACTATTTTCTCTTTTCTTTTACAGCCATTCCAATATCCACTCTACTATTGCACAGAACATATCCTGGCCTGGTGTTATTGATGCTGAATAAGTTAAATTGGAAGCAGTGACGTGCTGACAATTAATCTCGTCAAATAAGGGTCAGTTCGAACTTTCTGTATTAATTATTTCCCATATTAGCAACGTTGAGGGGATGTGTACATTTAGGAGAAGACACTGATTATTATATCTTCTATTTTGGAGAATTGCACTAAAAATTATAAGAAACATAGAAGGAAATATGAATGACAATTGAATGGAACAGTAACATGACGAGTGGAACATTGGATAACATATATCCAAATCGGTTTGTTTTGAATCATTCTATTACTTCAGTCGTGAATTTTCAAGGATCAAAATTTGGCTGGGAGCTGGCTAGGAAAAGAATTTGTGCAAAAACAACTTATCGTCACTTGCACCTGGAAGATCTCAATGAGCCGTACATTTAGTAAGAAATTCACAAACAGGTTTTTAAATTATATTTGATGTGATGCCCAATCACTTGAAGAAAGCTCTCTTTTCCATAGCTGCTATTGTAAGTTTCGTTTCCACAATCCTGCTGACTGTGGCACTGGGGTCAACGCGATGGGTAACTGCTTCTATTCTGTGCAAAACTGGGGCTGATATTGTAAATGCCACTGATCCAGAGATGGTAAAGTTTATGGGACAACTTTACTATGGACTATTCCAGGGAAGAAAGATTCGACATTGTGGTCTTGGAGGACGGTGCTCTAAAATCACAAGTAATTATATTATATTTGAAGATTTTGGTTTTGTCGTGTTTGGTTTGCTATGTGATTGGGTGTGTGACACATTGAGTTAACACATTCACTTTTCACATTACTGAAGCCCAGGATAAAATGAGACAATGCTAGGATGAATGTTCCCTTTTGTCTCAAAATGGTTAAAATCTAATATGAAATGTTTGTTTATGAAGTCTGAAACTATTTCCATGTGAATATAATGGCTCACTCTGCTAAATTGGAAAATTTAGCACAAAGTGACATCAAATTGTCAGTCTCACTGAACATTCGTAACCAAGCTGTTCTTCACAATATAAAACAGGGGGTATTTATCTGGTGATCATACCTGCATTGGGGATGCTCCTTGCGAACACTGACATTCCTCACCAGGAACAGCACAATCAAAAACAAAAAAACAGTTATATTTCACTTTATATCAGAAATGAACTTTTACATAGATACTACATAATGAGAGTTATGCATGTGTCCAAGTTTTTTTTTAAAACACTTCATTTGAAGGAAACCCAGAATCAAATTAAATTGTAAAAGGTTATTTTCATCCATCAATGTGCATATTTTTAAGATCCGTTGTTTGAGACTTAATCAAGTGAAAAAATAGCTGAAGTGATCACAATTTAAAACGAGATCAATTGAAGATTATTCCGTTTGACATTTAGCTTTACTGTGCCTGAAGAGGACACATACCACCATTAAATATCAGTGAAACATACAATTTGGTAAAACCGCATGGTATCTTCTGCATACAAATGAAAATTAATTTGTATTAAAAAATTAAGTTGACTTGAAGAAGAAATTGCTTTTTAGATAACAGGCGGATTACTTAAAATGAGCATCCAAAATCCAGTAAAGCTTGTAAAACGACCAACCATGTATTGCAGTTATTGCATTTGATCTATAGCAAGAATATATATCATTTTGAAATTGTTTTTGCACAGTTAAGTTCAGAAAAATAATGAAAGTGAAAAACAAATTGGATGCCATGCAGATATTGTTCTTGTCTTTACCCTGAATGATAATCAGGCTTCATGTGTTCTACAATGTCTGAATGCTTCTCTCTGCCAGACTACTACCCACACAGTGGAAAGTTACCTCCATAACTTGTGATGCAGACTTCATTAAATTTCATTTTCAACTTAATATTATACAGTAGTACAGTTTCCCCCCCACCCCCCACAGCACTTGCTGCTTTAAAATAAGAACAAAGCAACCTGATTTATCAAAATTTGGAGATGCCGGTGTTGGACTGAGGTGTACAAAGTTAAAAATCACACAACACCAGGTTATAATCCAACAGGTTTAATTGGAAGCACACTAGCTTTCGGAGCGATGCTCCTTCATCAGGACAATCACCTGATGAAGGAGAGTTGCTCCGAAAGCTAGTGCGCTTCCAATTAAACCTGTTGGACTATAACCTGGTGTTGTGTGATTTTTAACTTTGATTTATCAAAGAAATCGCATAATTTGGACAGGGAATTGGATGATAATTGTAAGATTATACCTCCTGTGGACACAGCATAGTGATAAGGCACACAGGTGATGTTATTAAGGTAGCTTTTTGGATAGAAACCCATAGAATCAAGTACAATGCTGTTTCTAATCCACCATAATATTATTTGCTAACTTTAATGGTGAATAAAATCAGCGGGGATTGTAAAACCAACATTGCATTAATTCCCCAACCAACAGACTGACTTAACTTTTCACACTAGCAGAATGTAAAGTCAATGATCTGCCTCGTATGTTGGATTTCCAATCCAATATGTTATGTGCCTCATAGCATCTGGGAAATTCTTTGGAGCTGCTGCCATCTTGCTGCCAGTACTTCATTGAATGAGTTACATAAATGAGTTTCACAGTGCTCCTGGTCAACTAAGGCCAATAGAGTGTGAACAACACTGAGGAATTTCTTGGTCATAGAATTTACATCATTGGCCCTGTGCCAGTGACAGTGCACCCGGTACTCTGTAATCCTCTCATCTTTAATTCTATGTCATTGATTTTCCCTTATTACGCCTTCATACTGTTTCAGGGGAACAAGAAAGGGTAATGTAGAACCATAGTACCATAAAAATGTAACAACACAGAAAGGAGCTTCTCAGCCATCTTGCCAGCTCTGGCTACATAAACTATTCATCCTTCATTATCTTACTTACCATGACCTGGTCTATAACCTTACAAGTTCCAGTACTTCTGTTGCAGCTTCAGGTTCCTTTTAAATGGGTTAACGGTTTCCACCTCAGCCACCAAAATGGGCAGTGAATTGCAGACATGCACCACCTCCTGAGTGAAAAGGAGTTTCCTTCTGTCCCCTTTAATACTTCAAACGTTCAACTGACCTCTCTGCCAGAGGAAACAGATCTTCCCTGTGCACTCTACGAAGCCCCTCATCATTCTGTACACTTCAATTAAGCTCAGCCTCCTGTGTTTTAAAAGAAACACCTTAGCCTATCCAATCTTCCATCATAGCTGTAAATTTCAACTTTTAGCAACATTGTTGTAAATCTTTTCCGTACAGTTTCTAAAACAATTTTGTCTATCCTTGGTGACCAGAACTGTACACAAACCTCCAGCTGTGACCTAACCAGTGTCTCATATAGCTCCAGTATTACGTCCATGTTTTTGTACTTAATATCTTACCAAATGAAGGAAAGCATTCCGATACTTTTCTGCCACATACAGCAAGGAATTGAGAACTGGGTCCTCTGGAACATATGGGAAACTGTTTTCCATTTACAAAAATGTCCATTGACCTTTTACCCTTTGCTCTCTGACACTGAGCCAACTGTGGATCCAACACGCCACATTCCCCTTTATCCAATGGGCTTTAATTATTCTGAGTAGTCTGTTGTGTGGGACTTTGTCAAATGCCTTACTAAAATCTAAGTGGACAACATCCACTGCGTTACCCTCATCAATCCTTTTTGTTATTGCCTGAAAAATATATTAAGACTCTCACTTGACAAAACAATTTGACTATCCATAATTAAACCGTGCCTTTCCAAATAACAGTGATTTCTGTCTCTCAGTCTTAATTCTAGTAATTCACCCACCACAGAGGTCAGATTGACCAACCTATAATTATTTGGCCTATCACTCTTATTTTGAATGATGGTCCAACACTGCACAACAGAAGTACATCCTTTGGTACTTCTTTTGTATCTAGTGAGGATTGGAAAATGATCCTTAGAGCATTTGTCATTTACTCTGAAAACAAAAAATGCTGGAGATCACAACGGGTCAGGCAGCAGCCATGGAAAAAAAGCAAGCTAACGTTTCAAGTCTAGATGACTCTTCGTCCCTTGTTTCCTTTAACAGCTTAGGTTACAATTCATCTAGCCCCAATTATCTACCTTCACGAAGGTGAGCCCCTCCAGTATTTTCCTTCTCATTATACTTACTTTATCCAATAGTTTATCCTCTTCTCTTGAACAAGAATGTCTACATCAACCCTCTCCTTTGTGAAGACAGAGACAAAATACTCATTAAGAGCCCTGCCTACATCCTCTGTATAGGCTTAATCCTTTCCATAGCCATCCTCTTGCTCTTAATGTATCGACAAAATATTATTGGATTTACCTTAATTTTGTGAGCAATTTTTTTTTACTTTTTTAATTTCCTTTTTCAGTTAACCACTGTACTTTCTATTCTCCCACAAAATGCAAAAGATTATGGGACACAACATAGGAGACGGTCTAGGAATGTTGCTGAATAATTTAATGAGATCATAAGCTCAGTTTCTGAAGGAAGAAAAGAGAAGGAAAAGCACTTAGTCAAAGGAGTATAGTTTAAATGAATAGGAATGATTTAGAGGGATACGGACTAAATGCAGGCAAATGTGTCAAGTTCAGTTTAGGATACCTTGTTGGCATGGGCGATTGGACTGAAGGATCTGTTTCCATGTAGTATGACAGTGACTCTCAATTCTACAAGTAACTGTGAGATACGCAGGTAACAGGTCCAGGTTTATCTTGAGTACTCTGGACAGCACTGGTCACCGTACCCTGCCTGTGCAGGTTACAAAGAAGCTGTAGAGGAGAGCAACTAAGCTATTAGTGGGAATGTCACACCTGAGCTAGAAAGTAAAATAAAGAAAAATGAAAATTTTTGCACTAGAGATAGAAGCTCAAAGGATGTGTTATCACAGCAATTTGAGAGTTATCATGAAAATAAACACTAAAAATTGTCAGTGATTACAAACACCTCTGGAACCTGCAACATGGACCCACCCTAAGAAATGAATGGTAAATAGAGAGTTTGAATATAATTCTTTCACATGGGGAAACCAGAGATGAGGAACAGATTGCCAGGGAATAGGCGATATCAAGACATTAAAAATAAAACTGGATCATTTATTGTTGATGAAAAAGTTATAAACGATGTATGTCTTAATGCTACTGTTGAGAATGCAAGTTTTTAGCTGTCAGGTACTAAAATATTTTTAAAATGACCTTCTCCTGTTGTTATTTTAGAGAGGCATTATCATATTTAAAATAAATAAGTTAATGTCCTGGTTAAATCAATGGCATGGTACGTTGGCCTCAGAAATTTCTAAGCTACCCTTTGCCATTAACTTTGGTATGGGCCAGAAATGCCGGAAATGGATTTTCAAGCTGTGTTTACTGCTTTATTTCTAAAGAAAATCTGGTTGCCATAAAATTCAGAGGTGTACATGGTGTGAAACAATTTTCATTCAGCTGAGGAGCTCTGAATTTATGTAGGAATTCACAATGGCCAAAACAAATCATTACCTATTCCCAACAATTTCCCCATCTGTTCGCTAATACATACAATGCTGTTGGTCTTATTTGATGCCTTTTCCTTAATAAGTTAAAATCAGTTTTCCAAGTCAAAAGGTAAAGCACTGAAGATTTCTCCACAGCTGTCACTATTGTCATTGTATAATTCATCATCAGGAAGGACAGTACAAGATGATTAACAAATTAATTATCAATTTTTTCTTATTTTTCC
This sequence comes from Chiloscyllium punctatum, assembly GCF_047496795.1. Lineage (NCBI taxonomy): Eukaryota > Metazoa > Chordata > Chondrichthyes > Orectolobiformes > Hemiscylliidae > Chiloscyllium > Chiloscyllium punctatum. The sequence goes on from NC_092739.1 coordinate 50,831,856, forward strand.
ATTTACATTCCATCAAGAAACTCATAAAAGAGGTTGTGTGGTTGTATTCTTTGGAGTAGAAATCCTGGCCATTTTTTTCCCCATAACCTATGGCAGTAAACACTCTGATTTAAAGCTGTTTGGTCCTGTCCTAAATAATCAGCAGCTAACTCAGCACTGATTAGACAGATGAAACCGAGGACCTACTTGTACTACATTAGATTACTTACAACGTGGAAACATGTCCTTCGGCTCAACAAGTCCACACCGACCCTCCGCAAAGCAACCCACTCAGACCCATTCCCCTACACCTAACACAACAGGCAATTTAGCATGGTCAATTCACCTAACCTGCACATTTTTGGACTGTGGGAGGAAACCGGAGCACCCGGAGGAAACCCACGCAGACACAGGGAGAATGTGTAAACTCCACATAGACAGTTGCCTGAGGTGGGAATTGAACCCAGGTCTCTAGTGCTGTGAGGCAGTAGTGCTAACCATTGTGCCACCGTGCCACAACATTCTCTAATTTATTAACTGACTCAGTGATATTTGGGACGAATAATGGACAATTTCTATAAAAATGGAAAATAATTAATAGTTTAAATTTTAAACTCAACATGAAAGAAAATGAAATCGTAAAAGTTTAACATTTAAAGCCAGAGGCAACTACACCCAATTTGAATATTATTGTGATGTCACTAGCATGACAGATTCTATTTGCACATCAATATAAATGTTCTTGTAAGAAAATGCATGCACAAGCTACTATATTTTTTGTCTGGCTATTGTCTTTTCTAATCTATATTTTCAGTTTTTCCACAGCTGGTGAAAACGCTGAATGCAGCTGTTCATATTTTGGTTATATTTTTTATCTGCCTAGCGATTACATTTTCTGTGGTCAGTTTTGGGTTTTGTATTTACAATGCAGTGAAAATTCCTTACCAAGCCATAAAAGGACCAATGGGCATCTACCTCTGGACCTCAATTGCAAGTAAGTGCATGGAGTGTAATCATCCTTAAGTTGTTCCCACCCTATTATATTCTATCGCTAACATGACCAAACCTCATTAGTAGTGTGTTTCATTTATGTTAAGATAAAAATAGCTCATTTAATCCATATTTGAAGTTGAAGCTTTGTAACAAAGCGTTCTCTAAGCTGAGGTGCATACGTTATTTGTATTGCATAATTCTGCAATATTTGCAGAATAGAAAAATCTGCACAATTCATCCATTCTTAATATAGTTAAAAATAACACAACACCGGGTTATAGTCCAACAGATTTGTTTGAAAGCATAAGCTTTCAGAGCACAGCTCCTTCATCAGGTAGCTAGTCTAGTAGCTATCTGATGAAGGAGCAATGCTCTGAAAGTTTCTACCTTCAAATAAACCTGCTGGTGTATAACCTAGTGTTGTGTGACTTTTAACTTTGTCCACCCCAATCCAACACCAGTACCTCCACATCATTCTTAAATTAAACAGTTTAAACATTTCAACACCAAATAAAACTCCTTCCAGGTTGAAATTTTGCTCATATAATGTGATAGTTAAATCCTTGACATGATACTTCATAATTTTGTAGCTGGATTAAGTTGCTGGCATGATCATAATCTCTGGACATTTTGTATAACTTTAAATTGCAATGCAACCACAATACTTTTCATTCTAATTGCAATTATTAATTGTGCACTTGTTTAAAAGCTAGAAGATTTCTATTTTAAAAGTCTTTTGATTTTATTCTAAGAAACAAAATGATTCTACAAATAGTAACTTATAGCCTATACAAGAACTATTTTAACAGTTACAAAACTAGTCACATGCATTGTATTACCAGATTGGCTGCTATTACGAAGAAAAGGGGCTAGCACTGCTGCCTTGTAGTACCAAGGACCCAGGTTCGATTCCAGTCTCGGGCAACTGTCTGTGTGGAGTTTGCATGTTCTCCCTGTATCTGCGTGGGTTTCCTCCCACAGTCCAAAGATGTGCAAGTGAGGTGAATTGCCCATAGTGATAGGTGAATGGGTCTGAGTGGATTACACGTCAGAAGGTTGGTGTGGATTTGTTGCCTGTTTCCGCTCTGTGGGGAATATAATCATCTACCCAAATTCTGCCTTATACAAAACAAATCTGTGGAAGAAGTTCACCTGTTTCTCAGATTAGGGTATCTCATGTTTTATTACAGATTACACAATGCATGTTGGTTCATACAAGGGGGGCTGTGTAGTTCTATAATCCCACTTGATATTAAATAGAATATCTGTGGTATATTGTGTTTGCAGGTTTCACAAGTTCTGTGGGTATGTATGTAGATTGAGTTTCACTGTTTGACAGGGACTCTATATTGGCATACTCAGTGAAGTGTTGCTTTAAATAGACTTGTCTAATGTCTTTATAAATAGCTTTAAAAATATTTTTAAAATTCATTACTGTGCACCACCAAACCTTAAACAGATATATCACTGCTCCTTTATTGCTGCTGGGTGAAAATGTGACAATTCCACTAACACAAGGACGATAGCGATACAATTTCAAGGCCCATGATACCTTCTCAGGGCAGCTAGGGTGGGAAATAAATGTGATCTTGTCAGTATTGCCAAATGCTAAAAGTGAAAAAAAGTACTTTTTGTGTCTATTAAATATTTTGTAAGGCTGTACACTAGGTCTCATGGCCAAACGTTACTTCCCTTTGATCTCTCCATACTGATTTGCCATATGTCAAAGACCATTCCAGAGACCTCCAGGGTGAGTAAGCCCCATAGACAGTGTCTGGCCCTGCTGGATGGGAAGCATGACTCCCCATCCATGAATCCAATTCTATTTCAGCAAAATCTTTTAAATCTTTTAAAGAAATACAGCATTAACAAAGGTTGGAACTTAAGAACAGTCATTTTGGATTGAAAACATTAACTCTGTTTCTCCCTCTACAAATGCTGCCAGACCTCTGAGTTTCTCCAGCATTTTCTGTTTTTATTTTAGATCTCCAGCATTTACAACAGTTTGCTGTTATTTTCTTCTAATTCTATGTTGCATTTACACTGGTTTTCTTTTGCAGGTCTATGTGGACTGTTTGCAACTGTGTGCTTTATTTCTGCTGTGAGGCTTCATCGGCATACAGAGAGAATTGCCAATTTTCATGAACATGTTTTTAAATTCATTATCCTTCAGGAATACTTTGATACCTCTTTCTGGTTGTGCGTGGCAAGTGCGGTTGTGCATGTAGCCAACATGTTAGTAGTCAGTATCAGTGGAGTGCATTTCCCAAAACTGAAGACCAAAACAGAGGAGGCAAATGTCACACCTGAAGACCTAATGTATTAGTAAATGGATGTTATAGTTATACAAAAGATTATTATTGGAACTATCAGCAAGATTAAACAGCTTCCAGGAGTTAAGTGAATTTTGTTACTTTGTGACAAAGGGTTTCTACTTGGTAAAATACAAGTGATATTGCTCCAAGGTTAAAAACAAGCACTTACCATATTTTCTTCCTGAAGTAAAGTGTCGTCAATAGTATTTACGATAAATTGCTACTGTCTGCGTTTAAAAGCTTATTTTCTTTGTATAACATTCAGTTGATACTCTAATAATATATTTGCTTCTGCATGTATTTTTAGCTTTCTTTTCATATGATAGTTTTATGCCCTTACTGATGTAAATGTGATTGTACACTAAAATATAGAAGTTTAAGGGTCAGAAGTGATGCTTAGAATGCTCAGTATATATTTTGTAAAAGGTTAGTACAACAATATTTCAGAACAACGTCCGAGCTAAATAAAGCCTGTGCCATTACTGTATGTGTTTTCATCCCAACATACCAACACTACTCACTACTCGTTCAATTTTCCTCTCTATGAAGGTTTTTACTATATACCTGTTTGGTCATCGACTTGCAGATCAAACATCTCAAGAAATACATTTCTGTGATGGCAGGTCTATAATGACAACAATCTTCTCCATATGCCAGCTGCAAGAGAAGTAAGGAGGGCAGATGTGCCTTTTTGGCTTTCTTTTGTGAATATTACTACAGCTTTCAATATTTTCAGCAGGGTAAGGCGCTACAGAATTTATGGGATGATTAGTTGTCTATTAAATATCATCTCTCTTCCAATCCTTTCAATGACTGTTCAGATACACAGGGTGTGGTCAGGTCAGGCGTGCAGTTAGTGGGTTGGCTGAGTGGGTAGGATTGATGACATTCTTGGAGAGAATGTTTGGGTGCATACCATAGTTAATCATTGACTTACACCATACACCAACAGTAGCACAATTCTTGGGTAAATATAACACAATAACTGTAGGATGTGCTGATTTATGTTGCCATGACATTCTTGGTTCAAAGTTCTATTCTGCACACTGTGAAGAGGTAACTAGCCCTGTCTCTTCTTTGCAGTTTATGGCCTGTAATGGTTTTGCCTCGCCTATGAGTGGCTGTTATCTGATTGTAGCAGATATCTGGAAACTCTTTTATTTATACCATTGTACATAATATTGTCCTCTGTCAATGTCTCTCACTAATGCTGATTTTCTTCATAATCTCTTGCTCATGACCACTAACATCACTGTTGCATCATGATATACATCGCCATTTTATTATAATGTCCATTCTCATTACACCACTCCCCTCCCCATATTTCTCTCAAATTTTACATTGACACTATTTAACTTCTTCTTTAAATTCTCATATCATTCTCATATCTACCACTCCACCTCCACCTGTTTACAGTTCACCCTGATCTTATTCCTATCACCAGTGATCGAGGATGATGGTCTACAACCATTTCCATAATAAGATTATCATTTTGCAAAGCAATCTATGTAATTATTTTCTCATTATTCCAAAGTCTGTGGTAAACAGTTTTTCTCCCTGCTTTGAGTGATATTAACGGTTTTTTTCCATCTAAACATTTCCACGAGAGTTCAAATAATATAAGATAATATTTGCTCGGTGCTTTTGAGGACTGCTACCTCGGATTCCCTACATTTGTGGTTTCCCTGCTGACCTAACACCAAAGCTAATAAATTCATCGTTGCATGCCTGGAACTACCAATTCTTCCATTCTGTTGTTGATGGATTTGAAATCTACAGTGGTCTTTATCCTCTGTTCGACAAGAAAACAGAGAAAATGCACTGGCCTGCAGGTGAGACTGAATCAATGTACTTGCAATTATCTCCCTCCCCCACCACACCTTCCCCCCTCCCCCCACCCCCCAGCACACTCCTGGCAAATATCCAACTTATCGAAAAGAAAATGGATGAACTCAGATCTAGACTTACCTTCCAGAGGGAACTAAGAGACTGCTGTGTGCTCTGTTTCATGGAAACATGGTTCACTCCTGCCATACCTGACTGTGGCTTGCAAATTGAGAGGTTCTCCAGACATCGCATGGACTGCACGGTGTCTGCGGGTAAGACATAGGGCGGAGGAGTCAGCTTCCTGATCAACACCTCCTGATGTTCAGACGTGGCGATCCTGGTAAGCCACTGTTCCCCTTACCTACAATACCTTACAGTGAAATGCCGCCCCTATTCCACGCTACACGAGTTCACCCCCACCATCCCGACAGCAATCTACATACCACCCCTGGCGGGTGTGAAGAATGCCCTGGATGAAATTTCACCACAGCAAACACTCTGGAGACAACATCCCCTGAGGCCTTATTTTTTATGGCTGGCAACTTCAACCAGGGCAACCTCAAGAGGATGCTGCCAAAATACCATCAACACAACTCCTGCTCCTCTCGAGGACTGAACATCCTGGACCACTGCCACATAACTACCAAAGATGCCAATTGCTCCATCCCCTGCCCACATTTTGGAAAACAAGATCACGACAATGTGTTCTTCCTCCCAGCTTACAAACAGGAGATGAAATTCATAGCATCCCTCCTTGACAGAAAGTAATTCAATGCTGGTCTGAGGCAGCAGAACAGCATCCCCAGGACTGCTTGGAATCAATGGATTAGACCATATTCAAGTACTCAGTGGAAAACCTCCATGAATATGACCCCTCAATCACAGATGTCATTACTTGTGTGCCAAAGAAGTCAATCCGGTGTTCCCCAACCGGAAACCTTGGATGAACTGAGAAATCCACTGTCTACTGAAGGCTACACGTGCAGCATTCAAGTCAGATGACCCAGATATATACAGAAAGTCCAGATGTGATCTCTGCAAAAGCATCAGAGATTCCAAGAGGCAGTACCAGACCAAGATAGTGGCTCCACCCAACCATACAAAGACCTGCCTCCTGTGGCAAGGCCTAAAAAACATAACAGGATATAAAATGGAGCCAAGCAAGATAGCAGACAAAGACACATCCCTCCCTGACTTGGTCAGTGATTTTTGTGCTTGGTGCCAGGGTGTGGTGTCACCTGCCCTGACATCCCCAGAGGTAACTGTTCCCTTGGTAACTGGTGTAGCCATCAGATCAGTCTTCCTGAGAGTCATCCCAATGAAAGCAACGGGCCTGGATGGAGTCTCCAGCTGTGCACTTAGATTGTGTGTGGACCATCTGGTGGAGGTATTCACTGATAACTTCAACCTCTCCCTCCTACAAGCTGAAGTCCCCACCTGCTTCAAGAAGACCACCGTCATCCCTGTACCTAAGAAAGCAAATGCAATGTGCCTTAATGACTACCACCCAGTGACTCTAACCTTCATAATCATGAAGTACTTTGAGAGGCTGTTCATGGCCCACATCAACTCGAGCCACCCAGCCTGCCTCGCTCCTCTGCGATTTGCCTCCCAATGTAACAGGTCCATAGTGGACACCATTTCTGTAGCCCAACACTCATCCCTGGAACATCTGAACAAAAAGGCATACGTCAGACTTCTACTCATTGACTACAGCTCCGCTTTCAACACCATTATCCCCTCTAGACTGAGCTCAAAGCTCCGAGACCCAGGTCTCAATTTTGCCCTCTGTAACTGGATCCTCAGCTTCCTGACCCACAAACACAATCAGTGAAGAGAGACAACCTCACCTTCTCCATGATAATCCATAACATTAGATCCCCCAAGGCTGCATTCTCAGTGTCCTAGTATATTCCTATACACCCACAATTGTGTAGCCAAATTCCGAGTGAACTCCATCTATAGGTTTGTTGATTACATCAATGTGGTAGGACAAATATCAAACAACAATAAATCAGAATACAGAAAGGAGATAGAAGGCTTGATGTTGTGTTGCAATGATAACAGCCTCTCTCTCAATGTTGGCAAAATAAAATAACTGATCTTCGACTTCAGAAGGAAAGGAGAACTTGCCCTCATCTACATCAACAGAGAGGAGGTTGAGAAGGTTAAGAGCTTCCTCGTAGTGACAATAACCAAAAACCTGTCATGGACTTCCCATGTAGATGTAATGGTCAAGAAGGTACAACAATGTCTCGGCCTCCTTCAAGGACTGAGGAAACTTGGCATGTCCATAAGGTCCCTCAGCAACTTATACAAATGCACCATAGAAAGCATACTATATAATTGCCTGGTATTGCAACTGCGCTGGCTAGGACCATAAGAAACTACAGAAGGTTGTGTACGTAGCCCAGACCTACACAAAAGCCAACCTTCCACCCATGGACTCCATTTACACTTCTCACTGCCGCGGAAAGGCTGCCAATATCATCAAAGACCCCTCCCATTCTGGTAATGCGGGCCCACAATCTCTTCCATCAGGCAGAAAATACAGAAGCTTGAACACACATACCATCTGCTGTTACTGGACTAATGAATGGACTCTCTAACTTCAATTAATGTTGATCTTGTTAATGCTGATCTTGCTTTGTGCACCTTCCTTTGCAGTGTAACCTGTATGCCTCACTCTCAGCACCCTTTGATCTCTATGACCTTGCTTATTATGATCTGCCTGGCAACCAAAGTTTTTCACTGTACTTCGGTACACGTGACCACAATAAATCAAGACAAAATCACATCAAATCAAAATCATCTGCATCATTGGGTTGTCATTAGCAAAATTGACAAAGCAAACCAGTGTTTTCCCTTTGACATATAGTATATTGTTTCTTCCATAACTCCCAATGTTTATATATCAGATGGTTTTTAAATGGCTGCAGAAGAAACAGTGACTGTTAGCAATATGAACAAACATTTCCTACAGAAAATGCTAGCAAATGGAATGCACTGTCTGAGAGTGTGGTGGACACAGATTAAAGCAAAGCATTCAAAAGGGAAGTAGACTTGCCTGAAACGGGTCAGAGCAATAGGATCTTGTGGTGTAGTGGTAGTGTCCTTACCGGTAAGTTAAAAAAAACCCAGGTTCATGACCCACCTGCTCTAGAAGTGTGCTATTTATCTGAATAGGTTCATTAAAGATATCAATTGGATAAAACGTATATTCCCAGAGCTCATGCAAACATGACGGGACAAATGATCTCTGACGTTCTGGATTTAAAGCTTTTTGACAAAATATGTAATGGCAACATGAGGAAAAACTTTTTCACTTTTAGGATTGAAAATGCACTGCCTGGGAGTTTCAATTGGAGGATTCAAGAAGGAATTGTATTATTATTTGAAAAGGAGAAACGTGCAGGGCTAGAGGGGAATACCAGGGAGGCTGTGCAGACACATAAAGCTGAATGGCTTCCTTTGCAGTGCAACAATTTCAAGTCGACAGGAGTACAACTGTACCTGGAGACTGCAGCACTGCCGGTAGCTGGCCAGAGGTGGCGCTGTGTTGGAGACTGCAGCAGAGCCATGATGTGGAGGTGCTGGTGTTGGACTGGGGTGGACAAAGTTAAAAATCACACACCAGGTTATAGTCCAACAGGTTTATTTGGAAGCACTAGCTTTGGAGCGCTGTCCCTTCATCAGGTAGCTGTGGAACAGGATCATAAGATAAAGAATTTACAGCAAAAGTTTACAGTGTCATGTAACTGAAATAACACATTGAACAAACCTAGATTGCTGTTAAGTTTTTCATCTTTTAGAATGGATTACAGGTTTTGGTTCATTAATATGCAAATTCCAGAAATTCTTTTAAGTCACATTATCAAGGGAACTTAAGGTTTTATTTAAAAAGGGTGACATTTCAGCTCAGACAAAGCATTAAAGGTGTAAAATTATAGTCTGTCTACATCCTAATCTTGAGTCAGACAGGTTCTATTTCCAAAGTGGAATCTATAAAATATTACATGGATTGACTGCCTGCATTGACTGCCTGCAGTCAATCCATGTAATATTTTGTAAATTCCACTTTGGAAATAGAACCCCAGTTTAACTCAAGATTGGGCTACAGACAGACTCTAACCTCACACCTTTAATGCATTGCCTACAGTCAATGAGCAAATTAGAATGTATCTGCAAATATAATTCTGCAAATGCAAATTCACCCCCTGGACTTATATGTGTGCGTGTACATGAGAGAGAGTGAGTGTGTGCATGTGAGTGCATGTAAGAGAGTGTGGGTTTGCATGTGCATGCTTGGTAAAGTGTGTGTGAATGTGATGGAGTATAAGCCTGTGAGAGGGTGTGCGTGGGTATGAGTGTGGGGGGTGTATGTGTGTGTGTGTATTAAAGAGAGCATGTGTATGACAGAGGGTCGGCATGAGTGTGTGAGTATGCAAGGTTGTATGTGTGAGAGAGTATATAGTGCAATGGGGTCACTTGTAGTGTGACATGAACCCAAGGTCCCGGTTGAGACCATTCTCATGGCTACCGAACTTGGCTATCAGCCTCTGCTCTGCCCCTCCGGGTTGTTGTGTATCCCAGCATCCACCTTGGAGGATGGCCACCCAAAGATCCGAGGCTGAATGTCCCTGACTGCTGAAGTGTTCCCGACTGGGAGGGAACACCCCTGTCTGGCGATTGTTGTGCGCAGAATTATATTTGCAGATACATTCTATTTTGCTCAAAAATTGCACAATCTGCAGGCAGTCAATCCATGTAATGTTTTATAAATTCCACTTTGGAAATAGAACCAGTCTGACTCAAGATTGAGATACTGAAGACTCTAACCTTACACCTTTAATGCATTGTCTGAGCTGAGATGTCACCTTTATTATAAAACCTAAAGTTATCTTAAGAATATGACTTAAAAGAAGTTCTTGGATTTACATATTAATGAATCAAAACCTGCAACCCATTCTAAAAGATGAAAGACTTAACAGCAATCTAGGTTTGTTAAATATATCATTTCAGCTACACGATACTGTAATCTTTTGCTATAAATTCTGTGCATTATGGTCCTGTTCCACAGCTACCAATGAAGGAGCTGCGCTTCCAAATAAACCTGTTGGACTACAACCCTATGTCATCTGGCAGAAGACACTGGAGCATTCAGTCTCTCACAGCCAGACTGTGCAACAGTTTCTTCCCCAAAGCCATCACGCTCCTTAACACGGTATGATCAGACTCTTTCCCATCTGAAATTCTTTGCACGGCTTCGAATTGCTGTGAGAAAAATGTCTATTATTTATCATTCTTCTATTATGCTGTAACTTGCGTGTTTTGCACATCTTATGCATTTTATGACTTGTACGAGTGTGTAATCTGTGCGGTCCACGTAGCACCCTTGGTCCTGCAGGAATGCTGTCTCATTTTAATGTATCTGTTGTATGTAATAGAAATGACAAATTAAAATGGGTCTGGGTGAGTTAATCTTCGGAGGGTTGGTGTGGACTTGTTGGGCCGAAGAGCCTGTTTCCACACTGTAGGGAATCTCAGGGCTGCATGGTGGCTCAATGGTTAGCACTGCTGCTTCACAGCACCAAGGTCCCAGGTTTGATTCCAGCCTTGGGTGACTGTGTGGAGTTTGCACATTCTCTCTGTGTGGGTTTCCTCCCACAGTCCAAAGATGTGCAGGTCAAGTGGATTAGATTAGATTAGATTCCCTATAGTATGGAAACAGGCCCTTTAGCCCAAGAGGTCCACACTGATCAACTGAAGAGTTACCCACCCCAGCCCCTTTTTCCCTCTGACTAATGCATCTAATTGACAATTTAAGCGTGGCCATTTCACCTAACCTGCACATGCTAAATTGCCCATAGTGTTAGGCGCATTAGTGAGAGGGAAATGGGACGGGTGGTTTACTCTTCGGAGGGTCGGTGTGGACTTGTTGGGCCGAAGGGCCAGTTTCCACGCTGTAAGGAATTTAATCTAAAAAAATTACTGTTGTGTGATTTTAACTTTGCAGCACTGCCGGCAGCTGGCTACGGGCGACGCTGTCCCAGAGAACTGCAGCACTGCCGGCAGCTGGCCAGGCGTGGCGCTGTCCCAGTGATTGCAGCACTACCGGTCGTTGTCCAGACCCCCGGAGACTGCAAGACTGCAGGCAAAGCTGTCTCGGGGACTGCAGCTGGTCAGACGTGGCGCTGTTCCCGGAGACTACAGCACTGTCGGCAGCTGACCAGTGGCGGCGCTGTCCCGGGAGTTGCGGGTTGTGGATAGCACACTGCTCCTTGCGGTGACCTGGCCGGTCAGTCTCTGTTGGAGATGTCTCTCGGTGTTTGTGGAAAGTCGCTGCTTCGGCCCGTCCTGAGGGCGAGTCTGAGTCGGAATCTGCTCCATGTGTCTCCAGTTTCCCGGTCCAGCAGCGGATCCAAGGTCCAGTTTAACGAACTTGATAGTTACTGTTTGTTATTAATATAGAGTGTTCTTTGAGCTTTACTTGAACAGGTTGAGGAATCAAGAAGTGCGAGAGATCATCATAGATTAATGTAACAGTGATAGAGACCATTCGGCCCATCGTGCCTATACCTGTTCTTTTATAAAGCTGTTCCATTGATCTAGCTCCCCTGCCGTTTCAAATACCCTTACACGTATCCCCCTCCAATATTTATTCAACTCTTCAGGAGTTCTGAGCACCACCTTTTAGGAAAGATGTAAATGCACTGGGAAGAGTACAGCAAAAAAAATAAAGCAAATGGTTCTAGGGCTGAAGAACTTCTGTTAGGTAAATAGATCGGAGAAGTTTGGGACTGTTTTCCTCAAGTATTATAAGATTGAAAACAGATTTAATAGAAATTTTTAAAATCACAAGGTGTTTGTACAGAGGAGATGGGGAGAAACCTTTCCCTTGTGATATTACTGTTAGGCTGTTGACCCAGGTAAAGATCTGGGGACTCAGGTTTGAACCTCACTATGACAGATGGAATTTGAATTCAATAGAGAATTTGGAATTAACATTTTGTCAATTGTTGGAAAACCCATCTGGTTCACTGATGTCCTTTAGGCACATCCTTAATGTCATCCTTACCTGGTATGGCCTACATGTCACTCCAGAACCACAGCAATGTGATTGCTTCTTAAATGTCCTCTGGGCAGTTACGAGTGGGCATAAATGCTGGCTGACCAGAGACTCTCAAATTCTGTGAGTGAATAAGATTATCATGGGATACCTACAGTGTGGCAACAGGCCATTTGCCTCAACAAGTCCACACCGACCCTCTGAAGAGTAACCCACCCAAACATATTCCCCTACCCTATTACTCTACATTTACCCCTGACTAATGCACCTAACCAACACGCCCCTGAACACTCTGGGCAATTTAGCATAGCCAATTCACCTAACTTGCACCTAACTTGATTGTTGGAGGAAATCCACACAGACACAGGGAGAATGTGCAAACTCCATACGGACAGTTGCCTAAGGCTGGAATCAAATCCAGGTCCCTGGTACTGTGAGGCAGCAGTGCTAACCATTGAGCCACCATGCCGCACCACAATAATTGTTATCTATGGTAGTGCAGTAGGTGAATTAATGTTTTAGACAGCCTGTGCAAGCGTAGGATCAGATGACTTCCTCCTGCACTGTGACATTCTATAATTTTAAGATTTTTGAAAGCACATCAATTGCAATATCCTTAATCATTCCAATAGCCCAAAGATATCAAATAAGCTAAAGATAATTTTCCTTTAACGTGTCCATGTGAGAATTTATCAAAAATCACATAGGTGTGCGCATGGCAAGATCAGCATTAGAGAGTCCATTCATCAGTCTGATAACAGCAGGAAAGAAGGTGTTCTTGAATCTGCTGGTGTGTATTCAAGCAACCATATCTTCTGCCTGATCGAAGAGATTGTAAGAGAGCATTGCCAGGGTGCAACGGGCCTTTGATGATGCTAGCAGCCTTTCCCCGGCATCGGTCCTTGTAAATGGAGTCCATGGGTGGAAGGTTGGCTTCTGTGATGATCTGGGCTGCGCGCACAACCTTCTGTAGTTTCTTATGGTCCAGTTACCATACCAGGTAATTATGGACCCAGACAAAGCTTTCAATAATGCATCTGTAAAAGTTGGTGAGGGACCTTGTGGACATGCCAAATATTCCTGAGCTGCCTGAGGAAGAGGAGGTGTTGTTGTGCCTACTTGACCTTTGCATCAATGTGGGAAGTCCAGGACAGGTTGTTGGTTATCATCACACCGAGGAACTCGATGCTATCCACCCTCTCAGTTTCAGCTCCATTAATGTAGATTGGGCATGTCTCCTCCCATCTTTCTGACGTCAATGATCAATTCTTTGATTTTTTGAGATCATGACTGCTCTGATAATCCTGAAATCTACTTTCCTGCCATATCTCTATAGGCCTTGATTCCTTTACTCATTAAAAATCTACCTCAGGCTTGAATATACTTAATGACCCAGCTCAATAGCCTTCTGTAGCAAAGCATTCCACAGATTCACTCCCTATAGGAAAAAATTCTCGACCCTGTCTAAAATGGATGATTCCTCATTGAGATTATGCCCTTTAGTCCTAGACCTTCTGGCAAAGTGAAACAATCTTTGAGCATTTATTCTTTCAAGCTGTGTAAGAATCTTGAGTTTCAATAAAGCCTCCTCTCATTTTTATGAACTCCAGTGAATGTAAGCCCAAGCTCTCCTCACAGGAAAATCTCATGGTACCTAGAATCAACCTAGTGAACTGCCCCACTTGCTAGTATAGCCTTCCTTAAATAAGGGAGCCAAAACTGTTCACAGTATTCTGAGTGTGGTGTGACTAGTGCCTTTTGTCGTTACTAGCATATGTATACGTTACATCAAATGTACTACTCTCATCAATTCTTTTTACCTCAGAAAATAAAATCCTTACCAAAACTATGAAATTGCCTTTCATGAATACATATCTTTCTGAATATTCTTCAGCATTATTCTCAATAATGTGCTCACCAATGAATTTAAATAGACGGGCTTATAATTACTGAGTCTAGCAATGAAAACTTAATAGTTCTCCAAACATTGTGCTTATAGCCGGGGATGATTGGAGAATGATGGTTAGAGGTACTGTTATTTCTTCCCTTGCTTCTCTAAACAGGTTGGATTGTGTTTGCTTTGAGCCTGGCAATTTATAGACTCCCTAAAGTGTGGGAGCAGGCCATTTGGCCCATCGAGTCTCCAAGTAGCTTATAATGCTGCATTTTCCATAACCAACTCAACGAGCATGCACACTATGGGCAACCTAGCATGGCCAGTCCACCTAACCTGCACATCTTTGTTGGAGGAAACCAGCACAGACGTGGGGAGAATGTGCAAACTCATCACCCAAGGCTGGAATTGAACACAAGTCCCTGGTGCTGTGAGGCAGCAATGCTAACCACTGTGCCACTATCTTCACAGACCTTCAACCTCTTAATATTTACTCTTTCATTCCAGTTATTGTATCCAATTTTCGCATTCCTCTAAAACTACAGTTTGTATCCTTACTTCCTTCTCTTTGAAGATATGCAAAGTATTAGTTTAAAGACTATGTCTATGACTTTGGTGTCCACATACAGGTTGCCTTTTTTTCTCCAAAACTTGCATCTCCTTAGATACCTTCTGCTTTATCTATTTAGAAATGCCAAATGAAATATCTCTAATGAAAGCAAAATAATGTGGATCCTGGGGATCTGACACAAACAAAACAGAAATCATTGGTAAAGCTCAACAGATCTGTGGAGAGAAAACATGCTGGATTATTTGTACATGGAACTACAATGTGGTAGCCATTATTGACAGCTGGTTAAAAGAAGGGCAGGACTAGCAGCTCAACGTTTCAAAGTTTAGATGTTTCCGGTTGAGTGGAGGGGGATGTAAAAGGAGTGGAGGAGTTATGTTACTGATTAAGGAGAATGTAACAGCTGTACTAAGAGCAGACTTCTTGGAGATTTCGTCTAGCAAGGCAATATAGGTAGAACTTAGCAATCAGAAAAGTACAATCACTATGATGGGATTATGGTCTCCCTTCCAATAGCTAGCAGGAATTAGAGGAACAGATATGTAAGCAGATCTTGGAAAGATATTAAAACAAATGTTGTGATTTTGGGTGACTTTAATTTCCCCGATATTCACTGGAATTCCCTTAGTACCAGGAGCTTAGACAGGGCAGAATTAGTTATGTGCATCCAGGAGGATTTCTTGAAACAATATGTAGACAGTCCAACTAGGGAAAGGGCCCTATTAGAACCTGTAATAGGAAATCAGACTGGCCAGGTGATCAAAGTTCTAGTGGTGGAGCATTTTGGGAACAGTGATTACAATTCCTTAAGTTTTAAGATAGTTATAGAAAGAGATGAGACTAGTCCTCAAGTGAAAGTGCTAAATTGGGGAAAGGCTAATTACAAAAATATTAGACAGGAATTGATTTGCGGGCGGTTGTTTAAAGGTAAATCCACATTTGACATGTGGGAGTCTTTTAAAATCTAGTTGGCTAGAGTTCAGGCCGAGCATGTCCTATGTGGATGGAAGGTAAGGATGGCAAGATTCGGGAACTTTGTTGATGAGAGATGTTGCAAATTTGGTTAAAAAGAAAAAAGAATCATCTGTAAGCTTTAGGAAACAAGGCACTTATGGACCATAAGAAAATAGAAAAGAATTTAATAAAGAAATTAGGAGGGCTAGAATAAGTCATAAAATGTCCTAGGCAAGTGGGATTAAGGAGAATTCAAAGGCATTTTATATTTATATTAGGAGCAAGAGAAGGGGCAGGTCCACTCAAGGATAAAGGAGGAAATTTATATGTGAAGTCAGAGGAACTGGATGAGGTTCCTAATGAGTACTTTGCATTCACCAAGGAGAAAGTCATGGATGATGTGAAGATTTGAGAAGGGTTTGTTGACACCTTCAGGTGTGTTGACATTAGGAAGGAGTTGGTGTTGGGTGTCTTGAAAAACATTTAGATAGATACGTCCCCAGGGCCTAATGGGATTTATCCCAGGATGCCGAAAGAGGCAAGGGAGGAGATTACTGAGGCCTTGACAGAGACTGGAGAATAGCTGATGTTTCTTTCTTCAAGAAGGGCAACGGAGATAATGTCAGAAATAATAGGCTAGTCAGCCTTACTTTAGTGATAAAGACATAATTGGAGAAGATTTCTAGGGATAAGATTTACTTGCATTTGTAGAAGAATGGACTTATTGTGAATAGTCAGCATGGCTTTATTGCAGGGGAAGACTTGTTTCACAAAATTGATTAAGGAAGTTCCAAAGATGAGTAATGAGGGTACAGACTTTAGCAAGGCCTTTGACAAGGTCTATCATGGTAGGCTGATCGAGAAGATCAAATCACATGAAATCCATGGTGAGTTGACAAGTTGGATACAAAATTGGCTTGGCCATAGAAGACATAGGGTGGTTGTGGAGGGGTGTTTTTCTGACTGGAGTCTGTTCCACAAGGATCAGTGCTGAAACCTGTTATTTGTAATATATATAATATATATGACTTGGATGAAAGTTTCAGTGGTCTGATTAGTAATTTGCAGATGACATGAAAATTGGTGCAATTATGCATAGTGAGGAAGGATATCAAAGGATGGAGCAGAATATAGGTCAGCTGGAAAGTTGGACGGAGAAATAGATGACAATTGTGAGTTGATATATTTTGATAGGTCAGCTACAAGAAGAAAGTGCACAGCAAATGGCTGGACCCTCAGCAGCATTGATATGTAATGGATCTTGGGGTGCAAGTCTATAGTTCTCTGAAAGTGGCAACGTAAGTGGAAAAGGTTGTGAAGAAGGCATCGGTTGGGGGCCGGTTGAGTATAAAATTTGGCAAGTCATGTTGCAACTATATAAGACTTTGATCAGGCCACATTTGGAGTTTTGTGTGCAGTTCTGGTCGCTGTAGAATAGGAAGCACGTGTGAAGGCTTTGGAGAGGGTACAGGTGAGGTTTTCCAAGATGTTGCCTGGATTGAAGTGAATTAATGAAAAGGAAAGATTGGACAAATGTGGATTGTTTTCACTTGCCCGTCGGAGGCTGAGGGGCAAGCTGGTAAGAATATATAAAATTATAAAAGGCATGGATAAGGTGGATAGTCAATGTCTCTTTCCCCAGATGGAAATGCCAAATACTAAATAGGTTTAAGGTGAGAGGGAGAAAGTTTAAAGGAGATGTGTGAGGAAAGATTTTTACACAAAGGGTTGGTAGGTGCCAGAAATGCACTGCCAGGGGAGGTGGTAGAAGCAGATATGATAGCAAAGTTTATGAAACATGTAGACAAACAAATGAACAGGTAAAGATATATGGACCATGTATAAGGAGCTGCACATACATGATGGGCTGAAGTGCTTGTTCTTGTGCTGGACTGCTCTGTCTTCTAAAACTGATTTAACATTTTGAGTGAAGTGACCCTTCTGCAGAACTAGAAGCAGCTGAGGGAAAGGTGAGATTTATAGTGATTGTAGAGTGAAAGGTGTGAGCGAATAGGTGGAGATGAACCTCAGACAGAAAAAAAGGATTAACATATGCATTTCAAACAAAGGGATTGTTGATAGTAAATGTCTTGAAATGTAAACTGGGTGATTGCTTTGCAGATCACTTATGTTCCATCAGTATGAATATGAATGACAGAGCAGGCTCCAGAGTTTCTTTGTCCACCTTCTGCTCTTTGTCTATGTCTTGATCACTTTTGATCACCTGTCCTGCATCTTCTGCTTCAGCTCTGTCAACGTTTTTGTAATACAATACACTCTTTGCTATGTTAAATGTGCTATACAAGTGAAAATTGTTATTTTTCTCATCAGTGTATTTTTAGAAATACAGTATATTGTGTTTTAATTTTTATTCCTAACTTTTCTCTGCAGGGTCTGGTTCTTGGTGTATACGAAGGAGAAAAAGGGAATGACTCAGTTCAGTTCACAAAGGCAGGGGAAGTTTTTGATAATTCCACATCTGGAAGACTTAAAGAACTTCTGACCATGTATGTATTGTATTCCAAATGAAATTGGAGACCACAGGTTATTAAGAGTAATTATGAACTGATTTATTCATTGTACTTGGATGAAAGCATTTCCAACTATTTTGATGAACTTTTAATACAAAGGAAGATTTTTGTTGTTGTGGGTCAGACATCTTCAGCTACTTCAAAATGACCTTTCCCTCCATCATAAGGTCAGAAACAGGAATGTTTACCGATGATTGCACAATTTTAAGCACTATTCACAATTCTCAGATACAGAAAACAGTCCATGCCGAAATGAAACAAGACCTGGACTATAATTAATCTTGGATTGACAAGTAATAAGTGGGTTGACAAGTAACAAGATTCATGTCTCACACAGTTGCCAGGCAATGACCATCTCCAACAAGAAAGAATCTAACTACCACTCTTCATTCAATGTCATTGTGGGTGGCATGGTGGCACAGTGGTTAGCACTGCTGTCTCACAGCGCCAGAGACCCGGGTTCAATTCCCGCCTCAGACAGTCGTCCGGGACCCTGGTGCTGTGAGGCAGCAGTGTGAACCACTGAGCTACTGTGCCACTCCATGCTTTGAATGCTTCAAAGTACAGGTATTAGCTAAGCCATTTGGAGGGGTGGAGGGGGTTGCTTTGCTTCTCTGTCAAAAACATTCAATGGTTATAGGTCGGCAAGATCTGTTTAATTTTCCTTTGAAATAAAAGCATGCCTGGCAATGCAGTAGACCCTCAACTGTGGACTGGAGTTTTGGAAGGCTTAGGGGCTGAAATCTGATGTGAGGATTCAATTCCTATCATCTTAAATGAGCTGAAGTGAAATATGCAATGTGTTCGTCTTTACCATTTCATGACAATTTGTTCAAAATTGCCTCTTCCGGAAACTAACAAAAAAGTTAATCAGTTATAAGGGTGAAAACGAAGTTTGTTGTAAGGCATTGTCACCTTAAGTTAGCAGGAAATCATTTTTGACAGCTCACATGTTTAAGTTCTCTGCCATTAGTTTCTGCTATTAATGCTTTTCTCAGAACCCTGGTGAAATCTTTGACCAGATAATATCAAGTCTAACATGGGAAAGTCCCAAGATGCTTGGAATAGGATGAAAATGAAGAATTGGGTAAGGTGGTCAAACGTAAGGTTGAAGAAGTGGATTTTGCAAAGGCTTTTGAGGGCGAGGAATATGAAGTTTAATTGTGTTTAAGATTGAATGGGTGAGAGGCAGGAAAATCAACATTAGGTTAGTGAGGGGTAGGCTTTCTGGGGCTGGTTGATAATCCAGCAATATGTTGGAGCAAGGAATTGGTGGGATCAGTGAGAGCAAATGTCCCTTTTTGTGCACCAGTTTAAATGATTTTGATGATTTTACTTTCTTTAAGATCTGGACCTCTGCTCAAGAAAGGCCGAAGTCGCATATTTTATGGGCTACATCAGGTATAGTTTATAGATTCCATATATTTGAATCATTATTCAAGTATGTGTGGGAATGTTAATTTTAATTTACTGATGCTAATGAGGAATTGTCAGAATTTCAAATCCTATAGCTGCATTCGATTGTATGTAAAATTTGTAGAGTTTCTTGATTTTTGTAAGAGTAATACGTTCAGAATAATATGTCAATAATAAATTATCAAAAATCTATAAATTTAGACATGGTAATTATAGTTCTGCAATCTGAAAACTGACATGAAATTAAATACTGGTCAAAACTGAGTTAATAATTACAGTGGAATTACATGCATTGAAATGCATTGTAAAGCTTGAGTTTGTATCATTAAACCTTATTAATGTTGAAAAAGGAAGTATTTATGCATTTGCAGAGTTCCACACCACGTCCCACCAATTAATTTGGAATTGGCATTTGCTAATACAGAACTTGAATAGTGCTGAAAAGATGCATTTTGTCAAAGCTTTTCTTGCACATACCAGGACAGTTCACAAGAATGCCAACTGAAGTGAAAAGCCCAACATTTATATTCAGTGAGAAGAGTTTGATTGGTTATGAAGTGGACCTTCTTGGTAAAAGTGTTCATGACGAATGATAGTTAAAACCAGGCTTTATTTAACTTTTAATTCAGGCATATTTACTCATCTCTCAGGGCAATACTTTGACCAATGAACAAATTAATGGCTGCCATCTATTTTGTTGAGTTGAAACAGAGATGGTGCGAATTCTGTCTTCTAACAACAGAACCTGGATGCATTATCTAAATTCTCATGCACCACATTTTAAACTTAACTGATAATCCTAAATTGTTTATCGCTGTAATTCTTCACACACTGAGGATTATTCAGAAAATGGTGTTCAATTGCGGAATCATATCTGATGTTGGATGCTGTTATGAATTTTGCAAGCGCAAGCTGGTTGGGTACAGGGCAATATTTCACTTGTTGCGAACAACTGAAATGGTATGAGGATCAAATCATACATCATATCCCTTTGGCTGTTTGCACCAAGTAAGAGCATATGAAAAATTAGAATGACAAACAATTTTGGACACAGTTTTGTGGGTTTGTGTGTATTGGAATATATCTATCTTAATATGTAGGGCTTTCCAGGCAGAAAAATCATGTACATAACTGTGCCTATTAACTCAACAAAACAAGTGGCAGCCATTCAGTTCTTAGGGGAGAGCCTTGAGTGTCATTATCAACGTGCTTTGGTTTCAACTTTAAACATAATTGGCAGTTAACTTTCAGTCAATGGCAATACCTCTAACAGAAGCCAACCAATTAGTATTCTGCTTTCATACAGTCTAATGTTCACCTTCCCTTTAAATTGATGTTTTTATGAATTATCTTGATGAATTCAAAACAAATGCTTTTACAAAATATTTTTTGGCAATCATTTGGAATTTAAAGCTAGTTGCAGTAATAGTGATGAGGAAAGTGTCTTCAATTGTCATTAACACCCATTTAGTTTCAATATCCTTTAGGGAAGGAAATTTGCCACCCTACCTAGCTTACCCTAAATTTGACTCCTGCAATGTGGCTGACTTGGAACTAACTGTTAACTGAAATGACATTGCAGGCCACTCAATTGCAGGGGTGACAAATACAGCCTCAACTCCAATGCCTGCTTCTCACAAAAGAATTTTTAAAAAGTTCGCAAACTGTTTGAGATCTAACTTTCATCTTGCATGCTTTTCTCCTTCATTTACATTACTGGCTATCTGGTTCTATTTTTATCAATTTAACCAGGCCCAGAGAGCCATCTGCAATGGCTTCTCTTTCTGCTCTTGCAATGTTAACTCCCAAGAAGCTACATTTTTGGTCCCTTCCTGTTAGTGATCTATGTGTTTGCCCCTCAAAGACATGATCCAAAATGATCATTTTCATATTCAGGCTGACTTACCAAACTCTACCTCTGTCAACATTTCCACTGCCTATAAGTTGTCAGGTTGTTTGCTGAAATCTAGGTCTGAGTGAGCAGAAATTTCCTTTAATTAAATATTGAGTGAACCAAGGCCATTTTTATTTTCCATAGTTATGGATCCAACAAAGTGTTTGGCACCTGTCTGAAATTGAGCCTTGATATCATAGTTGACCAGATGTGAATTTCCAATCACATATTTGCACCGTCACTAATACCAAATCCTTCCTGCCTAAATGGTCCTGAACTCTGCCTCTTGTGCAACTCATCTACTGCAGTTGTTAACCACCAGACTTAATGTTCAATGCCCATCTAGCTGGTTTCTCTTGTTCTACATCCAAAATCCAAAAATATATTCCTATGTCCTAATATGTGTTAAATTCTGTTCACCCTCTATCCGTTTGTTCACATTCCTGCATTGGCTATTGGTTAAAAGTGCCTCAGTTTAAAAATTCTCATCTTTGTTTTCAAGATGTGGCCTCATCTTTCATTATCACCAAATAGCTCCACCATTGCTGTGCCTTCAGTTATCTAGTTCTTAGCTCCAAAATTCTCTTCCTAAACCTCTTCACCTTCTTACTCTCTTTTTGTCCTTTAAGATTCTCTTTAAAAATACCTAATTGATCAAGCTTTCTTTCACCTGCCCTAACAGTAAATTAACTCAACATTAAATTTTGTTTTATAACACTATTAGGAAGAGCCTTATGGTGCTTATTGTATATTATCATAAGTTGTCATTGGGTCATACAGATGTACAGCACAGAAACAGACCTTTTGATCCAATGCGTCCATGCTGATCGGATATCCAAACCTAATTTAGTCCCATTTGCCAGCACTTGGGACCTTTCCCGCTCATGTACCCACCCAGATGCCTTTTAAATGTTGTAATTGTACCAGCCTCCACTGCTTCCTCTGGCAGCTCATTCCATACACACACCACCCTCTGCGTGAAAACGTTGCCCCTTAGGTCCCTTTTAAATCTTTTGCCTCTTACCCTAAACCAATGCTCTCTTGTTCTGGACTTCCTCACCCCAGAGAAAAAATGTTTTCTATTTACCCTATCCATGCCCCTCATGATTTTAATAAACCTCTATTAGGTTAACCCTCAGCCTCCGACATTCCAGGTAAAATAGCCCACCCTATTCAACCTCTCCCGACAGCTCAAATCCTCCAACCCTGGCAACTATTTTGTAAATCTGCTCTGAACCCTTTCAAATCAATTCCAGTTATTTTATAACACACCCTGTCACCTCCAACCACCTTCAAAAATCTGCACCCATGAATCAACCTCCTTAATTTTCTGCCGTGGCTACTTCACTCATTTTCAAAGATCTTGGAAACCTGCATCACCAACCATTTCTTAGACCGTAAGTGTGTGTTACAGCAATTACATTTCAGTTCAGTTTATGTTGTCATTTATCAACCAGGCCACTGGATGGAGCATTGCCATTGCGCTGCATCTATCTGAGAACAACACCTACAGAATATACTTCTTGGTTGATTAGCTGCCAAATTCTATGTTAGTAAACCATAACAATGCATCAATTCAACCTAGATTGACTTATTCTCTCTGGTGACTAAGGTTGTGGCATGATAAGGGCACAGAACATGGTTAGTTAGTACTTAAAAATAAATGAACTTATGTTAGTATTGCTGAAGAATAGGGATCTAATACCACATTCCTGCCCGCTTCGCCCCCCCCCCCCCGCAAAAAAAAACTCCTGAACATTTCATCATGTGCCTTGCTACTTTGTTACCTGGCACCCAACCCCTATCCATTTGGCACATAGCAGATATTAGTTTCTACTGTATTCTCCATTCCAACACCACAACTAGACAGAGTCAATGTGACAGCCAGTTGGTACCATTTCCTTATACGTTATAAATTAATGTTCCCTTTGAAATTTGATATTAATCTGATGAGTGCTAGTTGAAAAGCTTTGACAAATGTCCCTTTTCTCAGCAGTATACATGTTCTTTACTATGAAGTGACTCCTACTAGGATGCAACTATATGAAGTTTAATACAAAGTTATGATAATGTTCTTATTCATTAAAAAAAATTTACTTTAATAGGATTTCCCTCATGTTGTAGTTGTTGGTCTTGGTGACAAAGGTGTTGGAATAAGTAATTTGGAACAATATGATGAAGGCAAAGAAAATATTCGAGCTGCAGTAGCAGGTAGAATATGCTTTTGGTTAATTTGTATGTGATGATTATTAACATCAGCTGCACATATAATGAGATCAAGTAAAGTGATTGTTTGAAGCTTGGGAGATATGTTTAAACTGATAAAAAGGACCTAGTGGATAGAAGAAGTATAATATGTACCAGATTATTACTACCATTCCTTACAGTTATATAACCTTTTGCCAAAAAAGAAATGGATACTTATTGGTAAGAGGCTCGTTTAGAGTACATTTCTTGCCTTTCATTCAAATTGGCTGCAGTTAAAACTAATCAAACATTGATAATTAATGGCTCCACATTATGAAAAACATAATTAAAATGTTAAAATTGGCATTGAAAAATAGTAGTGTTGTGTTAGATTTAATTCTTGAAAAATGTCTGGACAGCCCACTTAAAAACAAGATTTTCCATACTTAAAACTGGGCAGGTGACAACTTGAACCTTTAAATGATTTGAAAGTTTCATAGTTATATTCAACCCAATTTTAAACAAAAGATATCTATGAACAAAAGCACAAAATAGATATCAAGAAATTCTTCATAAACAAGCTACCTACTTATGGCATTGATTTTCAGGGCAACAACCAAAGAACCTTTTCAGAAACAATGTAGTGATACAAGGGGCGTTCTTTGGTTGTTTTTCAATAGCTGAATTTAGGTGGGCTAACCAGATTCCTCACTTGTAACCTATATGATGAAATACATACTTTTCAACGCAAAATTGGAAAATAGTGTGGCTGTATTGATATCACAATTCCTATACACACACTTCCTTCATATGTAAAACTATTAGAGAGTCTGAAATTATTGTATGAAGTCAAATACTATTATAAAATTCCACATAAATTTTCAGTTCAGAGGAGAGATAGTTTTGAAATTTGATGTTTAGAATTTAGACTATAGTAAATAACCGTTCAACCAAATATTTTTGACTGTTTTATGGATCTGTTGTGTGAAGGAAAACACATTTGTACACTACTTTAATGATACAAAATTTGTCATCTGAATTTCTTGTAGTTGGATGCAGGCAGCTACAAGACCTAGAGGTTCCTCTGGTTGAAGTTGATCCATGTGGGGATGCTCAGTGTGCAGCAGAAGGAGCTGTTTTGGGTTTGTTTGAATATAATGAGCTGAAGAATAAAAAGAAGACTGTGGTCACTGTGAAACCATATGGAAGGTATTCAGATATTCTATACTTATGCAAAGTGTGCTCTTAATTTTACAAACAGCTTTTTATTTATTTGGTTATACTTTGGGAAATCTGCACCTGAGCAAAGCACTGAATTGTTATCAAGATCGCTATCAAGACTTTTACGTAACTTGTTGTTCTTGGCAAGGTAGTTGTGGCTGTGTTTCAATTCAGCAATCATTTAACAAAATAATTGAAGGACTTCTAGTTTTTGTGTAAGCCTACACTGCTCATCTGTGTTTATGCTCTGATTTCTGTAGCAAAGTTAGTTGTTATAGTACTTTAATAGTTCACTTGGCATATTACCACCTGAATCTTCTCTATTGTCTTCACGCTTGTTGACTGGCTTGTGGACTGTTTCTCGTATTTTGTTTTGCACACTTCCAATACAGAGGAACTTCGATTATCTGAAAGACACTGGTGGGGAGTATTTCGTTCTGTTAATTGAATGCCATAATCGAATGTCAGATAACATAGTTAGCCAAGCATTGGGACCTTGTGATCCTGTTCAGATAATCCAAAATTCGTTAACTGAATGCCGGATAATCGAATGCTCGATAATTGAGGTTCCTCTGTATCTACAGATTTTTTCCCTCATATTTTGTACTTTTATTTAACTGGCTTGTTTACTTTTTAAAAATATAGATAATAATTAAGCATATTTATTTCCCCAAAATATGTACTTTGGGAAACATTGGACGTTTAAAAATCCTCCATAAACTCAAGTCTTTCTTGTCCTTTTTCATATAAGTGAGTACTGAAGATTTTCAGTTCACAATTTTTTTAATGTGTTAGTTTGATCTGATAATTTGGACTTTATGGATCTGATACTTTGGTTTCTTTGAATTGCATTGACAAACGTGCAATTTTTATTTTAAAAAAAACCTTTATCTTTCTACAAGTTTGGAAACTGAGGCATGGCAGAAGGGAGTTCTGTATGCTGAAGGGCAGAATTTGGCAAGACATTTGATGGAAGCACCAGCTAATTATATAACTCCGACCAGCTTTGCAGAAAGCATTCAACAAGCGCTGTATTCAACCGGTGATAAAGTCAAAGTGCATATAAGGTAATTCTGACATCCTGTTCTAATATTACACTTGAAGTCTCAGTGCGTGTGAGAAAAGGCAAAGTGGCATGAATGATTCATTGTTAACTTATTGAAATATAGTTAAGGAAAGTTCCAGCGTGTGGATAATATAATTAATACCAGCGATGATACATCCTGCAAACAAATTAAAAAATTGTTTCTCTACTTATTATCTCCTACCCTGTTATTTTTCAACATACAGTATGACTCGTGAAACCGATTTCATGTGCTCAACTGCTGAACCCTTACCAATCAGCTTGCACTTTTCCTGCCAAGGCATGCACAGTGCTTATACCGCTGGTGTTTGTCCATCAACAGTGTCAGTACTGTTTTGTGTCTGTGTGTGGTGATGTTATTGCACCCCCATGCTCAATTATTCTTTCTAGCTTTGAGTAACAATATCCACTTATAGTGCCTGTACCTTCGGATGCTCTTCTGTCTGCTGTTTTCAACCGCCTTTCATTGTTGTCCTTCTACTATGCTCTTGTGATCCCACCTTCTGCACTCTGTGCTACAGAATCATAGAATCCCTACAGTGTGGAAAGAGGCCATTTGGTCAATCATGTTTGCACCAACCCTCCAAAAATCATCCCACTCAAACATAGTCCCCAACCCTATACACAGAGCCCCAGTTTACCATGGCTAATCCACTTAGATAGGACAACTTTGGACTGCACCTGGAGGAAACCCAACAGATACAGGGATAATGTGCAAACTCTGCAAAGAGATTCGCCCAAGGCTGGAATTGAACCCAAGTCCCTTGTGCTGGGAGACAACGGTGCTAACTAATGAGCCAACATGCCATCCTTTGTGACACTTCATTTTCTGGCCTTTGCCTCCTGTGGTCTGTTGCTCTATATCTCATTCCTACCAGGACATAACCTTGTTCTTCAACCAGCCAAACCCACTCTCTCCAACCCCTAATTTCTCTTCTCTTCTTATTTTGTCAGTGCTACAATGATTTAACAAACTCCTTCCTGCCCTTAAAAGTTTTGTGCACATTTTTTTAACGAGATGGACCTATTTTTTTCTTCTTAAGTTAGTTAGTGGTATGTGTGCATTGCTGTTCAGGCCAGCCTTGACTGTCCCGAATTACCCTGGAGAAGATGGTGGTGAACTGCAGTCCTTGGGTTGTAAGGAACGGGGTTCTGGGGTTTTTGCCCAGCAACAGAGAAGACCAGTGATATAATTCTATAAGATGGTGCATACTTTACAGAGGATCTTCCAGATAGTGGTGTTCCCATGCTGTTCTGCCTTGCCCTTGTAGGTCATAGAGATCACAGGTTGAAATGTACTGTCCATGGGCACTTGATAAGTTGTTGCATTGTATCTTGTCGATGTTTCCATTACCGCTGTTTTGCATCAGTGGTGAAGAGAGTGAATGTTGAAGATAGTGGATGCGTTGCCAATCAAGTTAGTTGCATTGTCTGGATGGAGTTAAGCTTCTAGAGTGATGTTGGAGCTCATGTTCCATTACATTCCTGACTTGTTGCTTTGTAGGTGGTGGACAGCCTTGGAGGAGTTGGGCGATAAATTACTGTTAGCAGAGTTCCTAGCCTCTCACCTGCTGAATGAGCCTCCATTTTCCCCTTGATTGCCGTTCATTCCAGTTTTGCTAGGCTTCTAATTGATACACTTGATCAAACTTTATGATGTTAAGGGTCAACACTCTGGTTTCACCTTTTGATTTCAGCTCTTTTGCCCAAATTTGGCTCAATTTAATGAGGTCAGGAGCTGAGCGACTCTGGTAGAACCCAAACTGAGCATCACTGAGCAGATTATTCATTTGCAAATGCAATCAATAGCACTGTTATTTTATATGGACATATGTGAAAATCTTCTAGTTGTCGCATACTGGTTGAACTAGATGGATTGGAATCCTTTTTGATTGACAGATATTCCTGAATGATCTGAGGCAACTTTGATTGCCGTGTGTACTTTGTATTAATCCTGCATCTTTTAGAAATGTAGCTAATGAAGCATATTTAAGAGTGCGTGTAAGTGGCACCCTTTCTAACATAACATCAATCATATCAGAGATGCAGTTCTGGCCAGCAGGTTTGGATATCTTATTGGTGTCACTAGCTGATTCTTGGGAAGTGCCAAAAGCAAAGAAATAGAGGGCTCTGGTGACACTGATGGCCACTGGTACTGTGTGCACATCTGTTCAACTTAGAAAGGAATACCATTCCAGGAGGCTGCAGATGACAACAACAACCTGCTACAAAAGACTGAGCTTCTTAAGGTACTCTTGCTCTGTGACATCAAGAAATTCTGTTCTGGGAGTGTCGCATTTTCAAGTTGGAGCCCTTTGTTCACCTATTCTGCCTGACATAACAGCATGTCAGTGTGGAAAAGGAAACTGTTGTTGGTGCAGTTGACCCTCTAGTTCCTTAACAGAGGTATGATATAAGCCACTCCCATGCTGCAGAGAAGGCTAATAGATCAAACTGAACAAAGGCCAAGATGGGTAAAATGGATTCCTTCTTGTTCAGGCACAGGCTGTTCTCTCCACAGATTAAAATGGTCCAAAATTGTGTATTAAATGAATAAATGTTGCAACGGCCTAGTGGTATTATTGCTGGATTGTTAATCCAAAGACCCTGGTTTTGGGAACCTGGGTTCAAATCCTGCCACGGCAGTTAGTGGAATTTGAATTCAATAAAAATAAACGGAAATTAAGAGCTGACTGATGACCACGAATTCATTGTTGGTTGTCGGAAAAAAGCAACTGCTTCCTTTAGGAAAAAAACTGCCATCTTTATTTGGTCTGGCCTACCAGACCCACAACAATGTGATTGACTCTTAATTTCCCCTGGGTAATGAGGGGTGGGCCAAGTCAGCGACACCCTCATCTTGTGAATGAAATAAAAACAACACATTACAATCATGTAATTCAGAAATGTTTGAAATCATCAGCAAAATAATTAATGTACCCTGACAACAAGTGCTGTATACTTAAGTTTCCCTGGACAGGAAAGCAACAAAACAGTTGCAGACTGACAGGCTAGAAAGCTTTTAAAATTTACTTGCTGAATGAATACCTGCTATGCTTTCATGCTGGTGGTTTCCACACAGTTTGTGTGCTGGTTGTTAAAGCCAGAGTGCTTTTTTTAAAAGCAGAAGCAATTACTTCTTTGCATATATAAATTAAACACACATTTCAATTCCTCCTGCCTCCAAGTATGCATCAATAAAGACTGGAAGTGACTGTGATCATGTTAACATTTGACAAACTGACATTCTTTTGAGATTTTAACCCTTCCCACCATTGCCCAAACACAACCTTTCTTGACATTTAAAATTCTGCCTATTGTGCTTATGCTGTAAAAATAAATGAAGTTTCTTTTCACCTTTTGAGATAAACAGTTGGCAGTCATATTGATGGCTGATATAAATATGTCTGATGGCTAATAAGTAATCTGTGTTCATTTCTTATAGAAGTGCAGAATAACAGTAATTATAGATTTTTTTTGTATATAATAACTGCTTATAAAAATTGCAAGGAGAAACTTCAATTCCTTGTCTCTAATATAATAACATAGAGTTGAAGAACATTTAGAGCTGCTAAAGCTGTGATTTGACAGCTCTAAGATCAGGATGAAGGTGAATTAAGGAAAAGGGGTGAAAGGAGTACAGCAGGCAGGGCACTCCTCTACTGCATCGGGGGTGCCCACAGCCATTGCTCGAACACCCGGTGCTAAAGTACCTATTTGAGACGGCTCAGGGAATCCCTGATGGACTCGACCTGTAGTCTTTCTTGGTTTGTCCCAGAGATCATACTCTGTGGTAATCTCAAATATAAAACTCTTACAGATAGTTTCGTTTAAATTATTACCCTTATTTACCAATGGCATCAATGTTACACTGTAACATAGATACCTCCAAGCCAGGCTTGAGCTAAGGTTCTAAAACCAATAGCAGAGTAGCGTTGCCAGCTCTTACCCCTAACAGTTCTCAGGCTACTCTCCTTATTGCTGCAAGCAAGCTGTCTTTAGACAGAATTTGGTATTAAAATTACAAAAATGCCACATCTCCTTAATTAGATGAACAGCAATAAAATGGCAAAAGTTTGCAGAGGAAGATAAACTTGACAGGTCCGTGTACGCTTGACTAATTAAGTTACATGTACATCAATTGGGAAATCTTGACCCGGCCAGGCCCCAAATGGTCAATTGCTTTGGCTAATATATCATAACGAGAGACTAGTCTAAACTATGTGAAAAAGATCATGGGGTCACCTCGCTCAGCTAACATGTTCAATATCATTGTCCTATAAAATGGCTGTTTCTTTTAACATCATCTTCAATTCCTAAAATGCAACTTAAATTCATAAAATTCCGAGTTTCAGGGAGCAACACTCATTCATTCGATGGCAAGCCAGTGTTCACTCAAATCAGATCAAAGAGGGTTAATCTTTCCACCAGCTTCCGTCCTGTCTGTCTGTCTGTCTCTCTCTCTCTCTCTCTGTCCCTCCCCCGGTCTCTGCATGTGTCGCTTGAACCCTTCAGTCATTGAATGTAATTTACAGAAGAATGTTTTCTCTTTGTCACTCAAACATGAACACCTTCCAACTTTCAGCCTTCATGTTTTCCTAGCCTATAGAGTAATGAGACATTCACTTCCCAGAACTGTCAAGATGAGGGAGCTGAGGTTCATAAGTTCAAATCTGCTCAGTGTGGTATACATGAAAATGTATCAGGATTGTTTTATTATGTGCATATTCTACTCAGTTTATTAAATTACAAGTTCTTTTCCTATTGAGTATGAGTTTTGTTTAGAGTTTTTGATATAAATCAGCAATTTAGTTATTCGATATCCCACTGTGAAATATGCGAATATGCGTGCCTCCAGCCTCCGGCGTGAGAAGGAAATACTGCCACATATTGCACAAGTGAACAAATATTATCACCTTATTGAAATCGATCCATTGACACTGAGAAAGATGTCCCAACTTCTTCTGAACAAATGTGCACCCCCCCCCCCCCACCGTGGTCAAGCGCTTTCCCGCATCTGTAAGGCTACCAGCTTTCTCATTCCCTCCTTTTATCATTTCATGATAACGATACAGCATATACAGGTACAGTTAGTCCATTTGTATTTTTAACAAGTTGACCGCCTGTTCTTGCAAGTCGTCGTCTGAAGGAGTAGAGTTGGAAAGGTACCTGATTCTGGCATAAAAGTTCAGAGATGAAGGCCCAGGAGTGAACAAAGGTCGACTAATGAGATTCTTCTTTGGCTTAGGCGAAAAGCAAAGCACGGTCCATTTCATGCATAAGCGGACAACAATGTATATTCCTAGGATGAGACCAATGATTATCAGTGCGTCCCACATGAACCATCCGCACAGTGACCATAGCCAGCAGGTAGGACTCCATCCACATGAGTTGGACGATGGTGGGGCAGGTAGCTTCCCTCGTCTTGACCCATTTGGTTGATGTCATCTGTGTCATATACAATATCTTTAGAGAGTTTGTCTATGTAAATGCAGCATTGTGGGCCAATGACAGAATAAGCGCCTCCTTCATGAGCAAGGAGGAAATCTAGCCCGAATTGATTGTGAAGCGTCATCATCCGGGTCTCCTGTAGTTCTTTGTTCATTAGTTTCAATGCGTGGGCAGTTGAGTTGGCTAGTTTTTCGACATCATATGCAAGGTCACCTATCTGATCTAGGGCTATCTCAACACCCCAGCCACTAATACGACCTCCCGTCAACATGGACCACCAGGTTTGTTGATGGAAGAAGTCATGCAAGTCTTGTTTTTCCTCTAATTTTTGTCCGTAGCGATTCACATATTGGTTGGCTTGCCATTCATCATCTACCTTAGGTATTTTATGGTGGAGGGTAAAAGTGGTAAGGTGCGCACTAAAGCACAACATCCATACCAGTCATTGGGTAAGTATGGGTAGGCCTTGCTTTTGCATGTCCGACGAAAGCTAAATGGAGTTCCGAGGGCGCACTTCTGTGAGTGAATGATGAGTCCACTCAGAGCGAGGGCTGAATCTTGTAAACAGTGGATGTTTTCAAAAGTTCGGTTGTCCAAGTAGATGGAGAGTACGTGTATGGCCAGTGTCTTTTATAACATTTTTTCACAGTACTTGCTTCACTTGCCCCATGTTGTGGGTAACAGAAGTTCTTTCATTGTTCCACTGTTAGAGTGGTGCAATGTTAACGTTGAATCTTATAGGCTGGTGAGTGCACTTCACACAGTGATGTGCTTCTTCTACCGAATGAGTTTTGTCATCGCAGGTGAGAGGTTGCATAAGTGGGTGAGTCTTATTCATACATTGTACGTCAGAATGATGGAAGAGTGAGCAGACAACATATAGATCGGGGTGTTTAGCTTGAATAAAGAAACCATTGGCAACAGGAGGAGGATTAGGGGTGCATAGAATTTTGGTCTTTCTTCACCTTTCCACCTTGTCTTGCTAACTACAGTAGTTACTGATTGGTCAGATAGGAGAAACTTCCGTCGAGAAGGTATAGGTTGTCAGTCTCAGAACAATAGATGCCTGAGGGTTCTGTGATTTTGGTACTGTGTGTTCAATACTGCAGTTCGTATGGTTCCGTTTGGGAGAGGAACAGACAAACATTTCAAAGTAACAGTTTTCAGCTGATGGAGCAGATAAAGCTATGGAATCATGCCATCTCATGACAACTGGCATAGATGAGTTGTGAGGATAACAATAATGTTGAAAGTGATGTTTGGAGGTGCAATGTGAATAGCTTAAATGAGTTTCAACTGGGCAGCTGCATTCATGGTTTCTAACAGTATTGGTGCAAGTTTCATGGAGCTGACAAATTCTATATTCAGGTGGAGCAGTGGGGAAAATAATACATTCATCATCATTGGAGCATCCCGAAGCACCAAATGCCATTGCCAGTGTAGCCGTGATTACATTGGCATTCTACACCTAAATTGTTGGTTTTATTTCTGCAAGTGGCATCGGGGTGACAAGTGGAACACATTAGTGTTCTCACGGTATCAAGGGTAGTGTTCAGAATCGCAATAGGGGTAGCGAAACGGGTAATGGTTAGCAGAGTGAGTGTTGTTAACTTCTGCTGTATCGTGGTAAACAGGGTTATCTTGTCAGGAGTGGTAGTAACACCGTCAGTGATAGTGATGATGATAGGTGATGATATGGTTGTCGGTGTAGGGGAAAGAGTCATTGATGGGCATCTAACGGTCTCATTGTTTTGGCATGCGGCATCCTCTGAAGTATCGTTTAGATTGATAAAAGTAATTCCTGTAAAATTGTTCATACCAACAAATTTACATATCACCTTAATCACTTCTCCATTTGATTAATTAAAATTGACACAAATTCCATTTATACAGTCACGTTGGAGGTTTAGCCCGTCGGAGATATTACAGACAGGCAGATTACATCTGGGCACGTGTACTTGGGTTGGGTTTTCATCGGATGATTGCACTTGTACTCGCACTAGGATTGTGAGGGTCATACAAGCTTGCAATGTCTTTTGTAAACCCATGTTGAACATCCTTCTACTTTTACTGCAGTTTCAGTTGTCAGATGAACTTGATAAGAATCTTTCCAGTGAGGGCCCACTTTTTCCCGAGTAAAGTCTTTCAATAGTATGTAGTCACCAGGGTTGATGTTTTTAAATGTTGGAGCTCTTTTTCCTTCCCTGGTATTCGATAGGTTCTTTGACATATTGATGATTAGGCTAACCAAAGCATTGCAGTCTTATCAGGTACCTGTGCATTTCTTCTGCCATGACACGCTCATCAACAGGTTGTTGGGCCTCAGTGATCCAGACCAGGGAGTACTCAGGGCCTTTCCATATACTGGTTCAGCTGCTGAGAATCCTGTCTTTTTCTGAATCATGGTTCTCATATTAAAAATGGCAATTGTGAGTACTTGCAGCCAAGTAAGTTCTTCTACCAACTTGCTTAGCTGGCCTTTTAAAGTACCATTGGCTCTTTCTACAATTCCTGCTGCTTGGGGATGCTTGGCACAATGGAATCTCTGATTCATATTCAGACCCTTACATAGTTCCTTATTTAGCTCTGCACAAAAGTGGGCGCCATTATCAGAGGAGACCGTTACTGATATTCCAAACCTGGGTATGATTTTCCTTTTGCTATGCAGTCAGTACAGGGATGAGCTTCAATCCATCTACTAAATACATCAATAATCACTAAGCAATACTTATAACAACGGCATCTCGGTAATTCTGTAAAATCAAACTGGATAGGATCAAAAGGTGCACTTGGCAAGGGAGTTTCACTCGGTGGACACTTTACTCCTTTCCTGGGGTTATGTTTTTGACAAATTAAGCAATTTTCAGCTGCTTGTTTTGCTTTATCTTGCAGGTGGGGAATTAATCAAGTTTGAAGAATTCTGTCCACCATTACCTACATGCGTATGAACATAATTAACTAGAATAGGCAAAAGCAAATTGGGCAGACATGTCTGTCCTACTGGTGTAACCCAAACTTCAGTATAGCTATTTACATGACAATCATGGTTCATCCATCTTTGTTTTTCCTCATCAGAGGCGCCCCCCTGCTGGGTCCATATTTGCGCTAGGTCAGGCATGGTCAGGATGTCAGAAGAGGAAAAAGGAGAATCTTCCTTTGGTTTCCTATTTGTCATTTGAGTGACCATATCTCTTTGTTCAAAAGCTGCCTCCTTGGCAGCTGCGTCAGCGGCATGGTTACCTTTAGAGCCATCAGAAGCATCGGAGGAGTGGGTGGAGCATTTAATTATTGCCAATTGAGAGGGACGTTGAATAGTGCAGAGGAGGTTAGCAACATACGCAAGCTGAGCTGTTGCCAGATTTGACCAAAATTATGGGCACATCCAAAAGAATAGCAGGAGCCAGTGTGGATATTAGCTGACTTCCCTTCAGCAAGTATGCAGGCACAGGTGAGAGTAAGGAGCTCGGCTTGTTGGGCCGAACAGGGTGGATCGATAGAATAAGCTTCTATCGTTTTGAGACAAATAACAATCGCATGTCCTGACATGCATTTGCCCTCTGGAGAGATGCAAGAAGAGCCATTAACAAAAAGTGTTAGCAAGACCCTGATCCATAAGATCAAGACATGGCCGAGCAATGAGGTCATTTACAACAACATTGTCATGGGGAAGATCGGGCAATTCAAGAGGCTCCTCCTGCAAGAGTGAGGCAGGGTTAACGTTAAAACAGTATTTAAAAGAGAGAAGCGGATTCTGAAGCAATGAAATCTTATAGCGACAAAGACAGGCTGCAGTGAGGTGTTGAGTTCACTGAGAGGTAAGCATAGACACCATAGAATGGGAGGTACAGACTTCCATGGTTTGATGTTGTTATATTAGAGAGAGCCAATACTATGGTATGGATGGCTGAGATGCATAAAGT
The DNA here is from genome assembly GCF_047496795.1 of Chiloscyllium punctatum. Lineage (NCBI taxonomy): Eukaryota > Metazoa > Chordata > Chondrichthyes > Orectolobiformes > Hemiscylliidae > Chiloscyllium > Chiloscyllium punctatum. Next base: position 50,867,162 of record NC_092739.1, read on the forward strand.
CATACCTTGAGCAACAGGGTCAAGTTTAGTGGAATAATAGGCAACAGGGCGCCCTGAGAAGCCATGTTGCTGGGTGAGAACAACTGTAGCACAGTTTTCAAGGATGGCAACATAGAGGCGGAAATGGCGATCATAAAAAGGTTAGCCTAATGCAGGAACTGAGAGGATAGTTCCGTAAAGGCTTGTAGTTGTTCAGGAGTGAGATCATACTGTTGGAAGGGCATTAGATGAGGACAAGGGAGATAATTTTCAAGTTAGAAGGGCACAATTGGGAAACCATTGTCCGCAATAATTAACGAGACCTGGAAACAACCTCATCTGTTTGGGAGTGGTTGGAGGAGCAATACAAAAAATAGGATCAATATGTTCAGGTGTCAAGCTTTGATCAGATTCTGAGATGAGAGTACCTAGGACTTTGACTTCTTTCTGATTCATCTTAATCTTACTGGGGGGTACAACATAGGCACACTGATGGAGATGGTTCAGTAAGGTAGTGGAGTCAGTGTGATTAGAAGATTCATCAGGGCTAGCGGGAAAGAGGTCATCGACGTATTCAACTAGGATAGAGCCTCCAGGAAATTCAAGTGATTCAAGTTGGGTGTGGAGGGCCTCTGAAAAAAGTGTGGGTAAGTGAACAAACCCTTGAGGTAGGCCAGTCCATGTCTATTGATGGCCCTTAAAAGTTAAGGCAAAAAGGTTCTGCTATCTGGATGCAACGGAATGCAAAAGAAATGCACGTTGGAGGTCAATAATGGTAAAAATCTTGATATTAGCTGCAACTTGGCTGAGGATAGTGGAATGATTGGCAACAAGAGGGTGGAGAGGCTCAACAATTTTATTTACTTCACGAAGATCTTGAACAAGACGCCATTCAGGATGCCTCGGTTTAGGAATCGGGAAAAGGGTGTATTGATGGGAAAATGACATGGGACTGGGATGCCTTGCTGTAAGAAAGAATCAATAACGGGTTGAACTCCAGCTCCAGAAGGGCTTCAGGGTTTATTGGGGTATAGAGGGAAGAGTGGAATTAGATTTAATAGAAATAGAGATGGGTATGATTCTAGCAAGGCCCACTTCTGATTTAGAGGCCGCCCAGACTTCAGGGTGTACTATGTCCTGTGGGCAGGGGTGGGCGTGATGATGATGAAGGTTGCCATGGATTGAATAAGGCGGGCGTAAAATAAGATCGAACCCGAAGCAAGCATCTGAATATTATAGGAGGTTTGATCAGCCTGTTCAAAAATAAAGTTAGTGACAAAGCCTAGTTCTTTGGCTTGGTGGTCTGGATTCACGTGAGTGGTGATATAAGGGAAAATGAAAGGGCCAGCTTTCCAATTATGAGGAAGAACTGACATGAGGAGGGCACCATCAGCAGGTGAAGTGATCTCACCAATCACCCAAGGGTGTTGGTGGTGCCCAGCAAGGGATCAAAGTATTGTTTGAGGCTGTGGTCAGTTTCAGAGGGTTCATAAACTAAAGTGACGTTGGAGTGAGGGACATTATGTAAGCTAGGATTATAGAGCAAGGAGCCAAATCAAGAGACCACCATTGAGGGGGCTTTGGTTTGAAGTTGATGCATTGAACAAACTGAGATAGATCCTGAATTCGGATATTTTTGTCATGACATTCAATCGTAATAAGTAGAGGACAGAGGAGATCTCTAGCAAGTAGAGGGATACATAACCTATCAGTAACAACAAAGCAAAAAGAGGGAGATACAATTTTTCCATACCACTCTGAGAGGGACAGTGTATGCATAACAATTAGAGGAACCATCAAATACAACATCGTCTGAGATTTGAAACTCAAAGGCATTTACAGGATTAGCGGGAAGCTATGACACAGTGGCTCCCGTTCGACCATGAATTCAATAACATGAATGGCATAATTTTTTTAAATCTTCCCTCTTTTTGTTCTTTTTCCATTTGGAATCTTGGGCCTTATAGGCTTGGTATTGCTTTGGTGTAAAGTCTGGTATGTTTTATATTATTACTTATTAATGGTGGTTATTAATTATTCTATTGTTCTGTTTTGCTGGGTGAGAGGTGGTTGCTCCTTTGATTTAAAGATGTGTGGGGTTGAGATGTGGAGGGGGAGGGGTGGGCAACCATTGTTAACTTGGAGGAGTGTAAATAATATGTTTTTTTTCCCCATTGCTTGGGTTTGAGGCGTGGCCTTAACTGGAGGGTGCGAGGATGGTTGTGAGGTTGGGAGTGAATGTCCCCTATGGGCAAGGGGAGAAATCTCTGGAGATTTGTGTTTTTGTGTTTATTTATTCAAGTTAGGAGTAGAGGTTAGTTTTTTTAGTTTTAGTAGTTTTGGTCATGTTTGTAGGAATAGTCTTTAGATTTGATAAAGTTTTTTCTCCACTTGTTGCAGACTAAATGGGCTTCTTCCTCTCGGGGGACCACGGGCTGTGGTGTGCAGTCATGGCTAGCGATCTGTTCAGGTGATGCACCTGGAATATAAAGGAGACCCATTCTCCCATTAAAAGGAAAAAGGTGCTCTCTGCTCTTATGAAGGAAAGGGTTGGACAACGTGCTGTTGCAAGAGACACATTTGACTGATGGCGAACATCTGAAGTTACAGCTGGGGGAACGCAATAGGGTATTCTTCTCCTCCTTTAACTCCAAAAGCAGAGGAGTGGCCATACCGGTACGAAAGAACCTCCTATTTCGGGTGACAGGTGAAATCAAGGATGGGTATGGACGGTTTGTCAGTCTCAAGGTGCTGATTCATGGAGAAGAATATGGCATCCTGAACGTTTACTGTCCCCCGGCGCATCCTCTCAAATGGTTAGTTGCTGCAGTCTCTAAATTAATTGCTCTTGGGGTGCGCCGTATGATTATTGGAGGAGACTTTAATTGTCTCATGGACCCGGGGTAGATAGGATGCCAAGAGAGTTGTCAGGTACACTCTGGCAGTCTAGACATGTGTGAGGAATTGGGCTAGTGGATGTGTGGAGGTGCCTTAACATGGGAGGGACTCAGCCTTTTACTCCAACCTGCACAAGTGTCACACAAGAATTGATATGTTCTTCGTTCTGTTGGTTTGTTTGGACTTAGTCATGTTACCAGTCCTGCAGGCCAACGCCATTTTGGACCAAGCGGCAGTATATTTAGATGTTAAGACCAAAGGTAGTGGAGTAGGCACGTGGCACTGGTGCATGGATCCGTTTCTTTTGAAGGATGACAACTTTCTTTAGTATATCACAAGGGAGTTCAGGGCTTTTTGGGACATCAATCGGGACACGGCCAGAAATCCATCAGTGCTCTGGGAGACCAACAAAGCATTCTTAAGAGGTATGATTAATCCATACTCGACAATGAGAAGGAGGCTGAGAGGAGAGCAACAGCGGATGCTTCAGGCCTGGCCGAAGGCAACCAATTGGCATATTATACCAGACCATGTGTAGTCAAATTGAACAGATCACGGCTCTCCGGGCAGCTGTGGATTCAGCGCTCACAAAAGCGGCGAAGAGAAGGCTGTTTGAATATGGGGATAAGCCAGGTAGATACTTGGCTAAGAAGAAAAGTGCTCCACAGTCCATTGTGTCTATCAGGGAGAGAACTGGCAATGTCACTCGTGAACTGAGCAAGATCAGCACCAGATTCTGGGAATTCTGTGTCGAGTTATACCAGTCGGAGTGCGATGGGGATGGAGAAGCGAGAATGGAATCCTTTTTTTGAAAACTTGGACCTCCCCGGTATTAACACAGATCAGGCCTCCCTTTGAAATGCACCTCTGACAGTACAGGAGGTGCAAGAGGCAGTAAGACAACTCCAAGGTGGTAAGGCACCCAGTCTAGACGGTTTCCTGAGTGAATTTTACAAGGAATTCTTCATACACGTTAGCTGAACCACTGCTGGAGATGTATAGTCATTTGTATAGCTAGGATTGCCTTCTGCCCTCTCTGAGGGAAACTAATATCTCCCTTATTTTAAAGAAAGGGAAAGACACCAAGGATTGTGCATCGTATAGACCCATCTCATTGTTGAATGTGGATTTTAAAATCCTATCAAAGGTGCTGACTCTGAGGTTGTTGTTATAAGAGAGGACCAGACGGGTTTTATCAAGGGTTGCAGCTCCTCCAACAATATTAGACAGATATTGAATATAGTGCAAATGTCAGGAGAGAATGATTCTGGGTTTGGTGGTCTCCATGGATGCAGAAAAGGCATTTGATAGGGTGGAATGGTTGTATCTCTTTGCTGTTCTAGATCATTTTGGCCTAGGAGGGGCCTTCGCCAGGTGGATGGCAGTGTTATACAAAGACTCGAAGGTGGTGGTTATCACGAATGGGGTTAAATTGAGCAATATTGGTGTGGAGAGGGGCAGCCAACAGGGATGTCTCCTGTTGACGCTGGTGTTTACCTTGATACTTGAATCAATGGCGGAGGCTATCTGAAAGGACCCTGAAATAATGGCACCACAATGGGGAACACAAAATCACTCTGTAAGCGGATGATGTCCTTTTGATTTTGACTATCTCTGAAAAGTCCATACCCTGGCTAATACAAAAAGTTAAAGTTTTTGACAGCTTTTCTGGATACAGGATAAATTTAACAAAATCGGAAGTCATGCCCGTGGGGGGATTGGTGGAAGTACCGAAGCTGGAGGACGGAATAGAGTTTCGTTTTAGATGGTCCCAGAAAGGTTTTCTCTATCTGGGGATTTTTAGTACCCCTTATTTCCAGCAGATGTACGAAGCTAACTTTGTGCAGCTGTTTGAGAGAATAAAACAGGACTTGCAGCGATGGGAGGGACTACCCATATCATAGCTAGGCTGTATAGCCTTGATTAAAATGAATGTTCTTCCTTGGTTGTTATATTCCATGAGGATGCTCCAGTTTTTATTGCTGCGGAGGTTTGCAGGATGGCTTGGATCATTTATTTGGTGCCATAGGCACCTCCGAATTAAATAGGAACTTCCGCAGGAAATGGTGGGGGGTGGACCTCCCAGATCTGAAGAGAAACCAAATAGGCACCCTGTTGTCATATTTAGGCGAATGGATGTGCAATGACTTGAAGTCAATATGGCTTGATGTAGAGGCGAGATGTCCCCTCATAAACTTACTGTTCATGGATAAGATGAGATCTGTGACAGTCCGATTATCATAAATACGGTAAAAGCATGGAGGATAATGCGGCAGGGTGAGGACAATTTGCTTTAGACTTTGCCGTTAGTGGGAGCCCCAGGATTTAGACTGGGGTCAATGGACTTCGGCTTTAGAGCATGGGAGGGTAAAGGAATCTGGGAGATTTAGCTGAGGGAGAGGTGTTGATGTCTTTCAGCCAATTAGGTCAGAAATACAGAATCCCGAGAAGGGACCTTTTCCGATATTTCCAAATTAGGGATTACATACAGAGAAGACCATGCTCTTGGCCCAGGCCTACAAGTCAGATATAGAATGAAGAGTGTTCTGTTGTGAGGGTGCTCGCTCAGTTCGTACCATATATCACCTGCAGAGAGGGAATGCCTTGGGGGATATGGAGATACTCCATGAGATTGGGAATCAGGAGTTAGGAGAAGAAATCTCATCGGAAACATAGGAGGATATATAGGGAAATGTAAAGAAAATTTCAATATGCAATAAGGCACAAGCGATGCAATTGAAGTTCCTTCACTGGGCCCATATGGTGCCAGAGAGGTTAGCAAATTTTAAGAAGGGATCTTCCCTGAAATGTCCCAAATGTAAAAACACTATTGGCACCCTTACATATTGCTTTTAGTGCTGTTACAAGATCTGTGGAAATGGAGAGCCATAGTGAATGAGCTGGAGAGGAGGTAGTCCCTCCTTTTGGGACTACCGAATCATCCTCTTTGGGTGAGTACGGGAAAAGGTTATTCAGTATTCTTACACACTGTGTGAGGAAGAACATCCTAATGAATTGGATATCAGAAAAGCCTCCAGGTCTTGCAGTGTGGCACAGACTTGTGATGGAGCACGTCCCTCAAGATTACCTGACCGGTATGGTGTGCCATGGAACGGAGCAATTTTATAAGACTTGGCGGCCCTTTCTAAATTTTGTAGACATGAATCCGTCAGTGGTACTGATTAGGGCCTTTATATAACCACTAGAGTGTATTTGGTGGTCCGGGGACCCTGGGGGAGGGAAGGGCTAGTAAATACGGGTATAATAACTATTGCTCCAATGGACGTGAACCTTGATGGCGGTGTGGCGAGTGGAGTAATGTAATATAGTACAATGTAGTGTAATTTAATTGAAAGTTATTTTACTTAATTTGACCTTATGCTAATTTGGGTTAAGTAAATATGAGACAACTGTATCTTGAAGAATAGTAGGCAATTTATTGTCAATGTTACTGTAATGTAATATGATATTATTTTAACTTTGCTGTACTTTTGTAATTTTATAACTTTTTTTTGGTAAAGGAGTGAAAATTTTTTTCAATAAATATATGCTTTAAAAAAAAGTCTTTGATATAAGGATGCTGCCAGGGTTGGAGGATTTGAGCTATAGGGAGAAGCTGAACAAGCTGGGGCTGTTTTCCCTGGAGAATCAGAGGCTGAGAGGTTTCTATAGAGGTTTACAAAATTATGAGGGGTGTGGATAGGGTAAATAGGCAAAGTCTTTTCCCTGGGGTCAGGGAGTCCAGAACTAGAGGGCATAGGTTTAGGGTGAGAGGGCAAAGATATAAAAGAGATCTAAGGGGCAACTTTTTCACGCAGAGGGTGGTACGTGTATGGAATGAGCTGCCAGAGGAAGTGGAGGAGGTTGGTACAATTGCAACATTTAAGAGGCATTTGGATGGGTATATGAATAGGAAGGGTTTGCAAGGATAAGGGCTGGGTGCTGGCAGGTGGGACTAGATTGGGTTGGGATATCTGGTTGGCACGGACGGGTTGGACCTAAGGGTCTGTTTTCATGATGTACATCTGTGACTCTATATAAACCAGCAATTCAGTTATCCAATGTCCCACTGTGAACTATGCACACCTCCAGCCTCCAGCATGAGAAGGAAGTGCTGCCACACATTCCACAATTGAACAAATATTATCACCTTATTGACACTGACAACAGATGTCCCCAATTCTTCTGAAGAAATGGGTGTTCCCCCCCCCCCCCCCCCCCCCCCCCCGCCCCGGGTCGAGCGCTTTCCCGCATCCTTCGCAGAAGAAGGCTACCAACTTTCTCACCAGAGTGGCCCCTTTTGATTTAATGGGGCAGTAGCATTTACTCTAAGTTTGTCATGCTCTAAGAAAATATTGAGGCAGTGCTGGAGCTGATATCTGCCATGCTGAAGAAGCATGAGCCGCAGACCTAACCATTGGATCAATGAGTGGAAGCAGTCTAGCAGAGGAACACAGCATTGGAGTCCGTGGTGGAGGTCTCAGGAGGACTGATCCGAACACTGGAACTCCAGGTTCGGGTGCTTTAGGAACAAGTGGACGACCTGAAACATAAAAGTAGAAGAAAAACGTACGGCTCGTGGGTCTCCCGGGGCAAGCGGAAGACGAGGACCTTATTGGAATCTGCGAGAAGTGACTCCTGAAGTTCCTGGGTCTGGAGGTAAGAGTTGGACTAGGTGAGTGTGGAACGGGCTAACCGGATCGCAATGCGCAGGTCCGGGTTGGATCTGTGCCCGTGCCCGGTCCTAGTGCAACTCCAGCACTATAAAGAAAAACAGTTAGTGATTTAAACAGCAAGAAGACAGGGAAGAGATCCACAGGCTTTAACATGCAAACGGTCAGGAATAATGTCTTTCAAGACTTCTCTAGAGCCATAATTAAGAAGAGAGAGGCATTTGATGAAGTCAAGAGGAAATTAAGGGACCTAAACAATCAGTACTCCTTGAGGTATCAGCAGTGTTGTATTTTGCTTATGGAGGGTTGGTCTATAATTTTGATTCGGCAGAAAAGGCAAAGGACTTTGTGAACTCTGTGAAATAAAGGACTCTGGTTGGGGATGGTGGGGGGAGGAAAGGGGCGCCATTATGGACAATGGTACAGTTTTTCTTTACTTTCTTTGCCCTTTTTGTTTCTCTCTCCCTTTTTGTAGTTATCAGTTTTGTAGATTCTGTACTGCCTTGGTGTAAAACCTGATTTATTTAACATTTCAATTGGTTGGTTATTATTTGGTTTTTTTTGTTTGCTGTCCTTCTCTGGAATGGGGGTGGCTATATCTGTGGTTAAGATTTATGCAGAAGAGGTGTGAAGGGGAGAGGGTGGGTGTAAATAACATGCTCTCTTTGTTAGTGAATTGCCTGGGACTCGGGCGCAGCCTCAGCTGGAAGGAGCCAGGATGGTTGCAAGTATTGGGAGGATTGCACCTGATGGGCAAGGGGGTAGATCTCTAGTCAATTGGGGTTTATTTGGGTGTTTGTTTAAGTTAAATGTAGTGGCCAGTTTGTTAGTAATAGTAGTTTTTAGATTTTATAGAGTTAATTTTTTTTCATTTGCTACATCTTGGATAAGCTTCCTCCTCTTGGGAAGCCATAGGTTGCCATAGGACGACCATGGCTAGTGATCTGTTTAGATGGTGCACCAGGAATGTAAAAGGGAGCCATTCCCCCATGGCGCACACTCTTACATTTCTAATTGATGCACTTGTTAAATTGATGAATCTTGGGTTGAGCTGTACGATTAGATTAGATTACATTACAGTGTGGAAACAGGCCCTTCGGCCCAGCAAGTCCACACCGACCCGCCGAAGCGCAACCCACCCATACCCCTATATTTACCCCTTATCTAACACTGCGGGCAATTTAGCATGGCCAATTCACCTGACCTGCACATCTTTGGACTGTGGGAGGAAACCGGAGCACCCGGAGGAAACCCACGCAGACACGGGGAGAACGTGCAAACTCCACACAGTCAGTCGCCTGAGGTGGGAATTGAACCCGGGTCTCTGGCGCTGTGAGGCAGCAGTGCTAACTACTGTGCCACCGTGCCGCCTCTATAGAGGGGGATTTTAACCGCCTAATGGATTCCGGGTTAGACAGGATGCTGAGGGGCCTGGCGGGCACGCCCGTGCAATCTAGACAGTTAGTGGATTTGTTTGAGGAGTTGGGATTGGTGGATGTGTGGAGGGATCTCCAACCTAATGGAAGAGACATCACTTTCTATTCTAACCCACACAAGTTCCACAGGAGAATTGATGTGTTCCCTATGCCATCAGTATGTTTGGACAGAATAGTGGCTTCCAAAATTGGGAATACAACTATCTTGGACCATGCACCAGTGCATTTTGATGTTATAATCAAGGGTGGCAGAATAGATGCATGGCACTGCGCGTAAGGACTCATTCCTGTTAAGGTATAGCAAATTTGTTGAGTACATTATAAGAAAGTTCAGGGTCTTCAGGGATATCAATTTGGTTACAGCCAATAATCCGTCAGTACTTTGGGAGGCCACCAGGGCATATTTACGTGGCCTGATCATCTTGTATTCAACGACTAGAAAGAGGCAGAGGGGGGATCAGCAATGGGTGCTGGAGTCCTGGCTGAAGGTTGCTGAAGAAGCATACTATAATAGGCCTTCAGTGGTCAAGCTGCAGCGGGTCACGGCTCTCTGGGCTGCTCTTGATCCATTGCATACATGGGTGACAAAGAAAGTCTCCTTTGCAAAACAAAGTATGCAAACAAATGACTCAGTGTTCTTGTTTTTTGGAGACAAAGTGTACAGTTATGGCAGCGCAGGCGGTGGAATGTTCCTCCTGCAGGATGTTTGAGGTAGGGGTGACCACCGATACTCCTGCCGACTTCGTCTGCAGGAAATGCAGTCAGATCCTGATCCTCACCGAACGAGTTAGGGAATTGGAACTGGAGTTGGACGAATTGAGGATTATTCGAGAGGCTGAGAAGGTGATTGATAGAAGCTACAGGGACGTAGTTACGCCGGAGAACAGAGGTAGCTGGGTAACAGTTAGAGGTGGGAAGGGGAAGAAGCAGGCAGTGCAGGGTTCCCCTGTGGTCGTTCCCCTAAAAAATAAGTATACAGCTTTGGAAACTGTTGGGGGGGACAGCCTTGCAGGTGTAAGCTGCAGTGAAGAGGTCTGTGGCTCTGAGACTCAGAAGGAAAAGGGGGAGAGGAGGAGAGCGCTAGTTATAGGGGACTCTCTAGTTAGAGGGACGGACAGGCGGTTCTGTGGACATCGGCGAGACTCTCGGATGGTTTGTTGCCTCCCGGGTGCTAGGGTCCGAGACGTCTCGGACCGTGTCTTCAGAATCCTTAAGGGGGAGGGTGTGCAGCCAGAAGTCGTGGTACACATTGGCACCAACGACATAGGTAGGAAGAGGGGTGGAGAGGTCATTCAGGAGCTCAAGGAGTTAGGCTGGAAGCTAAAAGCTAGGACAGACAGAGTCGTCATCTCTGGATTGTTGCCGGTGCCACGTGACAGTGAGGCAAAGAATAGGGAGAGAGTGCAGTTGAACACGTGGCTGCAAGGATGGTGTAGGAGGGAGGGCTTCAGATATTTGGACAATTGGACTGCATTCTGGGGAAGGTGGGACCTGTATAAACTGGACGGGTTGCACCTGAACCAGAAGGGCACCAATATCCTGGGGGGTAGGTTTGCTAGCACTCTTCGGGGGGGTTTAAACTAATTTGGCAGGGGGATGGGATCCGGACTTGTAGTCCAGCAAGTAAGCTAGCTGTGTGTCAGGATGCCCAAGACTGTAGGGAGGCTGTGGAGAAGGTAGCACTGACAGGGACTACTTGCGGACACAGAGATGGGCTCAAGTGTGTATACTTCAACGCAAGGAGTATCAGAAATAAGGTGGGTGAACTTAAGGCGTGGATCGGTACCTGGGACTACGATGTTGTGGCCATCACGGAAACATGGATAGATGAGGGACAGGAATGGCTGTTGGAGGTTCCTGGTTACAGATGTTTCAGTAAGATTAGGGAGGGTGGTAAAAAGGGAGGGGGGGTGGCATTGCTAATTAGAAATGGTATAACGGCTGCAGAAAGGAAGTTTGAGGGGGATCTGCCTCTGGAGGTAGTATGGGCTGAAGTCAGAAATAGGAAAGGTGCAGTCACCTTGTTGGGTGTTTATTATAGGCCCCCCAATAGCAGCAGAGATGTGGAGAAACAGATTGGGAAACAGATTTTGGAAAGGTGCAGAAGCCACAGGGTCGTAGTCATGGGCGACTTCAACTTCCCAAATATTGATCGGAAGCTCTTTAGATCAAGTAGATTGGATGGGGCGGTGTTTGTGCAGTGTGTCCAGGAAGCTTTTCTAACGCAGTATGTAGAGTGTCCAACCAGAGGGGAGGCCATATTGGATTTGGTACTCGGTAATGAACCGGGACAAGTGGTGGGCTTGTTCGTGGGTGAACATTTTGGTGATGGTGACCACAATTCTGTGACTTTCACCTTGGTTATGGAGAGAGATAGGTGCGCACAACAAGGAAGATTTTACAATTGGGGGAAGGGAAATTACGATGCTGTAAGACAGGATTTGAGGAGCATACATTGGGAGCATAGGCTGTCAGGGAAGGATGTGGTGGAAATGTGGAACTTTTTCAAGGAGCAGATACGATGTGTCCTTAATATGTATGTACCGATCAGGCAGGAAAGAAATGGTCGTGTGAGGGAGCCTTGGTTGACGAGGGAGGTTGAATGTCTAGTAAAGAGGAAGAAGGAGGCTTACATAAGGTTGAGGAAACAGGGTTCAGACAGAGCAGTGGGGGGATACAGGATAGCCAGAAGGGACCTGAAGAAAGGGATTAGGAGAGCTAAGAGAGGGCATGAAAAATCCTTGGCGGATAGGATCAAGGATAACCCCAAGGCATTGTATGCGTATGTGAGAAACCTGAGAATGACGAGAACGAGGGTAGGTCTGATCAAGGACAGTAGTGGGAGACTGTGTATTGAGTCGGAAGAGATAGGAGAGGTCTTGAACAAGTACTTCTCTTCAGTATTTACGAACGAGAGGGACCGTATTGTTGAAGAGGAGAGTGTGGAACGGACTGTTAAGCTGGAAGAGATACCTGTTAGGAAGGAAGATGTGTTGGACATTTTGAACAACTTGAGGATAGACAAGTCCCCCGGGCCTGATGGGATATATCCTAGGATTATGTGGGAAGCAAGAGAGGAAATTGCAGTACCGTTGGCATTGATCTTCTCGTCTTCACTGGCAACGGGGGTGGTACCAGGGGACTGGAGAGTAGCAAATGTTGTGCCCCTGTTCAAAAAAGGGAATAGGGATAACCCCGGGAATTACAGGCCAGTTAGTCTTACTTCTGTGGTAGGCAAAGTAATGGAAAGGGTACTGAGGGATAGGATTTACGAGTATCTGGAAAGACACTGCTTGATTAGGGACAGCCAGCACGGATTTGTGAAGGGTAGGTCTTGCCTTACAAGTCTTATTGAATTCTTCGAGGAGGTGACCAAGCATGTGGATGAGGGTAGAGCAGTGGATGTAGTGTACATGGATTTTAGTAAGGCATTTGATAAGGTTCCCCATGGTAGGCTTATGCGGAAAGTCAGGAGGCATGGGATAGAGGGAAATTTGGCCAATTGGATAGAAAACTGGCTAACCGGTCGAAGGCAGAGAGTGGTGGTAGATGGTAAATATTCAGCCTGGAGCCCAGTTACAAGTGGAGTTCCGCAGGGTTCCGTTCTGGGTCCTCTGCTGTTTGTAATTTTTATTAATGACTTAGATGAGGGAGTCGAAGGGTGGGTCAGTAAATTTGCAGATGATACGAAGATAGGTGGAGTTGTGGACAGTGAGGAGGGCTGTTGTCGGATGCAGAGGGACTTAGATATGATGCAGAGCTGGGCTGAGGAGTGGCAGATGGAGTTCAACCCTGCCAAGTGTGAGGTTGTCCATTTCGGAAGAACAAATAAGAATGCGGAATACAGGGTTAATGGTAGGGTTCTTAGTCAGGTGGAGGAACAGAGGGATCTTGGGGTCTATGTACATAGATCTTTGAAGGTTGCCACTCAGGTGGATAGAGTTTGTAAGAAGGCCTATGGAGTATTATCGTTCATTAGCAGAGGGATTGAATTCAAGAGTCGTGAAGTGATGTTGCAGCTGTACAGGACTTTGGTTAGGCCACAGTTGGAGTACTGTGTGCAGTTCTGGTCGCCTCACTTTAGGAAAGATGTGGAAGCTTTGGAGAGGGTGCAGAGAAGATTTACCAGGATGTTGCCTGGAATGGAGAGTAGGTCGTACGAGGATAGGTTGAGAGTTCTCGGCCTTTTCTCGTTGGAACGGCGAAGGATGAGGGGTGACTTGATAGAGGTTTATAAGATAATCAGGGGAATAGATAGAGTAGACAGTCAGAAACTTTTTCCCCGGGTACAACAGAGTGTTACAAGGGGACATAAATTTAAGGTGAAGTGTGGAAGGTATAGGGGAGATGTCAGGGGTGGGTTCTTTACCCAGAGAGTGGTGGGGGCATGGAATGCGCTGCCCGTGGGAGTGGTAAAGTCAGAATCATTGGCGACCTTTAAGAGGCATTTGGATAGGTACATGGATGGGTGCTTAATCTAGGTTAGAAGTTCGGCACAACATCGTGGGCCGAAGGGCCTGTTCTGTGCTGTATTGTTCTATGTTCTATGTTCTATGTTCTAAAGATTGTTTGAATTTGGAGATAAGCCAGGTTAGAAAGAAAGGTGCTTTGCAATCCATTATATCTATCGGAGAGAGGTTTGGGACAGTTACCTGTGAGTTGATGAAGATCGATGCTAGATTTCAGGAATACTTTGCAGAGTTATATCGGTTGGAGGGCGGTAAAGATGGTGCAGCAAGAATGCAGTTCTTTTTTGAGACCTGGACCTCCCCTGTATAAATGCGGAACAGGCCTCCCTTTTAAATGCACCTATGACGATTCAAGAAGCAATAAAGCATCTCCAGGGTGGCAAAGCACTGGGACCAGATGGATTCTCATGTGAGTTTTATATAAAAATGATAAATGTGTTGACAGAGCCACTTTTGGAGATGTATAGTCATTCATATACTCAGGATAGTGGAAGTGCCTGGTCTGAAGGATGGAAAGCTCCCATTTAGATGGTCATCAAAAGGATTTTGTATTTGGGAATTTTTATTACCCCTGCTTTCCATCAGCTGTATAAGGCTAACTATGCACAATTACAGGAGAGGATAAAACAGGATATGCAGCAGTGGGAGGGATTACCGTTATCATGGTTAGGCCAAATAGCCCTGATTTAAAATGAATGTTCTTCCTTGCCTGTTGTACCCCATGAGAATGCTCCCATTGTTGCCACCCAGACGAGTGCTACGAAGGCCCAATGGTTGGCTTGGGTCCTTCATTTGGTGTCATAGGCACCCCCTAATTCAATTTACTAAATTGCAACTCCCCGCAGGGTGAGGTGGGGGTGGACCTTCCAGACTTGAAGAGATATCAAATCAGTGCTCCATTAGCAAATGTGGGTGACCGGGGGGGGGGGGGGGGGGATTCGGGGTCGATTTGGCTTGACATTGAAGCATCACATTCGAGATGCCCCCTAGTTAATCTGTTATTGATGGATAAGATGTAATCCGTGACCGAGCAGTGTAAGAAACCAATGTTTTTGAATATGGTGAAAATTTGGAGGATGATGAGGGCAATTGGCTTAGGACCTCTCTATTTACCCCATTGGTAGGAGCCCTGGAATTTAAACCTGGAGTAATTGACTCTGGCTTTAAGACATGAGAGAGTAAGGGAATCTCTTGTTTGGGAGATTTATTTGAGAGGGAGGTCTTGATATCGTTTATGGATTGTCTAAAAGGGACCTTTTCTGGTACTTTCAGAGAAGGGTTTATATACAGAGGAGGACCACGCTCCTGGCTCAGCCTTACAAGTCAGACAGGGAGAAAAGAGTGCTCCAGTTCACAAGTGCTCTTTCCATTAGCACTCTGTATCATTTAAGAAAGGGCGTGCCTTAGGAAGTGTGGAGATTCTCTGTGGGACTTGGAATCGGGAACTGAGCGGTTATTTCATTGGAAACATGGGAGGATATATGGGAAAATGTAAAGAAAATCTCAATATGTAACAAAGTGCAGACCTTGCAATTGAAGATTTTAAACAGGGCTCATATGGCTCCAGAGAGGCTAGCTATGCTCAAGAGAGGAGTATCTCCAGGATGTCCCAAATGTAAAATTAATATAGGCACTCTTACATAGAAAAGTACAGCACAGAACAGGCCCTTTGGCCCACGATGTTGTGCCGAGTCTTTAAAAGATAGTCACTGCTTTTGGTCATGTTGCAAGATCCGGAGATACTGGAGTGCCATTTGTAAGGGAGCTGAAGGAAATCCTGGGAAGTGAAATCAAGGTGGATCTGATATTTCTTCTCCTGGGGCTGCCAAACTTGCCCTCTCTGGGGGAACACAGGAAAAGATTGTGTAAAATTCTTAGGCACCGTGCGAGGAAGAACATTTTCATGAATTGGACGTTGGAAAAACCTCCAGGTCTTATGGGATGGTGCTGGCTGGTAATGGAGTGCCTCTCCCAAGACTACCTTACAAATATGGTGCACCATAAAACGGAGCAGTTTTATAAGGCATAGAGGCCCTTTCTAAATTATATAGATGCAGACTTGTCGGTAATATTAACTAGGGCCGTGATATAGCTGTGATTGTAGCTTAGTTTAAGTAGATACGTTTGTTCTGGTAGAATAGTAGGTAGTTTATTATTAATAGTATTGTGATGTGACACTGTTATAATACCTCTATCTTTTCATATTCTGGTATGCTTTATAGTTGCTTTTGTGAAGGACTTGAAGACGTTTTTAATAAAAATATTTTTAAAAAAACAGACTGGAAATACTGGAAGACCTTATAGCTGCGCATGTTGTTGGAAACCGAAATAAAGTTATTGTCCGTACCCTCAGATGTATTTGTTAAGCTACTTGACTAGTAATCCAGAATATGGCAGGTTAAGAATTTGAGATGAGATATTTAAAAATCTAATATCACTGAAAAGTTTTTGTTCAAAGTTTTGATGCTGTAAGATGGCAACTGGCTCATTAAGACCCTTCAGAAATGGATACCTGCTGTTCTTACTGGGTCTGGTCTGAACTTGCCTCCAGTTTCTCACCAACGTGATTGATCTTAACGCATTGGTGAAATGATCCAGCAAACCATTTGGGGAAACTAGTGATGCACAATCACAGATATATCTTTCCAGCATTTAACACAATAGCACTTTCTTATGACATAATTTTACTGAAGGAAGGTTCTAGTAATATTTATTTTCCATTTATGTCTTGCATAGACCTAAGTCCTGGATTGAGGATCAACAGATGGGAGCTTTCCTCAGTGTAGCTAAAGGTTCAGATGAAGAGCCAGTTTTCTTAGAAATTCACTATAATGGTTCTACAGTTGCCAGTGAATCACCAATAGCCTTTGTGGGAAAAGGTGTAACATTTGACAGGTAGGTTCTGACTTTATTTCATGTTTTCTCACTAAAATATATCAAAAAATCCAAGAAGTTATGCTCTGTCTTCCCAATCATAAACATGGTGATGAAATAGTAGATCTAAACTTCAACTGAAAGAAACAGGCAGATTTTGAGTTGAGTAGGGTAATTCAAACTTCAAGAAACATTCTTGACCTAAATCCAGCTCCAACCTGTCCACTTTTAGCTTTAACTGAAACTGGAAGTTGCTTGGGTAGCCAACGTAATTCAAAGAAACGGGTTGGAACTTCAGATACAGCAATGAGAATGGATGTTTCTATTTTTGAGCTTTTGCCTATGATCAAACCAGCCTAGAGTTCGGAACCTTAGCAGCTTTATCAAGACAAGATGATGGATTCCGGCATTAATTGCTTCCATATACCTGCTTGTGTAAATTCCATAGCCAGAAGGTCCACCAATGACCTTCCCCACCAGTTCCTGACCTCCCCCTCTCATCAAGTCCCCATATTCCATACACCCAATAGATCCTGACCTATTCTCCATTTAAATGCTCCCCCCTCCCCATATCCCTGTGAAACAATGTCTCTTCCAGTTTTAGGCTGTAATTATTCCCCTTTCCTCTCCAGGAAGTTTCTAATCTCCTCCATGGCAAGACAAATGGCATTATTCTCATTCTCTGTTCCCACCCCCACCATTAACACACACACACCCCTCACATTTAGGACCAGGCACTTTCACAGGCTCCAATTCTCTCTGTCATGACAGCCCTCCTTCTGCTTTACCTTCCCCCATCCCTCCTCCAGTCAACCCTCTAGTCATTCCCCTCCTTGAATGTCTCCTGTTTCCTGATATAGGTTCACCTGTTCCAATAGCCATTAATAATCAGCACCTTGCCTCAGGCATTTAGGGAATAAATTGATCTGTGATAGCAGAGCTGGCTGAAACTCTACAGTGAGTGATAGTATCCACTTAATGCTGGCCAGTCCAGTAAAAGTTATTTTAAAGTAAAAGATATCATTTTTTGTTTCTAAATTTTTCATCTTACCACTATTGAACTTTAGGAGAGTTTGGTTTATAAATTCTGACAGAGCAAACTCCCATGACAAAAGTACTTTTTGTACTCTAAGTCATAAGTCAGGTTTCCACTTCTCCGTTTCAAAACAAAAAGGCATTACTTACTTCATTAGTGAAGGCTTTCATGGGATTTTCATCCAAAGTAAACCACAGCGTGTGTCGTGATCCAAATCTGCCATCCCTTCAGTGTACCCTGACCTAGCTTTGGGCATTATTGAATAGAATGTTGATAATAACATATGAACTCAAACGCTTGTTGATTGAGTTTTTTTTTCAGGTTTTTGTTGAAGTATCTCAGAATATTGGAAAGCTAACTGAAATAGTTTGCCAGAGAGCTAGAGTAATCACTTAGATTCCTCATAAATGCATTCCAACTGGACTTTGTATGATGGGAGAAATTAAATTTAGTTGTTGAACTGAATAGTACATTGTATTCATGCATATAGTATTGTGTTTTAGCTGACTGTATTTCCATCTTTTGGCAGTGGTGGAATTTCAATCAAACCTGCTTCAGGTATGGAAGCAATGAGAGCTGACATGGGCGGAGCAGCAACAATCTGTTCTGCCATCATCACTGCAGTATCTTTACAACTTCCCATTAACATTATAGGTAAAAGAGCAGAATATGATTCTCCTGTAAGGTTGACAACTTTGAGATGTTACTAAAATTAGTATTAGCATTTTTACTCTGCCTTAGTTGCAAAAGTTATGAATCTCAGAACATTGAACTCTTTGGGTACTGATTACCATTTCTTGCATTTAAAATATGAAAGCATTATTTATGACCACATAATTTATGTAGCATTATAGAAAGTACCACATGGAATCATATTTTAAAACCATGGAATAGTTGGATTTTTTGTTTGTGAAGATTTTCTTGCTCATACTTTGTTTAATTTTAAAAGGTTAAATTCACATCTCTAGAATGGCATTTTTGGAATTAGTTTATTTTTTTTTAAATAGTTTATCTCAAAACATTGATGTTTATTTTGTCCTAAATATTTACCTGAATTTATGTCCAGCAACTTTGGTTTAATCGGCACCTTTTCACCTGGCAAAAATTATATAACTCAAATTTGAAGATGTTTGAGTATTTATGTTGTACATAAAGTATGACAGTGAAGTCTATACCCCTGCATTACATTTCTGTTACTTACAGTATGTTTTTACATTGATTTTATGAGGTGTGTTGGCGTCTTTACATAAATATTTAGGGGGGATATTGTCTCAAAGCTTCACTTGGTCAGGGTTTACTGCAGTTATGCGTACCTCTTGACTATCTGGAATATTAGATCAACCAACACAGTCCTGGTCCCAGAGGTGCTGGTTAATAAAATGTTTACTATATTAATTCAGCTGAGAAATAATTGTCGCCTATCCATCATTTATTAAATGATCTAGCAGTAGAAAAAGGAAGATTTGAAGTGCCTTGCTTCCCTCCCAAAAGGCGTTTGGGTTGTCCACTCACCACTCCCCAAAAAGCCATTCTTTATTTGTTGAGGTGAACTACCTGTCAGAAATCACTTCTTTGATCACATTCAGTTTTTAAAAATTTTGTTAATATTCTGTAATGTCTCTAAATTGTGAAAGAATAAGAAGAAAACACAGGTTCTGAAAAATAATTTGACTTTGCTGAATTTGCATGTAATTCTTACCACCTGTATTAGGGGATCCCAGGATATGGAGAACCATACTTCCTTCTGGTGAATAAGCTTTGTTACTAACTTTATTACTCCTCATATTACTTGTAGGCCTGGCTCCTTTGTGTGAGAATATGGTTAATGGCAGAGCAAACAAACCTGGTGATGTAGTCAAGGCAAAGAATGGGAAAACAATACAGGTAAATTTTATCTTTATTATTGAAACGTGGTTAGCCACAATTCTGTCAACTTTAGTTTTATTTATTTATTCATGCAATGAGGGCTTCATTGGCTAGGCCAGCATTTATTGTCTATCTCTAATTGAAGCAGTTAAGAGTCGACCACATTGCTGTGGGTTTGGAGTCGTGGGTACGCCAGACCAAGTAAGGATAGCAGTTTCCTTCCCCGAAGGGCATTAGCGAACCACATTGGTTTTTCTGATAATCAGCCATATATTCATGTTTATTATTAGACTCTTAATTCCATAATATTATTGAATTCAACTTCCACCATCTACCACAGTGAGATTTGAAACTTGGTCGCCAGAACATTACCTGGGTCACTGCATTAACAGTCCATTGACAATACCATGAGGCGGTCGCCCCCTCCCCCCTCTTTAAGCTCAGAATTTTTAGTTCAGAAACATATCAGATGTTTTCTGGATATCCATGTGGATAACATTCATTGACACTCCAATATACATGATGTTAGTGACCTCAAATGCCAGACAGGACCTACCTACCAAATATCCCTGCTGATATTCTTTGGTTCGTTCATACTGGCTGTGTGCTCTGTTTAGTGAAAGATTCCAAAGTTTTCTCAATAAATTTCATTAAATTGACAGTTTTAAATCATCTTGAATAATTAAGTGCCATTTTTCAGTTTTCCAAGACACAATTCAAATCTCGAGAGTTTCATAAAATTAAAAGTTAGGTCTTTCGGGAGAAAATCAAAACGCACTGTTTGACATGAGGGAAATTCAGCTGTGGGCATTGCTTGTTTGACCAGTATTTGTTGACCACCCCTAATTGCTCTAATAAGGTTATTTTGAGCTAAAATGGTGTTTCCTTGAAAAACATTGTCCTGTCCTTTGCTTTGCTTCATTTATATAATTCAGCATGGTAATATTGCCTATTGTTAGCCTGTGTTTGGAAGAAAGATGCAATTTATACTTGTGTCTCTTCAGGCTTACATACTATAAACATAAGGAACAGAAGTAGGCCACTCAGTCCCTTGAGACTGCTCTGCCATTCAATAAGATCATGGCAGATCTGATTATTCCACATTTCTGCCTATCCCCAATAGCCTTTCAATCCCTTGCTTATCAAGAATCTACTTATGTTTACCTTAACATGTATTTGAAGACTCTATTTCTACTGCCTTTTGAGGAAGAGTTTATCAAAAACTCATGACTCCATGAGAATTTTAAAAAATCTCTGTCTTGAATGTGACTCCTTATTTTTAAACAGTGATCCCCAGTTCTTGATCCTCTCACAACTGGAAACATCCTTCCTACATCCGCCCTGTCAAGACCCCTCAGGATCTTACATGTTTTCCTCATCACCTCTTATTCTCTAAACCCCAGTGGATGCAAACCTAGCTTGTCCATTCTTATCTTATAAGATAGACTTCTCATTTTGGGTATTAGTCTAGTAAACCTTCTCTAAAATTGTTCCAACATTTACATCCTTTCTTCAATAAAGATACCAGCAATTTACCCCAGTATTCCATATATGGCTTTACCAATTGTCCTCTAAAAGTGAAGCATATCCTCCCTACCTTTGTATTCAATTCACCTCGCATTAAGCTATTAGATTTTGTGAGCTTTCCTCATTGCTTTCTATACCTGCAAATTAACTTTGTGTTAGTGTCTAATCACTATCCCAGAGCTCTACACCATTTAAATCATATGTTGTTTTTGTTGCTGATGAAGTGGACATTTTCCTACATTATATTCCATATGCCAGACCTTTCCTCGCTTAGTCTGTTTATATCTCTAACAGTACTGCATGCATAATGTTGAGAATACATATTTACATTTAAGGACAACATAAAGGAAGCTGGAAGAGAGAATTATTTGGGCATTTTTCTAGATTGAACAGTATTATGCGATTTCTTGGAATTATGTTAAGCAGTGTTTGGGCTGTGACCACTTGTTAATTATTGAAGTCAAATGTTCAATGTATCCTCCAAGCCTTTTGTTTTTGTGGAAATCAAGTGTCTATGGAGGAGCAGAGAAGCATAACTTTCAAGGGCATAAGAAATGGGGTTTATTGCTGCAACTAATGAGAAAGAATTCTGGCTTTGAGAGGACGAAGGACCTGTGCTGATAATTGCCTAGCAACCTCTCTGTTCTTAAAGTTGGTTTTAAGACACAGAAGTCCATGAGTAGAGAAGATACCCCAGAAACTCTCTTCTGAAGTCCTTCTTCATGGAATAAATTCCTGAGAACGTTTATTAGGTGAAGCCTTTGACTCGATTGTGGCTGGTCAGCAGAACTAATTGAAGATTCCAACACAGAAATTTTCAGTACGTTTTGAGATGAAATATTCTGACCCATTCATTGATTTTAATTTATAGTAGGGTTTTATTTTATCCTTTTGATTATTTACTGGCTATTTATTCCAGTATTAGTGGTATGCCATCAAGTGCTCTTGTGCAGATAGCACTTATAAAACCCAATAAGTGTACAATTATCTCCCCACCACCATTCTCATGTACAAAAGTCAAGCTAGCAAGTTTTTTTCTTTGAACTTTGAGGGGTGATCATTGCAACCCGATGTAAATTTTGAAGATTTTGGAAAAGATGGTTAAAAGTAACATGATTAGCAACAGACATTGCAGAGACAGAATGTGATCAGATCTTGGAAGGAGTTATTTGGGAAGATAAGGATTTTAAATGTAATTTTGTGGACTGAGAGCCAGCGTGATTGTCAAGACTATGATTGTGTTGAAAAACAAGACTTTGTGAGAGACTGTAAATTAGTGACAGTGTTTATGCAGCACAAGAGACATGTAGAGTATGTACAGCATTAGAATACTTGAAAATGTTTTTGTACAGGTTGCTGTAGCAAAAGGGGTCACTTACAGTCAGAATCAGGGACCATCGTGGAGATGGAAGCAAATGGCCATGGTCTGTGCCAAGGTGTTGTTTTGGAGATCAACTTGTTTTAACAAGACATTGATTACAACTGATTTGATTCATTTTGACTGGCTGGTTAGCAATAGGGTCAGTGGTAGAATGTAAGGGGAATGGGAATATAGTGCAACTAAAAATGATTCAGTCTTCTGAGACTTAAAATTGATTTTCAGCTGGAGCTGTTGAGGGAGTGTTAAATATTCCACTATTAGGACAGGAATTGCTGACTTGATTGTTAATTGGCAAACTGATGATTGGAAACTGAAGTTTGATCTTGGGACAAATATGGTGAATGTTTATCTAGGCAAGTTGATTGGTCCAGAAATCTGGCCGGCGCCAGAACTTTTCTGACTGATATCAGGAAAAATGTACTCACTTACCAGCCCCTGGTATTCCTGGTCAGTCTTGGAATGCTGATCTCTCCCTGGAACCTATACACAGAAAGTTGGGTAGAATGTTCAGTACAGTACAGGGATATTTCAGCCATCCTCACCGTGATGCTGGAAGAGCTGAGAATGTCCCTTAAGGGTGGCACCAGATAATAGAATAATATATGGATTTAATCTGCAAGGTAAGTTGATTGGAACATAATGTAGCATCTTTCATGTATTACATAGCTTTTTATTATTTTTGTCTGTTTCTTTTGAACATTTACTAATTGTACATTTAACATAAATGTAAGATAATGTTTTTGTTTCTGTTAAACATTTCCTAATATTTTTTATTAATAACTCGTAAATATTAACAAATTTAAAATTTTGCAAAAAAAGCAAATGTAAAGTGAGAAAATAACTTTTTCATACAGTAAATAGTTAAGGGCTGGAATTCAGTGCCTGTGAGTATGGCGAAGGCAGGTTCAGTTGATGCATTCAGGAAGGAAGTGGACGATGATTGAAATAGGAACAATGTGCAGGGTTATGGGAAAAAGGCAGGAGGTTATCACTTAGTTAAAATACGTGGAGAGCTAGTACAAACATGATTGGCTGAATGGCTCCCTCTGCACCTTAATAATTGTATTATTTTGTTACATAACAGTCATGATTCTTTAGAGTGAGTGAAGTAAGTATCAATGGCGGAGGAGCTGACGTACGTGGGTAGGGTGATAATCTTTGAGTAGTCTAGTAGGTGGGTAGGATGGAAGGCTTGTACGTGTTGGCAATATAGACATGTGTAGGCCATTCAACCAGTCGAGTCTTCTCTGCCATTCACTAGATTATGGCTGATCATTTACCTTAACACAACTTTGTAATGTTGTATCAATGCCCTTCTCCAAATGTCCCAGCATCATAGGTGCTAGCCAACTCAATTCACTTCACATAATATGAAGAAACAACTGAAGGCACTGGATACTAAGTGCTAGTTGACAATACTTTGGAAATTCTACTGAGGATTTGTGCTTCTCTTAGAACTTCTCTTAGGTACAGATCTAGCACTGGATCTACCCAGCAATGTGCCACATTGCCCAGGTATGTCCTGTGCAAGAAAGACAGGATAAATCCACTCCAGCCAATTATCACCCCAATAGTCTACTCTCAATCACTGGTAAAGTGATGGAAGTGATCATCACAGTGCTATTAAAGTGGTACTTGCTTTGCAATAATTTTCTCTGATGCCCAGTTTGGGTCCTCATCTGTTGCCTTTGTTACAGCCTTGGCCCAAGCACTCACAAGAGAATGGCTGCCCTTAACATCAGGCTGCATTTGACCAAGTGTGGCATCAAGAAGCCTGAGCAAAATTGGAATAAATAGGAAGTAGAGGGAAAACTCTGCATTGGATAGAGCCATACCAGCAACAGAAAGAATTGTAGTGGTTGTTGGCTATCAGTCTTCTCAGCTCCAGGACATCTCAGCAGGAATTCCTTATGATTGTGTCTTTGGTCTAACCATCTTCAGCTGCTTCATCAATGGCCTTTCCTTGCTTATAAGGTCAGAACTGGGGATGTTTGCTGATGGTAGCACAATGTTCAGCACCATTTGACACTCCTAAGTTACCGAAGCAGATCGCGGTCAAATGCAGCAATATCTGAACAATATTCAGGCTTGGGCTGACAAGTGGCTAGTATGATGAGTGCCACAGAGTGGTGGCAATGCTAATCTTTAACAAGCGAATCTAATTATCACCCTTGACATTCAGTGATATCACTATCACAGAATTCTCTGCTATTAACATTCTAGGAGTTTTGAATGTAGGTTTGCTTGCTAAGTTGGAAGGTTCATTTCCAGACGTTTTGTTACCTTACTAGGCAACATCTTCAGTGGGCCTCAGGTGAAGCAATGCTGAAAATTCCTGCTTTGTGTGTATATGTTTGGGTTTCTTTAGGTTGGTGATGTCATTTCCTGTGGTGAAGTCACTTCTTGTTCCTTTTCTCAGGGGTAGTAGATGGGGTCTAACTCTAGATTGGGTACCCAGTGAACACAGTCTGCCGATTTCTCAACAACAAACCCAAACAAGCAGACAAAACATGTCCAGAAACCCTACCTACTCTCCCCTGCATCAAAGACATCTTGGAAATGACTGCCAGACTACTCAGCCCCCTTGGCATCATGGTAGCCCACAAACCCACCAACCCATGACCCTGTCTCACTAATATCCTCACATACGGATGAGGAAGGACACCACTTCGACTGGGACAACACATCCATCCTCGGACAAGCCAAACAAAGACACACACGAGAATTCTTAGAAGCATGGCATTCCAACTGGAACTCTATCAATAAACATATCGAGTTAGGCCCCATTTACTACCCCTGAGAAAAGGAACTTCACAGGAAATGACATCACCACCCCAAAGAAACCCAAACATATAAATCAAAAGCAAGAATTTTCAGCATTGCTTCACCTGAGGCCCACTGAAGATGTTACCTATTAGGGTACTGAAATGTCTAGAAATGAACCTTCCAGCTCAGCGAGCAAACCTACACCCAAAACCTCAACCTGATCTATAAATCTTTTCAAAATTCTAGGAGTTACCATTAACTAGAAACTGATATAGATGAAGCAAATTAAAACTGTGACTACAACAGCAAATCAGAAGCTAGGAATTCTGCATTGAGTAACTCACCTGCTGACTTTCTAAAATCTGTCCACCGTCTAAAAGACAAAAGTCAGGAGAGTGATGGGAAACTTCCCGCTTGCCTTGATGAGTGCAGCTCCCAGAACATTCTTAGAGTAATACAGCACAGAAACAGACACTTTGGTCCAACTCTCCCGTGTTGACCTAACATTCCAATCTGACCTTGTCCCATTTGCCAGCATTTGATTCATATCATTCTAAACTCTTCCTATTCATGTACCCATCCAGATGCCTTTAACTGTAATTGTACCAGCCTCCTCCACCTCCTTTGGCAGCTCATCGTATTCACACCTCTTCTATGTGAAAAAGTTACCCCTTAGGTCCCTTTTAAATCTTTCCCCTCTCACCTATGACCTCGAGTTTTGGACTCCCCACCCTGGGGAAAAGACGTTGTCTATTCACCCTATCCATGCCCCTAATGATTTTATAAACCTCTGTAAGTTAACCCTTCAGCCTCTGACGCTTCAGGGAAAAAAGTCCCATTCACCCTATTCCTAAGACTCAAACCCTCTAGTTCTGGTAACATCCTTCTAAATCATTTCTGCACCCTCTTAAGTTTAACAACATCATTTCTGTAGAAAAACGACCAGAATTGTATGCAGCGTTCTAAAAGTGACCTAACTAATATCCTGTACAGCCACAACAAGACATTCCAACTCCTATGCTCAATGTCTGACCAAGAAATTTAACATCATTCAGGCCAAGCAGTCACTTGATTGGTGCCACAGCCACAAGCATCCATTCTTTCCACCACAGCATAGCAGTAGCACTGTGTACATCTACAAAGGTACATTGCAGAAAATCACCAGTGCTCCTTAATCAGCACATTCCAAACCCACAACATTATCATCTAGAAGGGCAAGAGCAGCACATAAATGGAACTCTACCATCTGAAGATTCCCCACTATGTTGGCCACCATCTGGATTCCCTCCTAAGAGCATTGTTGATGTACCTACACCAAATGTACTGCATCAGTTCAAGAAGGCTGCTTACAACTGTCTTCTCAAGGGCAGTTGTAGGTAGGCAATAAATGCTGGCCTAGCCAGCAAAGCCTTGATTCCTTGAATTAATAATTTTAAAAGTCCTTTGATGACATTAGCCTCCAGAAATGTATCAGTTTTTGAACTTGCACAATCGATGGCATCGCACGTTCAAAAGATTCATCACCCTCTGAGTAAAGAAATTACTCAGTTCTCAGAAATATATCTCAGTTTTAAATGGGCTACCTCTTTCCAATCTTGGCTTGTTTACCCTGGCTGATGAACCTACTTATGTCTCTCCTGTCACACCTGGTAAGAATTGGGCAACTTTTAAAGATATCCATTTTCATTCTTCACAACTGTAAAGAATAAACATCCACTTTCCTCAATCTGTGCTCTTAAGTCAATGCTGTCATCCAGGGACTAGTCTGGTGAACCTCCATTGCACTCTGCCTACCACAGTACTTCTGATGTAGTGTCACCAAAGCTCTACACAATTACAGCAAGACATCTTTATTCCTGTCCTTGAATCCCCTTGTGATCAAGGCCAGTGGACCATTTGCTTTCTTTGTTGCACCTACTCATTAGCAAGAATACTGGAATAAAATGTCACTTCCACTTATGGTGGAAGTATTGAATAAGATTATTTGCACAATGGCGTTGTCACTGAGTCCCTGCACAACACAAGTGCTGTGGGGGAAAATAAGCTCTACTGCTGTGCAGCCGTAGTGTGGAGACAAAATAGAGCAGGGATTCAGAAATTCCTCATCAGAAAAAAATATATAAATGGTGGGTGGATAAAAAAGAACATGATCTATCTAGGTCTGCTTGAAGCCTCTTGCACCTTACTCACAATTTACATTCCCACCAGTTTTGTGTCACTAGTAAATGTGGAAATATTTCAACAGCTGGGCCTTAGCACTAATTCTAATAATACCCAATTAATAACAGCCTGAGAATGATCTATTTAATCCTACTCTCTTTTCTGTCTGTAACCAAATCGCATACATACCACTATATTGCCCCAATCCTATACAAGATGGATAGCCTGGCAAGTGGGTAGGTTGGCAGATGGTTAGAGTATTGGAATGACATAATGGTAGAGGGGTCAAAGGTTGGCCAGTGGGTAGGTGGATCAGGCAGGGTTCTGATCCATTCAGATCAGGGGAAGTCAGGTGATGAAGTCAGGTTGAGGAACTGGATTGTCAGGGAGTGTCTGGTGGCATTTGGAGGGGGAGGTGTGGGAGTGTTTGGTGCATTGTCTGATGGTGACCCAGAATCAGGGTTTAGGTAGGGGTAGCAATTGCAGTTGGTGGGTGGTCGATGGATGGTATTGAAGTCAGGTCAACAATTGTGTCGAACAGTTCTGTCGTTGCCTAGTGATTGGAACAGATTTCAATCCTCTAATGTTTCCTGGGTAACTGTCTAGATAAGTGAATTAGAACCTTCTGAAGTCTCTAACTTTCAAAGTTGGAGACTTTCTTGGAGGTTCCTAACGCCAGCTAATTATGTAGGAGAAGTTTAAACTACTGGGGCCATTTGCATGTGATCAGGTGTACTGGAACTTTTGCCTGGTCCTGATTTGTAAGCTTTGTATAATACTGCAATGTCAATCTTCACATCAGATGATCTGGGCCCTAATTTATGAAAGCATCAGATGTAATTGACTTGGAGCAGAACCCCAAGTTTTCACACCATCTGTTGTTGTGCATGTTGGGATTTCAGTATGGATCTTATTTGTGAAGTTCATAAAATCCTCACTGATTGTATTCTCCTCTATCTTTAAGGTGGATAATACCGATGCTGAAGGTCGTTTGATACTAGCCGATGCCCTATGCTATGCACACAGCTTTAACCCCAAAGCAATTGTAAATGCTGCAACGTTGACAGGTATTGCAACGCTGTCTTTGATGCTGCCCAAGCTCTGAGAGGCTTGAAGAATAAGACAGTGGTTTACTAAGTGATTTAATCAAGAATAAGAGTGCTGAAATATGATTCAACTACAACTGCAGCCTTTTGCTAGTTGAGCATTGAATGTGAAAAAAAAAATTCTTTGGACATGATGTTGTTGGCAGGATTGATACTTACTTTCCCTGAGAAGATGATAGTGAGGCATCTTGAATATGGAATCCATGTGATATCTTTTGTAGTAGTTTCAAAAGAGAGAGAGAACCTGCACAGTTACCACTGTTTGCTGTTTGAATTTGTGTATCGCTGGACATCAGAGTGCATCTGGGAAAATTAACAAACAGTGAAATTCACAACTAATCTTGGAGGAACTGTTGGGTGAAGTTCACAGCACAGAATCAGATAAGTTAATCGTTGTTTTAAGTCTGTCCAAGAGAAAGGCTGCAGTAGTGAGTATAGTGGATTCTTTCTTGATTATATGTTTTTGGAGATAAGTCTCTTGATTAAACTTAAAATATAAGCCATAGCTATTAATTTAACCTGGGGCAGTGTTTTGTAGAGGAATAAGACGGTGTTATTTTCTGGGTCTGTAGATTGTGAAGGAGCAAAGATGGCCTTCACTACAGTGATATGTACTTCTTGTCAGATGTGGGAGTTTAAAGAGAGTTTAAGGGTTACTGCAGATTATATCTGTCATAAATGATGTTGGATGTAAATCTTATCAGATCGAGTGGATCGGTTGGAGAGACAGATAGAAGCGATGAGGAATTTGCAACAGCAACAGTATGTGATGGAAGGCAGTTAATAGGAAGGGGGGGAAAGTCTCAGATACAGTTACATAGATGGGTTAACTCCAGGAAGGGTGAGAGA
This sequence comes from Chiloscyllium punctatum, assembly GCF_047496795.1. Lineage (NCBI taxonomy): Eukaryota > Metazoa > Chordata > Chondrichthyes > Orectolobiformes > Hemiscylliidae > Chiloscyllium > Chiloscyllium punctatum. Next base: position 50,896,182 of record NC_092739.1, read on the forward strand.
GGTCTGCATCTAGGGCAGGAGTCTTTTGTGGATATACCCATTTCAAACAGGTATGCTGTTTTGGAAAATGTAGGGAGTGATGGATTCTCAGGGGAACGCAGCACGAACAGCCAAGTTTCTAGTATTGAGACTGGCTCTAATGCAACGAGGGGTACGTCGGTTTCCAAGAGATCAATTGGGTTAAGGGATTCTGTAGTCAGACGTACAGATAGACGTTTCTGTGTCCAGCAGCGAAAAAGCAGAATGGTGTGTTGTTTCCCTGGTGCCAGGATCAAGGATGTCGCAGAGAGGGTGCAGAATGTTCTCACGGAGGAGAGGGGCCAGCAGGAGGTCATTGTCCACATTGGAACCAACGACATTGGAAGGGAAAAGGTTGAGACTCTGAAGGGAGAGTACAGAGAGTTAGGCAGAAATTTAAAAAGGAGGTCCTCAAGGGTAGTAATATCTGGATTACTCCCAGTGCTACGAGCTAGTGAGGGTAGGAATAGGAGGATAGAGCAGATGAATGCATGGCTGAGGAGCTGGTGTATGGGAGAAGGATTCACATTTTTGGATAATTGGAATCTCTTTTGGGGTAGAAGTGACCTGTACAAGAAGGACAGATTGCACCTAAATTGGAAGGGGACTAATATACTGGCAGGGAAATTTGCTAGAACTGCTTGGGAGGATTTAAACAAGTAAGGTTGGGGGTGGGGGGGTGGGACCCAGGGAGATAGTGAGGAAAGAGATCGATCTGAGACGGGTACAGCTGAGAACAGAAGTGAGTCGGGCAGGCAGGGACAAGGTAGGACTAATAAAGTAAACTGCATTTATTTCAATGCAAGGGGCCTAACAGGGAAGGCAGATGAACTCAGGGCATGGTTAGGGACATGGAACTGGGATATCATAGCAATTACAGAAACATGGCTCAGGGATGGGCAGGACTGACAGCTTAATGTTCCAGGATACAAATGCTACAGGAAGGATAGAAAGGGAGGCAAGGGAGGAGGGGGAGTGGCATTTTTGATCAGGGATAGCATTACAGCTGTGCTGAGGGAGGATATTCCGGGAAATACAACCAGGGGAGTTATTTGGGTGGAACTCAGAAATAAGAAAGGGATGATCACATTATTGGGATTGTATTATAGACCGGAGGGAAATTGAGAAACAAACTTGTAAGGAGATCTCAGCTATCTGTAAGAATAATAGGGTAGTTAGATTAGATTATTTACAGTGTGGAAACAGGCTCTTCGGCCCAACAAGTCCACACTGCCCCTCCAAAGAGCAACCCATTCAGACACATTCCCCTACATTTACCCCTTCACCTAACACTGTGGGCAATTTAGCATGGCCACTTCACCTACCTGCACATTTTTGGACCGTGGGAGGAAACCGGAGCACCCGGAGAAAACCCACGCAAACACTGGGAGAATGTGCAAACTCCACACAGACAGTTGCCTGAGGCAGGAATTGAACCCGGGTCTCTGGCGCTGTGAGGCAGTAATGCTAACCACTGTGCCGCTCAGTTATGGTAGGGGATTTTATCTTTCCAAACATCGACTGGGACTGCCATCGTGTTAAAGGTTTAGATGGAGAGGAATTTCTTAAGTGTGTACAAGACAATTTTCTGATTCAGTATGTGGATGTACCTACAAGAGAAGGTGCAAACTTGACCTACTCTTGGGTAATAAGGCAGGGCAGGTGACTGAGGTGTCAATGGGGGAGCACTTTGGGGCCAGTGACCATAATTCTATTCGTTTTAAAATAGTGATGGAAAAGGATAGACCAGATCTAAAAGTTGAAATCCTAAATTGGAGAAAGGCCAATTTTGACAGTATTAGGCAACAACTTTTGAAAGCTGATTGGAGGCAGATGTTCGCAGGTAAAGGGACAGCAGGAAAATGGGAAGCCTTCAGAAATGAGATAACAAGAATCCAGAGAAAAGTATATTCCTGTCAGGGTGAAAGGGAAGGCTGGTAGGTATAGGGAATGCTGGATGACTAAAGAAATTGAGGGTTTGGTTAAGAAAAAGAAGGAAGCATATGTCAGGTATAGACAGGATAGATTGAGTGAATCCTTCGAAGAGTATAAAGAAAGTAAGAGTATACTTAAGATGGAAATCAGGAGAGCAAAAAGGGGACATGAGATCGCTTTGGCCAATAGAATTAAGGAGAATCCAAAGGGTTTTTGCAAATATATTAAGGACAGAAGGGTAACTAGGGAGAGAATAGGGCCCCTCAAAGATCAGCAAGGCAGCCTTTGTGTGGAGCCACAGAAAATGGGGGAGATACTAAATGAATATTTTGCATCAGTATTTCCTGTGGAAAAGGATATGGAAGATATAGACTGTAGGGAAATAGATGGTGACATCTTGCAAAATGTCCAGATTACAGAGGAGGAAGTGCTGGATGTCTTGAAACGGTTAAAAGTGGATAAATCCCCAGGACCTGATCAGGTGTACCCTAGAACTCTGTGGGAAGCTAGAAAAGTGATTGCTGGGCCTCTTGCTGAGATATTTGTATCATCGATAGTCACAGGTGAGGTGCTGGAAGACTGGAGGTTGGCAAACGTGGTGCCACTGTTTAAGACGGGTGGTAAGGACAAGCCAGGGAACTATAGACCTGTGAGCCTGACCTCGGTGATGGGCAAGTTGTTGGAGGGAATCCTGAGGGACAGGATGTACATGTATTTGGAAAGGCAAGGACTGATTAGGGATAGTCAACATGGCAGAGGTTGGTACATGTCTGGAATGAGCTGCCAGAGGATGTGGTGAAGGCTGGTACAATTGCAACATTTAAAAGGCATTTGGATGGGTATATGAATAGGAAGCGTTTGGAGGGATATGGGCCAGGTGCTGGCAGGTGGGACTAAATTGGGTTGGGACATCTGGTCGGCATGGACGGGTTCGGCCGAAGGGTCTGTTTCCATGCTGTACATCTCTATGACTCTATGAACTCAGTGGTCTGCACAGCCACTTCAAAGGGCAGTCGAATCAACCATGCTTGTGTATTTCTGGAGGTACATGTGGGCCAGGCAAGGTTTGAATGTTCAATATTCCTTCCTTCAAGGACATTAGTGAATTAATTGTATTATTACAACAAAAATAATTTTTTATTTCTAGTTGTTTCTAAAAAAAAGTTTGAATACATAATCTGCAATAATAGAAGTGGAATTTGTCAACTCTGGATTATTAGTTCTGATACCTTATTCCAGTAATCTAATCACTGCCTTATTGTGACACCAGAGACTTCATATCTTAAATAACCTAAGGTTTTGTTTTCAGATAAACACTAGTTTTGAAACAAAATCAAATTCCAGTAATTTTATTTGTGTTATTTCACAGGTGCGATGGATGTTGCCCTTGGATCAGCAGCTACTGGGGTTTTCACCAATTCCGACTGGTTGTGGGGACTCCTCAGACAAGTAAGAATCATTTGCGCAATGTTTTATGCCAAATGTCATTTCTACTTAAAACCTGTTCAACATTTGAGACAAGCACTAGTTCTGTAGCCCTATACTCATGTGATAATTCAGGCTTGAAGGAGGTGTAGGTAGGAGATAGAGCTGAAGTACTGTTTTCCATCCTGATTTTGCCATTTAAGTTCTCAGAAAGAACAACCAGTCACCATTCTCGTGTGTCTCTGTTAAATGACCAAGCATTTTCTACCTTTGCCTATACTGTACAATGATATTGTAACATCAGTGTGAATTTGTGCATAATAGTCTAGTTGCCCATCAGATTAATCAGACTAACTTTAGAATTACTTGTCAATAGCACTATATGAATTGACCCTGCATATAAAGCCTCAAAATCATGTTTTTACTTATACTCAGTTTATATGGCTACCCTCCTTTTCAGCTACAATATGCTGTACTTGCATTAGTTAGTCACCTCAATTTTCCACCCACAAATAAATGTTTTATTTACTGTTAAATTTATAACTGGAATGCAGTAGACAAAATGGACTGTGTTGTGAAGATGCAGAAGTTTAAGACATGCTCACACTTTATATTTTTGGACCAATTTTCCCAGGCTTCAAAGGTCAGTTTATATGTCAACATTTATGGTGCAGAACTCGTTGCAATACAGAGGAACCTCGATTATCCGCACGAGATGGGCGGGCACTATTTCGTTCAGATAATCAATTATTCAGATAATCAATTTTACCTTAAACAAGGGAAACCATACTGATGTAATACAATGCTCTACCGGAGAATTTGTTCAAATCTATAATTTTAATGAGTCTGCTATTTAAACAAACTAATCCTCACAGTTTGCAAATTACAGGTTAAAATGAGAAGGGCTTACCATCACATAAACACTGTATGTCAAGTCCCAGCATTAAACAGCTTCTACGATCGCAAGAGCATTTGTCAGTTTCTGGGAATTCAGTCTCACGATAGAAAGACAGAAGCCCTGCCTTGCGCATGCGTTTACGTTCTCAGTTTGTTTTTAATGAACAGCCCGGTAAAGTGACAGGAATACCCTGTAAGACATTTACTTTTGCAAAGGGCTGTGTAACAACCCTACCTAAAAAGTATCTAGTCACTGATGCTTGAGCTGCTTGTGTTTCTTTGCTTTTGCCAGCATTTTCACATGTTCTTCACTAAAGGTAAATCAAATACACTTACCTCTTTGATGTAATGTTTTTGTGGGATCTTGAAATTTTCTTCAGATAATTGAGGTCCCTCTGTAAAGCCACATGGCCTTCTGAATGCAAATTTGCAATAAAGTATTTAGAAGTCAAATGTTTTAATTTATTAGTTGAACAGTATTATATTAATTTGTAACAAGACATGGCAATTTTTACATCAAGTTCTATCTCGCATTCAGGTCCTTCATTTGAATTTGAGTAGATCCTTTATTCACCTTTTTCTGTTTTTAAAGTGTAATGTTAATAGTATGAAATAAAGCTTTTCATTGAGGATTAGGTCCAAGTACTGTCCTTTCTTGGTATTTGGATAGTGGAGTTCATACCTTTATTTGTGTAATTCTGACTATAATTGGTGATGCTGATATGTTCTTGTTTAGGCAAGTGTTGTGACTGGAGATCGAGTGTGGAGGATGCCACTTTTTCAACATTACACCAGGCAGGTCACAGAATCGCAGCTGGCAGACCTGAACAACATTGGCAAATACAGGTGAATATGGTATCATGTCTTTAATTCAAATCCAGTTTTACTTTGCTTATTCTGTTTTGTGGCTTTAAAAGTAGCTAATATGGAATGTGGAAAAATAATCATAGAAACAGGCTTATGTAATTCAACTGTTTGAACTTTTATTGTTATTCACTGAGTCACAGCTAATCTGTATCTTAACACCATTCTCCTGGCTTACTTTAAATCCCTTAATATCCATGGCTATCAAAAATCCATCTGTCTTAACAAAAGAATTCTACCCCATGATCCATAGATAATCTTGGAACAGAAATCCTTTTTATTCATCAGTTTAAAATTCTCATTCTTGTATTCAAATCTATTCCTGGCTTCACCTTCCTATCTGTGACCTTTTCCAATCTGACAAGTTCCCAAGAACTTGGGTGACCCGCCTCACCCCCATTGTTGACAACTATGCCTTGAACCATCTTGGAACCATCCCACCCTTAGTTCCTTTGTACCTCCACCTCTCTCATCTCTCTTTGAAGTGCTCTTAAAACTCACGTCTTTGACTAAGCTTTTAGTCAACACTTCTAATAATACTCTGGAGCAGTATTCTTTTAACATTTGAAAAATTAATTAATGGGACATAGACCATAATTCATCACTCTTAATGCCCCTGAGAAGGCATCTTGAACCACTGCAGTCCATATAGTGTAAGTATGGGGTCAGTGCTATTATGGGGTAAGTTCCAGGATTTTGACCCAGCAACAGTGAAGGAGTTGCAATAGAGTTCCAATTCAGGATAGTGGAAAAGGAGGGTAGCTAGTATTTACAGTAGGAAAGGAGACAGTCCTGAGGAAACTCATAGTGGATTAGGGAGAGGGATTGAATAAAATTAATGTAAATAAAACATCAGCAATGAGGTAATTAATGGAATTAAAGAGTGTCAAATCCCCAGGTCCTGACAGTTTTCATCCAAGGGTGTTAAAGGAAGTAAGGGAGCACATTGTAGGTGCCCTAACTATAATCTTTCAGAATTCCCTAGGTACAGCTGTCGTCCTTTTGGATTGAAAATTGCATGTCACTCTGCTTTTTAAGAAGTGCAAAAGAGGAAAACCGGGAAGCCACGGATCATCAAGGCTAAAATCTGTGATGCAAATTGTTGAAAAATGGGGAAACTGAATGCCTGAAAAATTTCAGTTGACAGGGAAAGTTAGCATAGATTCATGACAGGTAGGTCATGCCTAACAAACCTCATTGAAGTTTTTTGAAGAGGTGATGAGAGGTAGTGGACAGGGGAATATCTATGGATGTTATTTAAATGGACTTTGAGAATGTATTTGATAAAGTCCCACATGAGAGATTTAGGGTAAGATCTCACAGAAGTACTGACATATAAGTAAATTGGTTTAGTGGCAGGCAACAGAAAGTAGGGATAATGGGTACATATTCAAGTTGGCAGGATATGGCCAGTGGTGTTCCACAAGAATCTGTGTTATGGCTTCAGTAATTCATATTATTTATTACTGACTTGGATTTAGCATAGAAAGTCATATCCCCAAATTGACTGAAAGTTGGGTTGTATTGTAGACAATGTAGATGATCGTATAAAATTACAAAGGGTTATTGACAGACTAAGTGATTGGGCAAAACTGTAGCAGATCGTGTTCACTTTAACAAGTGTGAAGTTATCCATTTTGGACAGAAAAAGATAGATCAGGATACTTTCCAGATGGCATGAAGTTAAATACAGTGATTAGCTGAAGAGACTTGGAGGTTCAGCTGAATAGACTTTTATAACGTCACAAGCAAGTTCAGAAGAGAATCAAGAAAGCTAATGGAATGCTGGCCTTTATATCTAGAATACTGGAGTACAAGGATGCAAAAGGTATGTTGCAGTTCTACAAAAAGCTGGTTGGATCCCACTTGAGAGCAGATCTGGCACCACACACTCGGAATGATAAAACAAAGAACTGCAGATGCTGGAAATCTGAATCAAAAACAGAAATTGTTGGAGAAACTCAGCGGGTCTGGCAGTATCTGTGGACAGAAAGCAGATGTTTTAAGTCCAGTGATCCTCTACCAGAACTGATAAGTGCTAGGTCAAGATGGTATTAATGCTCATGATAGGTGTGAGGAGAAAGGAAGAAGTGAATGGATAGGCAGAGATGGAGCCTAGAGAGAGAGAACAGGCAGTCAAAGGGATGGATGATAATATGCTGGGAAGCAAGAACAACTGCTAATGGAGACTATCAGTGAATGAAAATGGGTTGGCAATGCTGAAAGTTGCCCACGTCATTGACAGAACCCTGGGTTTGGGGATGCAAAGGACATGGAAGAAGGTGTTTGTGGTAGGGGGTTGGGTGGGATGCTTTTTAGAGGATCAGTGTGGTCTGCTTCTATGATTCTGTGAAGGTAAATGCAAATTCTTCAGCCATGTATTTTGCATTAATGTGCGAGGTTCCCCATCAATGAGGGTGAGAATATTTATGGAGCCTCCTCCTTCAGTGATTAGTTTAATTGTCCATGACTATTCCTGACTGGATTTTTAAAAAATTCATTTTTGGAATGTGGGCATCGCTGACTGGCCAGCATTTATTACTTGTGCCTAGTTGCCCTTGAGAAGGGGGTGGTGAGCTGTCGCCTTGAACCGCTGCAGTCCACCTGCTGTGGGTTGCTTGACAAGGCCATGAATGAGGGAATTTCAGGATGTGGCAGGATTGTAGAACTTAGATCTAATCCATGAGCATTAGAAAAGGAGTAAGCCATTCAGCTCTTTGAACTACTCCAGCATTCAATAACACCACGACATTCCTGCCCTTTCCCTGTAGTCCTTGATTCTGCTATTGATAAAGATTCTGTCTATTTCAGCCTTAAGAATATAGGAGAACTCGGCCCCCACAGCTCTCTGTGGCAAGGAGTTCCAAAGACTCTCAACCCTCTGAAAGAAAAAAATTTCTCCCCATCTCTGTCTTAAATTGCACACCTTTATTCTGAGATAATGCCCTCTGGTCCTAGACTCTCTCGTGAGGGGAAGCATCCTCTCAAAATTCACCCTGTCAAGTCCCTTAAGAATCCGGTACATTTCAATGAGATCATCTCTTATTCTTCTAGACTCCAATGAGTAGAGTCACAATCTGTTTAACCTTTGCTCATAAGACAATCCCTTCATTTTTGAGGGATTTTTAAACTTTTTTATCACATGCTGCTTGCATGCTACTAGTCCAGTGTTGTAACTTCACTAGGTTGACACCTCATTTTTAGGTATCCTGGTACTAATAGGTGGTAATCAGCATTGCTTACCCATGTTTGATTTGAGACCTCAAGGGAGTTGGAGTCAGGTCTGTTCGGTCAGCTCCCTCCCAACTATGTATCACTATGCTGCCACCTGTGGTGGGACAGGACCTATCGGGGACAGTGTTGATGGTATCTAGAGCTTTGAGTGTATGATTACTTGAGAATGACTAAGTCAAACTGTTGTTTGACCAGTCTTTAGGACAGCTCTCCCAATTTTGGCACAACCCCCAAAATATTAGTAAGGACTTGACAAGTTTGACAGGATCTTTGCTCATTCATATGTGCTGTTTTCATTTCTTGTGATTTGGTCAATGCTGGCTGGTCCATTCAGTTGCATTCCTTTATTTATTTTATGTTGAATTATTTATTTTGTTTGATGTTGAGTCTTTAATTTTGTTTTGTAATATCTTTGTGAAGAGCTCTGAAACATTTTCTACATCAAGGTACTTATGAAAATACAAATTGGTAATATTACGTATCTAAGTGAGAGATTATTTTGATTTTATGTAAATCACTCTATAGAAACATTTTTATCTTATTACTATTCCTATATAAAGGAGAGATGAGAGCTAAGTTGGGGACTTCCCTGGAAGTCTCTTCTTTCAGATTTTCAGCTTGCTCTTAATTTAGACTCTGGATTAGTGGTGCTGGAAGAGCACAGCAGTTCAGGCAGCATCCAAGTAGTTTCCTGAACTGCTGTGCTCTTCCAGCACCACTAATCCAGAGTCTGGTTTCCAGCATCTGCAGTCATTGTTTTTACCTCTTAATTTAGACTGTACACAGGAAGAGGCCTGAGCAAGGTTTGCGATTCAGGATCAGATGGTATTGTTAGTAGCCCCAACAGCATTTTTGTAAGAACCTGAGCTGCCCATTGCTAGTTCCTTATTTTCCTACATGTTCATTCTTGATCGTACAGTTTGTAGATGACTATTTCAAGTTGCATCTTAGGGAAATTAGCTTCAGTCAGGTCTGAGACTCGGTTTTCTTGTAGACACTTAACTGTTCTGAACAATTATTTCATATTTGTGCAGCAAACAAATTTTTTTTCCTGAATGTGGCTGTTTCATCCACCCTATCTCTGAGGTATTGTTGGAGATCCCTGGTGATCAGCAGTTTCACTGGATCTCCATTTATCCCATACACCCAGTTGTCTGAAATCCCCAGTGCAATGAATAGTGGTAATTCCCTAATGAGGTCTGATCGTGAAAATTAGACCTTAGTTGATGCCATTAAATGGTTGGAGTAGCCCTGCTTGTTGCTAAGCTTAAATATGCACCACATGAAAATCTGATCCACGATGTATAGTAAAAGATGTCTTCAAGTTGAAAGATTTGAATGCAATGCCCTGAACTCTGTTGTGTTGTGTACCCCTACGTACAATGATGAGAACTGAATGTAATTAAATAATAAATGTTCTTGTACCGCAGCAGAAAACAATTGCGTTGTACGATTAACATTAAACGGTTGGAAGACCATATTGCTCATTGTTCATAAAGAATCAAAAATTTCAAGCCATTCTCTCACTTAATGAAAGTGAAATATTCAAAAGGAGCTTGTTAATTTTATCTGAATTATTGCAGTGATGACCAAATGAAACAGTCACCCAAAAGACCTGCCCAGAAATAACATTCCTGTCTGTTTCACTTGATCAACAAATGGGCATAATAAAAATGAGCAGAAATTATATGGAGAAAAATGGAACGAAGATTAGTTTTTTTTTATTCAGTTTTTTTGTGAATCTTTGAGGAAGATGATTTCTAATTTTTAAAAATCCATGGTAAAAGTTTAAAGTATATTTGTTGCCACTTGGTAATTTCACTGTGCTTTGAAATGTTCCTGCAGGTCTGGTGGTGCATGTACAGCTGCAGCATTCCTGCGAGAGTTTGTTACAGCCCCTCACTGGGCTCACCTTGACATAGCTGGTGTTATGTCAAACAAAGATGAAGTTCCATATCTGCGGAAGGGAATGGCAGGAAGACCAACCAGGACGTTAGTGGAATTTACAGCCTACCTGAGTCAAGAAAGCCAAAATTCTTAAACCGTCCTTTTAAAGATACGCCCAGTTTTTCTTTTGTATGTTTTAATTACATTGGTTTCATGATTTCATTGCCCCTTTTGTATCTCTGATGAAACTTAAGTTTGATTTTTTTTCTTTTTGCATGTGGAAAGATGGTACTTATATCAAAAAGGATGCAAGATTTTATCTTACAAACACTGTTAAAGAAGAATCTCATCATGATTGACACTTGTTTATGGAGGCTTTATTGGTGACTTTTGTCTCCCCCCAAACCATAACTTCTATTATTCATCGTGCGACTGTTCACTTTATGTTAAGAGGATAACTACTTTGCAGCAACACAAAATCTGCAGTGTTCCCACGGCCTTTTTCAAATATCGAAAGTGTAAAATCCTATGGACTTGGATAATTAATGATCATTGTTGAAAAGTATTTGTTACAAGAAAAGCTGACATGTGAATCAGGCATTCAATATAGTTAAACACGAGTATTTTTGTAATGTTGTAATATTCAAAATGAAGACATTAGCCAAAACAATAAAGAAGAATAAACTAGATGTAACAAATTCTAACTGCTCTCAGTTGTAATTGCAAAACGTAGAGGGATGTGTGGCATTGCTTGTCAAAGATAGTATTAAAGCGGTGGAAAGGACGATGGATGAAGACTCGCCATCTGAGGTAGTTTGGGCTGAGGTTAGGAATAGGAAAGGTGAGGTCACCCTGTTAGGAGTTTTCTACAGGCCTCCTAATAGTCCTAGAGACGTAGAAGAAAGGATTGCGAGGATGATTCAGGAGAAGAGTGAGAGTAATAGGGTGGTTGTTATGGGGGACTTTAACTTTCCAGATATTGACTGGGAAAGCTATAGTTCGAGTTCGTTAGATGGGTCAGTGTTTGTCCAATGTGTGCAGGAGGGTTTCCTGACAATATGTAGACAGGCCAACAAGAGGTGAGGCCATACTGGATTTGGTTCTGGGTAACGAACCAGGCCAGGTGTTAGAATTGGAGGGAGGTGAGCACTTTGGGGACAGTGACCACAATTCGGTGACTTTTACTCTAGTGATGGAGAGGGATAAGTGTGCACTGCAGGGCAAGAGTTATAGCTGGGGGCAGGGAAATTATGATGCGGTGAGGCACGACTTAGGATGCGTGGCTTGGAAAAATAGGCTTCAAGGGAAGGGCGCAATTGATATGTGGAGCTTGTTCAAGGAGCAACTATTAAGTGTCCTTGATAAGTATGTACCTGTCAGGCAGGGAGGAAAGGGTCGTGTGAGGGAGCCGTGGTTTAATAAGGAATTGGAATCCCTTGTTAAAGGGAAGAGGGCGGCCTATGTAAAGATGAGGCATGAAAGTTCAATTGGGGCGATTGAGAGTTATAAGGTAGCCAGGAAGGATCTGAAGAGAGAGCTAAGAGCAGCAAGGAGGGGACATGAAAAGTCCTTAGTTGGTAGGATTAAGGAAAACCCAAAGGCTTTCTATAGGTATGTCAGGAATAAAAGAATGACTAGGGTAGGAATAGGTCCAGTCAAGGATGGTAGTGGGAAGTTGCGTGTGGAGGCTGAAGAGATTGGGGAGTCACTGAATGAATACTTTTCGTCAGTATTCACTCAGGAACAGGACATTGTTGCCGATGTGAATACTGAGTCACAATTAATTAGAATGGATGGCTTTGAGGTATGTAGGGAAGAGGTGTTGGAAATTCTGGAAAGGGTGAAAATAGATAAGTTCCCTGGGCCTGATGGCATTTATCCTCGGATTCTCTGGGAAGCAAGGGAGGAGATTGCAGAGCCATTGGCCTTGATTTTTATGTCCTTGTTGTCTACAGGAATAGTGCCAGAAGACTGGAGGGTAGCAAATGTGGTTCCCTTGTTCAAGAAGGGGAGTAGGGATAACCCTAGTAACTATAGGCCGGTGAGTCTCACTTCTGTTGTGGGCAAAGTCTTAGAGAGAATTGTAAGGGATAAGATTTATGAACATCTGGATAGGAATAATGTGATCAAGGATAGTCAGCATGGTTTTGTGAAGGGCAGGTCGTGCCTCACAAACCTTACTGAATTCTTTGAGAAGGTGACTAAGGAGGTGGACGAGGGTAAAGCGGTAGATGTGGTGTATATGGATTTTAGTAAGGCGTTTGATAAGGTTCCCCATGGTAGGCTACTGCAAAAAATATGGAGGTATGGCATTGAGGGTGAGTTGGAGGTTTGGATTAGGAATTGGCTGGCTGGAAGAAGACAGAGGGTAGTAGTTGATGGTAAAGGTTCATCTTGGAGTGCAGTTACTAGCGGTGTTCCGCAAGGATCTGTTTTGGGACCATTGCTGTTTGTCATTTTTATAAATGACCTGGAGGAGGGGCTAGAAGGTTGGGTGAGCAAGTTTGCGGATGATAACGAAAGTCGGTGGAGTTGTTGACAGTGAGGAAGGATGTGTCAGGTTACAGCGGGATATAGATAAGCTGCAGAGCTGAGCAGAAAGGTGGCAAATGGAGTTCAACGTAGCTAAGTGTGAGGTGATTCACTTTGGTAAGAGTAACAAAAAGGTGGGGTACTGGGCTAATGGTCAGTTACTTGGTAGTGTGGATGAGTAGAGGGATCTTGGTGTCCATGTACACAGATCTCTGAAAGTTGCCACCCAGGTAAATAGTGCTGTGAAGAAGGTAAATGGCATCCTGGCTTTTATTGGTAGAGGAATTGAGTTCCGGAGTCCTGAGGTCATATTGCAGTTGTATAAGACTCTGGTGCGGCTGCATCTGGAGTATTGTGTGCAGTTTTGGTCGGCATACTATAGGAAGGATGTGGAGGCACTGGAATGGGTGCAGAGGAGGTTTACCAGGATGTTGCCTGGTATGGTAGGAAGATCGTATGAGGAAAGGCTGAGGCACTTGGGGCTGTTTTCATTGGAGAAAAGAAGGTTTAGGGGTGAATTGATAGAGGTGTACAAGATGATTAGGGGTTTAGATAGGGTTGACCATGAGAACCTTTTTCCACGTATGGAGTCAGCTATTATGAGGGGGCATAGCTTTAAATTAAGGGGTGGTGGGTATAGGACAGATGTTAGGGGTAGATTCTTTACTCAGCGAGTCGTGAGTTCATGGAATGCCCTGCCAGTAGCAGTGGTGGACTCTCCCTCTTTGTGGGCATTTAAACGGGCATTGGATAGGCATATGGAGGATAGTGGGCTAGTGTAGGTTAGGTGGGCTTGGATCGATGCAACATCGAGGGCCAAAGGGCCTGTACTACGCTGTATTTTTCTGTGTTCTATGTTCTCTTAAAATATTGACAGTTACACTCAAAGGATCTCAAATTAATACATGGAGAATAATTCCTAAAGGTAGGCAGTATCAATCTTCAGCAGAAGTATATTTACTTGGGTAATTAGAAGCATAGAAAATGTATGACAGAGAAGGAGCCCAGTTGTCTTATTTGTACTGACCAAAATGATCTATCCAGCATAATTCCATTTTATCATATAGCTCACGACACTTAAAATGCATATCTACATAGTTTTATGATTAAAGTTTGTGAGAAGATTTGTAAGTTTTATGATTAGTTGTAAACAACATAATCTAATGAATTACCAGAATTGAACTGGTGCATGTTTTTTAGGAGATGAAATCTTACCATCCTTATGCAGTCTGGCCTATGTGTAATTCCAGACCCACAGTGCTCTTAATTAATCCCTTGAAAATAGCAAAGGTTATTTCTGAATTAGTCCTGCTGGCCCAATTCTATCAGCTGTGAGTGAGATGACTTGGGAGTCCTCAAGTTGACTGTAGATCTCATGAAGTCTCACGGCATCAAATCAAATGTGGAAAAGGAAATTCCTGATTAATATCTACCATCCCACCTCAGCTGATGAATTACCATTTGAACACCATTTGTAAGAAGCAGAAGTGGTGAACACACAGAAAGTATATTCGAAATGGAGTAATTTCAATGTCCTCCACACTGACTCAGCTGGTTGAACCCTGAAAAAAACATCTGTCACACTGGATCTGTGGCAAGGGTGAGGAAACTAACAACAAGGAAAACTTACTATACTATGCCAACACTAATCTACGTATCACTGATGTATCTGTCTATGACAGTATTAGTAAGAATGACAATTCTTGTTCAGACAATGTGCTGTCTTAACACTGAGGATACCATCCAATGTGTTTTGTGGTACTGCTGCCATGCTCATCTAATTCAAAACTGATCTGGCAACTCAAAGTTGGCCATTCAGGAAGATCTGTGGATCATCAGCAGATGGGGAGCTGCATTCAACCACAATCTATGGTTGGTCTGACATATTCCTCTCATTACAATTTCTATCAAGCCAGGAGGTTAGCCTTGCTCTCATACTGTACATTTTAGCTTAACACAAAGTTCTGGTGAAGATGAACATTTCAGTATATTTCAGAACAACAAACGTGTGAACAAAACTCATAGGATAAAAGGGACTCTAGCAACACGGATATAAAATTTACTAAGTGGCAGGATACATTTTAGTGGTTGATGGATACATCTTGGACAGGAGGAAGGTTATAGTGTCAGGGCCAGTGATGCTACCGTTGCTCATCCTAATATATATTAATAACCTGGACCTCTGTGAAAAGGCTACAACTTCAAAGTTTGTGGATGATAAACAACTTAAGAGCATTGTGAACTTTAGGAAGGAAATGTTAGAAGGACATAAATGAGATAGTGTTCATTTTGAACATTAAAATCAACCTAGAAAATTTTCCCCACTGGTCACAGGAAAAAATGGTGGAAGATTTTTCAGCACACAGAACACGAGACCATTATTTGACTATCCTTGATGAAGATAGTCATATGATGATCTATGTTGGATAATGATTGAGAAAATGCAGTGTGATAAAGTAAATGTAACTTTATTGAAAACTATAATTATCCTGCTTGTTTTTGGTGTCATTCTGACATAAAAATGATAAAAATTGTTGACACATTTATCAAACGTGAGCAATTTAATTTTGTTACTAAAGGTATCAAGTCTGGTAGGAGGAACAGATGGGCAGAGTATATTTTAAATGAGATAAGGTTAGAAAGTATGAAGTAAGGCTCTTGTGACACATTTGCTGAGAGGTGCGAAGGACTTCTGGGAAGTCATATATTTGTGTGGTTGTGTTATCCGAAACACTACTCGGGTAGTGTCTCCCACCCATCCTCCTCCTCTAAACAAAAAAAAGGTTCTGTGCGCCAGATTGGTAAGGTAACGAGTTTATTTTTTATTCCTTATTTTTCAATAGTCTCTTTGGGAATTTAGAATAGTGGGAATGGAGATTAGGGCAGTTGAATGTTCCTCCTGCAGAATGTCTGAGGCAAGGGTCACCTCTAGTGTCCCTACTGACTACATCTGCGGGAAGTGCACCCAACTCCAGCTCCTTGAAAACCGCGTTAGGGAACTGGAGCTAGAGCTCTATGAACTTCGGATCATTCGGGAGTCAGAGGAGGTTATTGAGAGGAGTTACAGGGAGATAGTCACTCCTCAGGTACAAGAAAAAGGCAAATGGGTTACAGTCAGAGGATGGAAAGGGAACCGGCAGGGATCCCCTGTGGACATTCCCCTCAACAATAAGTATACTGTTTTGGATACTGTTGGGGGGGGGATGACTTACCAGGGGAAAGCAGTGGGGTACAGGGCTCTGGCACAGAGTCTGTCCCTGCTGCTCAGAAGGGAAGGGGGAAGAGGAGCAGAGCAGTCATCATTGGAGACTGCATAGTTAGGGGGACAGACAGGAGGTTCTGTGGGGACAAGAGAGGCTCACGGTTGGTATGTTGCCTCCCAAGTGCCAGGGTTTGTGATGTTCCTGATCGTGTTTTTGAGATCCTTAAAAGGGATCAGCCCCCAAGATGTGGTCCACGTAGGCACCAATGACATAGGTAGGAAGAGAGATGGGGATTTAAGGCAGGAATTCAAGGAGCTAGGATGGAAGCTTAGAGCTAGGACGAACAGAATTGTTGTCTCTGGTTTGTTGCCAGTGCCACGTGCTAGTGAGGTGAGGAATAGCGAGAGGAGTTGAACATGTGGCTACAGGGATGGTGCAGGAGGGAGGGTTTGGATTCTTGGATAATTGGGGCTCTTTCTGGAGTAGGTGGGACCTCTACAACAGGATGGTCTTTATCTGAACCAGAGGAGTGCCAATATCCTGAGGGGGGATATTCGCTAAGGCTATTGGGGTGGGTTTAAACTAATCCAGCAGGGGGATGGGAATCAAAAGTGTAGTTTGAGTATAGAAAAGGTTGAGAGTAGGGAGGTCCGAAATCAAGTTTCAGGGACGCAAGATGGTACCGGCAAGCAAGACGTTGGTTTGAAGTGTATCTACTTCAATGCCAGGAGCATCCAGAATAAGGTGAGTGAACTTGCAGCATGGGTTGGTTCGATGTGGCCATTTTGGAGACATGGATAGAGCAGGGAAAGGAATGGTTGTTGCAGGTTCCAGGATTTAGATGTTTCAGTAAGAACAGAGAAGATGGTAAAAGAGGGGGAGGTGTGGCATTGTTGGTCAAGGACAGTATTACAGTACTGAAAGGATGTTTGGGGACTCATCAACTGAGGTAGTATGGGCTGAGGTTAGAAACAGGAAAAGAGAGGTCACCCTCTGGGGAGTTTTCTATAGGCCTCTGTATAGTTCCAGAGATATGGAGGAAAGGATAGCAAAGATGATTCTCGATAGGAGTGAGAGAGTCAGGGTAGTTGTCATGGGGGACTTCAACTTTCCAAATATTGACTGGGAACACTATAGTACGAGTACTATAGATGGGTCAGTTTTTGTCCAGTGTACAGGAGGGCTTCCTGACACAGTATGTAGACAGTCCAACAAGGTGCAAAGCCACATTAGATTTGGTACTGGGTAATGAGCCCGGCCAAGTGTTAGACTTGGAAGTAGGTAAGCACTTTGGTGATAGTGATCACAATTCTGTTATGTTTAGTGATAGAAAGGGATAGGCGTATACCACTGGGCAAGAGTTACAGTTGGGGGAAAGGCAATTACGATGCGATTAAGCAAGATTTAGGAAGCATAGGATGGGGAAGGAAACTGCAGGGGATGGGCACATTAGAAATGTGGAGCTTATTCAAGGAAAAGCTCCTCTGTGTTCTATATAAGTATGTACCTGTCAGGCAGGGAGGAAGCTGTAGAGCGCGGGAGCCGTGATTTACGAAGCAAGTGGAATCTCTGGTCAAGAGGAAGAAGAAGGCTTATGTTAGGATGAGATGTGAAGGCTCAGTTAGGGTGCTTGAGGGTTACAAGGTAGCCAGGAAAGACCTAAAGAGAGAGGTCAGAAGAGCCAGGAGGAGACATGAGAAGTTGTTGGCGGATAGGATCAGGGTAAACCCTAAGGCTTTCTATCAGTGTTTAAGGAATAAAAGAATGACGAGAGTAAGATTAGCGCCAATCAAGGATAGTAGTGGGAAGTTGTGTGTGGAGTCAGAGGAGATAGGGGAAGCACTAAATGAATATTTTTCGACAATATTCACTCTAGAAAATGACAATGTTGTCAAAGAGAATACCGAGATACAGGCTACTAGACTAGGTGGGATTGAGATTCACAAGGAAGAGGTATTAGAAATCCTGCAGAGTGTGAAAATAGATAAGTCCCCTGGGCCGGATGGGATTTATCCTAGGATCCTCTGAGAAGCCAAGGAGGAGATTGCCGAGCCTTTGGCATTGATCTTTAAATCGTCATTGTCTACAGGAATAGTGCCAGAAGACTGGAGGGTAGCAAATGTGGTTCCCCTGTTCAAGAAGGGGAGTAGAGCCAACCATGGTAATTATAGACCAGTGAGCCTTACTTCAGTTGTTTGTAAAGTGTTGTAAAAGGTTATAAGAGATAGAATTTATAATCATCTAGAAAAGAATAATTTGATTAGGGATAGTCAGCACCGTTTTGTGAAGGGTAGGTTGTGTCTCACAAACCTTATTGAGTTCTTTGAGAAGGTGACCAAACAGGTAGATGAGAGTAAACCAGTTGATATGGTGTATATGGATTTCAGCAAAGCGTTCGATAAGGTTCCCCACTGTAGGCTATTGTACAAAATGCGGAGGAATGGAATTGTGGGAGATATAGCAGTTTGGATCAGTAATTGGCTTGCTGAAAGAAGACAGAGGGTGGTGGTTGATGGGAAATGTTCATCCTGGAGTCCAGCTACTAGTGGTGTACCATAAGGGTCAGTGTTGGGTCCACTGCTGTTCGTCATTTTTATAAATGACCTGGATGAGGGCATAGAAGGGTGGGTTAGTAAATTTGCAGACGACTAAGGTCGGTGGAGTTGTGGATAATGATGAAGGATGTTGTAGGTTACAGAGAGACATAGATAAGCTGCAGAGCTGGGCTGAGAGGTGGCAAATGGAGTTTAATGCGGACAAGTGTGAGGTGATTCACTTTGGTCGGAGTAACTGGAATGCAAAGTACTAGGCTAATGGTAAGATTCTTGGTAGTGTAGATGAGCAGAGAAATCTCAGTGTCCAGGTACACAGATCCTTGAAAGTTGCCACCCAGGTTGACAGGGTTGTTAAGAAGGCATACAGTGTTTTAGCTTTTATTAATAGAGGGATCGAGTTCTGGAACCATGAGGTTATGCTGCAGCTGTACAAAACTCTGGTGCAGCTGCACTTGGAATATTGTGTACAGTTCTGGTCACCGCAATATAAGGATGTGGGAGCTTTGGAAAGGGTGCAGAGGAGATTTACTAGGATGTTGCCTGGTATGGAGGGAACGTCTTATGAGGAAAGGCTGAGGGACTTGAGGCTGTTTTCGTTAGAGAAGGTGGTTGAGAGGTGACTTAATAGAGACATATAAGATAATCAGAGGGTTAGATAGGGTGGACAGGGAGAACCTTTTTCCAAGTATGGTGACAGCGAGCACGACGGGGCATAGCTTTAAATTGAGGGGTGATAGATATAGGACAGATATCAGAGGTAGTTTCTTTACTCAGAGTAGTAAGCGCATGGAATGCTTTGCCTGCAATTGTCGTTGATTCGCCAACTTTAAGTACATTTAAGTCATCATTGGACAAGCATATGGAATAGGGTAGGTTAGATGGTCTTCAGATTGGTATGACAGGTCGGTGCAACATTGAGGGCCGAAGGGCCTGTACTGTGCTGTAATGTTCTATGGTAATGTCTCTACTTTTGAGTCAGGTGGCCTCTGTTCAAGTCCCATCTGCTCCAGAGATGTATAATAACATCTCTGACCAACTTGTTTAGAAAATACACAGAGTATGAAGGAACTTGGGAGTCTGCATCAATAAGTTACTAATGGTTAACATATAAATGAAGCTAGCATTTAGGAAAGCTGCATTAGGCGTTAGAATTAGCTTCATTGTCACGTGTACATTGAAAACTTTACAAGTCACCACTTACAATGCCATCACGGGTACTGAGGCACCCAGGTACAGATTCTTAAGTGCAGATTCTTAGGAATAACTAGAAAAATAAAATAACAAGTCCACCACTGATTTTTAAAAAAAGTACAAGATATAGGAATAAATTAGAAATAAAAAGTTCAGAATTAAACGTGTCTCCAGAGGCGCTTATCTGCAGATCGCACAGTGGAGCTTAAAATGTGTCTCCAGACCTTGCCTCCAGAACCTGCGATGGGGACTTGCCATCCAAGTTAAGCTGAAGGGGAAAAAGAAAACAAAACGGATGGAGCAGATGAGCTGTCACATGGAAGTCCTACTCCACTGTCATCTTGATTCTGATGGCGAGTGGATTTGAGTACAGGAAGTCGTGAAGTCTTGTTTCAATTGTGTGGAGCCTTTGTTAGATTACACATTGAGGACTGTATGCAATTTTTGTTCCCTTATGTGCAAGAAATATTCTTGTGGTGCAGAAATTATGATGCTATCACTGAGCCAGAAGAAATAGGTGCAAGGCCCACCCTCCGTATAGGTGTGAAATAATAACCATAAACACTCTACAGTAGACAGGATATTATTGTTGTATAAATGCAATAAACGTTCGCCAGACTTGTGCCTATGGGGGCAGCAATGTAAAGAAATTAGGTAACTGGGTCTGTATTTGAGAGTTTCAAAACATTACCGAAAACCTAATCGAAACATACAAGATGTTTAAAGGGATAGACGGGGCAAATGTAGACGTTTTTCCAATTTGGGAGTTCAGAGTCTGCTTAGGCCCGACCCATTCCTTGGTAAAAACAATGACTGCAGCTGCTGGAAACCAGATCCTGGATTAGTGGTGCTGGAAGAGCACAGCAGTTCAGGCAGCATCCAAGGAGCTTCGAAATCGACGTTTCGGGCAAAAGCCCTTCATCAGGAATAAAGGCAGTGAGCCTGAAGCGTGGAGAGATAAGCTAGAGGAGGGTGGGGGTGGGGAGAAAGTAGCATAGAGTACAATGGGTGAGTGGGGGAGGGGATGAAGGTGATAGGTCAGGGAGGAGAGGGTGGAGTGGATAGGTGGAAAAGGAGCTAGGCAGGTAGGACAAGTCTGGACAAGTCATAGGGACAGTGCTGAGCTGGAAGTTTAGAACTAGGGTGAGGTGAGGGGAGGGGAAATGAGGAAACTGTCAAAGTCCACATTGATGCCCTGGGGTTGAAGTGTTCCGAGGCGGAAGATGAGGCGTTCTTCCTCCAGGCGTCTGGTGGTGAGGGAGCGGCGGTGAAGGAGGCCCAGGACCTCCATGTCCTTGGCAGAGTGGGAGGGGGAGTTGAAATTTTGGGCCACGGGCCGGTGTGGTTGATTGGTGCGGGTGTCCCAGAGATGTTCCCTAAAGCGCTCTGCTAGGAGGCGCCCAGTCTCCCCAATGTAGAGGAGACTGTATCGGGAGCAACGGATACAATAAATGATATTAGTGGATGTGCAGGTAAAACTTTGATGTATGTGGAAGGCTCCTTTTGGGCCTTGGATAAAGGTGAGGGAGGAGGTGTGGGCGCGGGGGTTTTACAGTTCCTGCGGTGGCAGGGGAAAGTGCCAGGATGGGAGGGTGGGTTGTAGGGGGGTGTGGACCTGACCAGGTAGTCACGGAGGGAACGGTCTTTGCGGAAGGCGGAAAGGGGTGGGGAGGGAAATATATCTCTGGTGGTGGGGTCTGTTTGGAGGTGGCGGAAATGTCGACGGATGATTTGGTTTATGCGAAGGTTGTTAGGGTGGAAGGTGAGCACCAGGGGCGTTCTGTCCTTGTTACAGTTGGAGGGTTAGGGTCTGAAGGCGGAGATGCAGGATGTAGATGAGATGCGTTGGAGGGCATCTTTAACCATGTGGGAAGGGAAATTGCGGTTTCTAAAGAAGGAGACCATCTGGTGTGTTCTGTGGTGGAACTGGTCTTCCTGGGAACAGATCTGGCGGAGGCAGAGGAATTGGGAATACGGGATGGCATTTTTGCAAGAGGTAGGATGGGAAGAGGTGTAATCCAGGTAGCTGTGGGAGTCGGTGGGTTTGTAAAAAATGTCAGTGTCAAGTCGGTTGTCATTAATGGAGATGGAGAGGTCCAGGAAGGGGAGGGAGGTGTCAGAAATGGTCCAGGTAAATTTAAGGTCAGGGTGGAATGTGTTGGTGAAGTTGATGAATTGCTCAACCTCCTGTGGGAGCACGAGGTGGTGCCAATGCAGTCATCAATGTCGCGGAGGAAGAGGTGGGGAGCGGTGCTGGTGTAATTACGGAAGATCGACTGTTCTACGTAGCCAACAAAGAGACAGGCATAGTTGGGGCCCATACGTGTGCCCATGGCTACCCCTTTGGTCTGGAGGAAGTGGGAGGATTCAAAGGAGAAATTGTTAAGGGTGAGGACCATCCTTTCCCACTGCTCATTCCCCATCCCTGCTCTGCCCCCAACCAGCCACCCACTCAGCCCTACTCTGTCCCCACAAACCAATTCACCTGTACTCGGTTCCCACCCACACTCCACTCTGTCCTCATTCATCCATCTACTCACCAACGCATCTCCCTGCCCTGGCCCCGTCCCCCCGTCCCCCCGTCCACGTCCCCCCGGCCCCGTCCACCCACGCACCCCTGCCTTGGTCCCACCCTCCCTCCCTCCCACCCATCCTGGGCCCTGTCCGCTCTCCCTGGCCCCGCGCCCCGCACCCCGGCCCCGCCCTGTCCCGGCCCACCCGTCCCTGATCTGGCTCCGCCCCTGCTATGGCTCCGCCTACCCTTTCAGGCCCCGCCCCTTTCCGAGATGCGGTTATACGCGTGCGCAGTGTCCCCGATGCAAGATGGCTTCTTCGCTGACGGGGATGTTTTCGCATCCTCCACAGAATCCGCCGCCTCCTCCTCCTCCACCTCCTGGACCCGGGCCCGGACCCGGACCCCAAGGGGCGGCCGCGGTTGGTCTGACTGCAGCTCCGGCGCGGCCTCCCAGCACTCTAGTGGATGAGCTCGAGGCTTCGTTTGAGGTAGCAGCTACACCGGAGTGAAAGGGCAAGAGAGCGGGACTCAGGGAGATGGAGAGGTGAAGGGCTGGGGACAGGGTGAAGGAGCAAATGGCAAATGGAGCCCAAGACAAGGCTGTCTTAGGGATTTTTACAGGGATGAGAAAATGAAATTGTAACAGTGTAAGAATGAAGATTAGGGGGAATGGTTACTTCTGAAAAGTGATGCCCTGGTATTTTTTCAGGATGTTTTAAAGCCAATGTGGGAGGAAACATTGCATTTAGGTTTGAACAGAAGAAATGTGTTTTTCGTGGGCGAATGTTTGGGAAACAGTGATTATGATATTAAGCCATGATGTGGGGGTACCGGTGTGGGCCATATTTGTACGAGGAGTCCATTTGAGTTTCTTGTCTTTGGGTAAGCCTGTAGGTGTTGATGATGTACAATTCTCCCTTGTTGGAGTTCATTGCTTGGTATTTGTATGTGGTGCCCAAATCTGAAAAGGCATTTGTACAGGGACTGCTTTAGTGTCTGAGAAGTGGTGAATGGTGCTGAACATTGTGCAATCATTCCTGATGAAGGGCTTTTTCCTGAAAGGGCGATTTTTTTTTTTCCCCTGCTCCTTAGATACTGCCTGACCTGCTGTGCTTTTCCAGCACCACTCTAATCTTGACCCATGGTCATTCATACCCACTTCAGACCTGATGATTGATGAAGCAAATTTAGTTTAATAAGACTACCCTAAGGAATTTCTCCATCATTATCCTAGAGCTGAGATGACCAACCTGTTATTAACCACAACCATCTTCCTAAGTGTCAGGTATGATTCTAACCAGTAGAGAGATTTCCATCTGCCATTGATTCCAAATTTGCTAGGGCTCCTTGAAGCCACTTTCGATCAATTGTGATATTGACATCAAGGGCTGTCACTCTCACCTCACCTCAGGCTGTAATGAGGTCAGGAGTTGAGTGGCCCTGGGAGAATGCAAACTGGCTAGCAGTGAGCATGAAGGGTTTTGCTAAGCAGCTGCTATTTGATAGCTGTATTGATGATTGAAAGTAGACTGATGAGGTGGTAATTGGCCGGGTTGGATTTGTCCTGCATTTTATGTACAGAATGTACCTAAACAATTTTCCACATTAGTGGGTAATTGCCAGTGTTGTAACTGTACTGGAACGTCTTGGCTTGGGATGCAGCAAGTTCTGGATTGCGGGTCTTCAGGACTATTGCTAGAATGTTGTAAGGGCCTGCAGCCTTTGCAGTATCCAGTGCCTTCAACTGTTTCATGATATCATGTGGAGTGAATCAAATTGGCGAAAGACAGGCACCTGTGATGCTGGGGACCACTGGATGGGGGGAAATGGATCATTCACTCGGCACTTCTGACTGAAGATTATTGCAAATATCGAAGTGTTCTCTTTTGCACTGATGTTTTTAGGCTGTTCTGCCATTGAAAATGAGGAAATTTGTGGAAC
Source organism: Chiloscyllium punctatum (assembly GCF_047496795.1). Taxonomy (NCBI): domain Eukaryota; kingdom Metazoa; phylum Chordata; class Chondrichthyes; order Orectolobiformes; family Hemiscylliidae; genus Chiloscyllium; species Chiloscyllium punctatum. Next base: position 50,920,379 of record NC_092739.1, read on the forward strand.
CTCCTCCAGTGAGTTGTTTAATTCCCTTGAACCAGGTTTGACTCGCTTGATTGTAATGGTAGAATGGAGTATATGCTGGGTCACGAGGTCGCAGATCATGTAGGAGTACGATTCTACTGCTGGGGGCCCACAGCATGAATGCCCAGCCTTGAGTTGCTAGATCTGTTCTATCTGTCCCATTTAGAGTGGTGATAGTGCCATGTGGCATAATGGAGGGTATTCCCAGTGTGAAGTTGGATTTTGTCTTCAGAAGGACAGTGTGGGTGGTAACTTTTACTGATACTGTTGTGGACAGATGCATTGACAGCCAGCAGATTGGTGAGGATGAGATCAAGTATGTTTCTTCCTCTCTTGTTCTTCCCCCATCCTGCAGCTGCAGACCTCGTCTAGCAGGTTTGTTTTAGGACTAAATCAGTTTGATTAGTAGTATTGCTGTCAAGCCACTCTTGGTGCTGGACACTGAAGTCCCATGCCCAGAGTATGTTCTGTGCTCTTGCCACCCTCACTGCTTCTTCCAAGTGTTGTTCAACATGGAGGAGTACTGATTCTCAACTGAGGGAGAATGGTAGCTGGTAAGCACAAGGTTTCCTTGTCCATGTTTGATCTGATGCCATGGCATTCTGTGGGGTTTAGAGTCAGTGTTGAGGAATTTCAGGGCAACTCCCTTCCAACTGCTGGCACCGCTGCTGGGTCTGCTCTGCCAATAGAACAAGACATATCCATGGATGGTAATGATGGTTGGTACATCATGTGATAACATGAACATGACTATGTCAGGCTGTACCTTGACTAGTGTGTGAGACAGCTGTCCCAATTTTGGCACTGGACCCCAGATGTTAGTAGGGAGGTCTTTGCACAGTCAATGGAGCATTTTTAGCTATTGTCTTTTCCAGTGCCTAGGTCAATACCAAGTAGTCCATGCAGTTTCATTTCTTGATTTTTAAACTTGTAGCGATTATACAACTGAGTGGCTTGCTAGGCCATTTCAGAGTTCAGTTGAGAGTCAACCACGATGCTGTGGGTCTGGAGTCACATGTAGGCCAGACAGGTGAAGTTGGCGGATTTCCTTTCCTCAAAAACATTAGTGAATCAGGGTGGGTCTTTTCTGACAATTGAATCATGGTTTCATGATCACCATGGTTTGGGTACAGAAATTAAGCATTTCTATTGAAAGATAGAAAGGCATCTAAAGTTAGAGCAACTGGATGAAGATAAAGAATGTGAAATGAGGTAGAAAGAAGCAAATGTACCAAAATAGCTTAAAATTGCTGAAGAAGCTGAGGTCTAGCAGAATCTGTGAAAAGAGAACATTTAGAGTCTGATATGCAACTGAATTGGGATGGTAAATGATTTTTGTGCTACTAAGGAAGGGGGAGATGTGAGTGTGCTCAAAGCAAAACATTAAGGGAATGCTATTGGTTGGAGAGGAGAGTTATGATGCAAAAAAAGTGTTAAAATTATGAATATTACAGAATAAGTTAGCTTTGCAGGAAGCAAATCCATGTAAAGAAATCACGTGGGGTGTGAGGATATTCAAAATAGTTCGAAAGTTCGAGACTAAGGGATATGAATACAAAATAGTCAATTATAAATTCCATTTGAAATTCAGGAGAAATTCAATAGTAGTAAAGTCAGGGGTCTGTAGAACAGAAAAGCCCATCACGTCTGTGCCAACTATCTAACTATTCCAATATACTATATTGACATGGAACTTATTAGGAGTTGAAGTGAAGAGCGTCGATGCATTTAAGGGGGATCTAGATAAGTGAAAGTAGAATGGAATGGCATCTTCGAGTTGAATTAGTGTCTGTTATCTTAAGCTTTCTCCACCAATAATCTAATTTACATATTTTCCACAGAATCCTTGAATCTGATCTTGCAATTGTAGTTGGGTATAAAAAATATCCTTACTTAAGATTGTTTTGGTCAATTAAATATTGGTGCGTTGGAAGCATTAATTGTGAATTTCTTGTAGGCATGCTTTGCATCACTTGTCAGTCAAGACTATGTGAATGGTACTGATCAAGAAGAAATTAGAACAGGTGAGACTGTCTGAAATAGCACATATGATAATGTAAAAATGATAACTACTAAATGATACCTATCCTACAAGCAATCAGTTGCATTTCAGGTGTTGCTTTGCATTCTTTAAGGGTCATGTGTTGAAGGTTGTAGTGCGCAATTGTTCTTTCTGAAGTACAGTACCTGTTCAACATACTTTTTATTCAATTTATTTACCTTTTAATAAGTCTCAATTTAAATGTTTCATCAGATTACCTAAAACAACTTCAATTGTTTTTAAATGGTCTCTATCTCAATATTAAATGACAGCAAACTCAGTTTTTGGGATTGTCATAAATTTTCTGTTCTATCTTTCTCCTGGTATATGGCAACTCAGACTGAAAGGCAGTTTAGTAGGCATGAACTTTGAACACGCCAAAGGTGTTCACATCAGAAATGACTGGAAAAGAGCCCTATACATTTTAAGACATGTACCAACCTTATAAGCAGACAATAATATAAACAGTTCCAGTGGACAGGATATTTAATTCTCACTATACTGATGCAAAATAATTCAATATGACCACCATCTTATTATTATTGCCTGCATCACCTTTTATAAATTTTCAAGGTGCTCATATTTCTCTCAACCACCCTGTTTCCATATATTGTTAGAGAAGGTTTTGTTTTAATTTTGATATTCCTGGATTTCTTTTAATACTCTGCTTTTCTTAGTTCTCTTAAAATGCAGTGTCTTGCTATTCTTTACATTTTTCTGACTTTCCAGGATTTTTGTTTCTTTTTATTTTGGGTGTTGCTGAAAAAAAGTTTTTCATTTTGAACTCATCATGGCATTTCACAAAAACACCATAATTGTAAAGTGAAGATGTTTCTTTGCTGTGTGAGAAGATAGTGCTGATCAGCAGTTAGAGGTATTGTCACAGAGAGGTCATTGAATATTTTAAAGCCAAGGTGGATAGATTCTTAAGCAGGGATTACTGGGGGTAGATGGGAATGCATAATTTGAAACAAACATCAGCTTTGATCTTATTGAATGGCAGAGCTGGCTTGAGGGGCACAATGGTCTATTTGTTTCACCTATTTGTATGTGCCTAACATTTTATTCTTTGTTTCCTTATGCGTTTTATATTGATTCTAATTTTTAAAGACATTATATCATCCAAGTCTCCCTGACTGTTTGCAATTAAATATAGCTTTAACTTCCTTATTGTGATCTGACAAAAGTTATAAAAGAAAACTGTATTAACATAAACTTGTGTCCAAAAACCTCCTTTTTGCTGTTTTCCTGACATGATTTCAAATCATATGTCTAGATTAGAGTGGTGCTGGAAAAGCACAGCAGGTCAGTCAGCATCTGAGGAGCAGGAAAATTGACATTTCGGGTAAAAGCCCTTCAGCCCTTTTTCCAGCACCACTCTAATCTAGACTCTGATTTCCAGCATCTGCAGTCCTCACTTTTGCCTTGAAATTGTATGTGTCTGTTCTTTGAATTAGTAAATTAATTAACGCCAGAGACCTGGGTTCAATTCCCGCCTCAGGCGACTGACTGTGTGGAGTTTGCACGTTCTCCCCGTGTCTGCGTGGGTTTCCTCCGGGTGCTCCGGTTTCCTCCCACAGTCCAAAGATGTGCAGGGTCAGGTGAATTGGCCACGCTAAATTGCCGTAGTGTTAGGTAAGGGGTAAATGTAGGGGTATGGTTGGGTTGCGCTTCGGCGGGGCGGTGTGGACTTGTTGGGCCGAAGGGCCTGTTGCCACACTGTAAGTAATCTAAAATTTTAGTGATGTAAAGTACAACACTTGTGTTACAAATACTTTGTTTTTGAACACATTCCAGAACATAGTAAAGGAAATGTTGGTCTGCACCAGTGATTATCCCTTTATGTTCTTCAGTTTTAAAATCGTGACAACTCTGTAGGCAGTTATTGAGTGCAAAGTAGTCTTTTCTCTCGAGTGAAGGCAGGGATTAAAGAACTAGCAAAGGGCTCTTTCCATTATAGCAATGCAGTAACTTATTTTCTAGTGGCATTTTCCATGCTATCTTTTCCACAAGTTCATAAAAGACCAAGAGACTACAATGATCCCTAAGTTATTCAGCATAGGACAGCTAAGTGTGAATACAAGCATAGATATTTTCTGATCTGTCTTTTCAGAGGTGGAATTTCACACTTCTCCAGCAGATGGGAATTGTACCTGAGGCCCCCTGGCCCTACCATTGCACGAAAGGAGCTCTTTGAATACAAGCATATACTGACAAGGTTATCTGCCTTGGACAACAAACAAAAGAGGGCATATGGGTCTTGATGAGAACTGTAAATGCTTAGGTTGTTTTATTACCGCTGAGACATTTTTCACTTAACATTTTACTTACAGTGATGCATATTTTAGAATGTATGAAACTTCCTGAATTTTTATTTAAACAAATATATTGATTCATATTTTTACAGGTGTAGAACAGTGCATCCAAAGGTTTTTGGATGTTGCCAGACAAACAGAATGCTTTTTTCTCCAGAAGAGACTGCAGCTTGCTGTACAAAAACCTGAGCAAGTCATAAAAGAGGTGAAGTGTATTTATTATGGTTTTGTAGCTTTATTTCCTATTTTCAGGATAAATTGTTGAGAGGATAAAATTACCTGGAAATTGAGTAATGGGTAGTTTATCACTAGGATCCAAACTAAAATTTAATGAAGTTAATGCTCTGAACCTAAGGACATGGTAGAGCCACTGAGATGACTAATTTATAAATTTCTTAGAAATATGTTTACTCAAGTAATCTAGTAAATTACGAAATACCTTACACACTACAATAAGAAGTAGGAATATGAGTAGGCTGTCTAGCCCCTTAGCCTGCTCTGTCATTCAATAGGATCATGGCTAATCCGACATTCCTCATGTCCACTTTCCTGCCTTTTCCCCATAACCTTTGATTCCCTTACTGATCAAGGATCTATCTATCTCAGCCTTGAATATTTACAAGGACTCTACCCCCACAACTCTTTGTGGCAAGAAGTTCCAAAGATTTTCAACCCTTTGAGAAGAAATTACTTCTTGTTTGTCTTAAATTGGCACCCCTTTATTCTGATTCTATGCCCTCTGGATCTAGACTTGTCTATGGAAACATCCTCTTATGGAACTTGACAGTGTAAATTCTAAGAATCCTATGTTTGAATGAGATAACTTCTAATCCTTCTAAACTCCATTGAGTGTCCCAACCTGTTTAGTCTTAAAGCTCATAAGACAAATCTCTCCATACCAGGGATCATCCTAGTGAACATTCTTTGAGCGCCAATGAAATCACATCTTCCCTTTAAATAAGGGGCTAAAACTGTTTGATAGTATGCCAAGGTCTCACCAGCACTTTGTACAATCACAATAAGACTTCCCTTGAAATAATGACCATGTTCCATTAACCTTCCTGATTACCTACTGATCTGGGTGCTTGCTTTGTTTCATGCACAAGTATCTCAAGATCTTTTGTGTTGCATCTTTTCTCCAGATGAGTAATACTCTCTTCTTTTCTCCTCTTTTTCCCTTCCAAAATGAATAACTTCACATTATACTCCATTTGCCAACTTTTTACCCACTCACTTAACATATCAATATTTCTCTGTTTGTATTCTCTTTGTAATGTTATAGATGACACAAAAATAGATGAAAAATATGTTTGGCTTCCTCCTTCCTGAAGAAGGGCTGATGCCGAAACGTCGATTCTCCTGTTCCTTAGATGCTGCCTGACCTGCTGCGCTTTTCCAGTAACACATTTTCAGTTTCCTCCTTGCATGTCAATTAATATAGAGTCATTAAAATGTACTGCACGGAAACAGACCCTTTGGTCCAACTTGTCTATGCCAACCAGATATTCTACATTAACCTAGTCCTATTTGCCAGCACTTGGCCCACATTCCTCTAAACTTATCCATATACTCATCCATATGCCTTTTTAAATGCTGTAATTTTCAGGCCCCAACACTTCCTCTAGCAGCTCATTCCATACACACACCACCCTCTGCATGAAAAAGTTGCCCCTTTTTAGGTCCCTTTTAAATCTTCCCCTCTCACCTTAAACCTATGCCCTCTAGTTCTGGACTCCCTGCCCCAGGGAAAAGAACTTGTCTGTTTACTTTTTCTATGCCCCTCATGATTTTATAAACCTCGAAGATCATCCTTGGGCGTCTGACAATCCAGGGAAAACAGTCCCAGCCTATTTAGCTTCTCCCTATAGCTCAAACGCTCCAATCCTGGCAACATCCTTGTCAATCGTTTCTGAACCCTTTCAAGTTTCACACCATCCTTCCTGTAGGAGGGAGACCACAGTTGTGCGCACTATTCCAAAAGTGGCCTAAACAATGTCCTGTGCAGCAGCAACATGACCTCCCAACTCCGATACTCAATGCTGTGACCAGTGAAACAAAGGATACCAAACATAGCCCTCACCACCTTTTCTACCTGCAACTCCACTTTCAAGGAGCTATGAACCTGCACTTCAAGGTGTCTTTGTTCAGTAACACTCCCCAGGACCTTACCATGAAATGTATAAGTCCTGCCCTGACTGGCTTTTCCAAAATCCAGCATCTGACATTTATCTAAATTACACTCCATCTGCCATTCATTGGCCCATCTGATCAAGATCCCGTTGCACTCTGAAGTAACCTTTTTTTCGCTATCCACTACACCTCCGATTTTAGTGATATTGTAAATTGGTATGGATCAAGTACTGGTCCCCATGGAAGCCCACTATTTACAGGTTACTAACCAGAAAAAAAACCCTTAACCCTCACTCATTTCCTGCCCATTATCCAATTCTTTATCTACAGCAGTATACCACCTCTAACACCATGGATGCTTACTGTACGGCTGTGCTTTTTGTAAGGTACTTTGTCAAACATTTTGGAAGTCGGAATACCACACATCCTACTGGTTCCCCTGTCCGTTCTAAACTCTAAGTTAGACACGAGTTTCCTTTGGCATCTATCATAGGAATCTATTGCGTGTGAAAATTCTAAAATTATTTGCAGAATTTGGCTCCAGTTACTTTCTGGATTTCAGTGGCAGATTAAATATGGATTTGTACGCAAGGATATCTGTTCTCTCAGCTCAGTAATATTTGACTCTGACACTATTCTTGGTCTTTTCTGCTATATCCCATTGAGAGTTTTGTTTTTACTAGCAGTTAGAACAACCATGGTTAGAACAGTGACTTCCCACTGCTGCTTTTATCTTTCAGCAATTGATAGTTAAAGCTTGAAGCTTCACTTCTGCAACTTTATGGTTCTTGCTTTCTTTGGGCAATACCTGCAAGCCTCAATGATTTATCTTTAAGTGCATGCTGTGCTTTTTTTTGCATTCATCTGAAAGGAAAAATAAGAATACTGTGTAATACTTTATTGAAAAGGTGGCAGCTATGACAGTGAAGTGACAGTAATTGTGCTTCCTCAGTAAATTCTGGAGTGTCAACCTAGGTGTGTATACTTTGCTCTCTTCAATCATTGGATCAATAACCTTCTGACTTCTGAGTGCTATCGCTGAGGCACAACTGCCACATAATACAGGAAGGCAATCAGTGGTGTCATTTACAGACTAAACCAAGTTTGGAAGGTAGGTTTCCTTAGTTCGTTCTGTTAATGAACTAGTTGGGTACAGCAATCCTGTAGCTTCCTTGTCCCTATCACTGATACTTGATTTTTCATCTAATTATTAAATTACATGATTTCAAAATGTCTCCAGATATTTGTTATTGCTTGATTATTAGATCTTAACATAACCATTATGTTCAGGGCAATGTAAACGATAGGTAGAAATGGAGCCCAAAGACAAAAATAGCAGTTAAGCAAAGGGATAGAGAATTGGGAGCCAGGGAAAAAGAAAAGCTGATGCAGGGTAATAGGAATCATTAATGGGTGAAAATGGGTTGTCTGTGATGAAAGCAGCCCATGTGATGACAGGGCCAGTTGTGTGGAGGTAGATAAAGGAGATGGAAGGCCCTAAAATTATTGAACTCGATCTTGAGTCCTGAAATCTGCAAGGTCTCCTAGAAAAAAGGATGTTGCTTCATGGGAGGTGGTTAAGCAGGTTATGCCTATATTTAGTGGAGTTTAGAAAAATTAGATAATCTTATTGAAACATATAAAATTCTGGGGGCTCTTTACAGCGCAAGATGCTGAGGGGAGTCCTTTTCTAGCAGAGTTTCAAAATAAGGATTCTCCCATTTTAAGACTGGGATGAGGAGAAATTTCTTTGAGTGCTGTTAATGTTTGGAAGTCTCTTCCTGAGGGAATGTTGGAAGCTGGATTCTTTGAATATACTTATGGCTGACTTAGAGATTTTTCTCAACAATAAAGTTATGTCTTATGGTGGGCAGGCAGAAAATTAGATTTAAGATCACAATTGGATTAGCTATGCATTATTTAATGCTGGAGCAGGCTTGACTGGCTGAATGGTCTCCTATTATGTTCTTCTGAAGTTGGGACACAGAAGCAATGATCTAATTGAATGGCAGAGTAGACCTAATGGGCTAAGTTCCATTGTTTCAAAATTAATCTTGTAATCCAAATCCTACTTCATTATTGTGCTATATACTTATTGAATAATTTCTATGTGTGCTTTCTCCTTGATTGTGATATCATCCGACTTTCTTCATTCTCTGACCTACAGGAAGGACACTTAGTTTCATTGTTGATTTAGCAATTACAAAGCTTCACGAATGACATGGGTCCAAATTCTGCTGCTTTGCTCTGCTCAACTTTTATTTTGGAAACTCTTGTCTCAATGTATATTATTAACAACGTATTCCTAATCATATTATGCCTTTTTAATGTTTAAGCATAGATTCTTCTGTTTGAAAAAAAGTTCTTGTATTCTTTTACAGGATGTTTCTGAATTGAAAAATGAGCTACAGAGAAAGGAGGCCTTGATCCAGAAACATCTGAGCAAGCTGCGCCACTGGCAACAAGTCTTGGAAGATATTAACGTGCAGCCCAAAAAATCAGATCTAGCTCAAGGCCCTTTGGCCTATCTTGAACAAGCATCTGCAAATATCCCAGCTCCGTTAAAGCAAACTTGAAAATTATTGCGAAAACTAAGGTGTCTGGAACTTTTAACTATTCTGCTGACACCACACCAGCTACCCCAATTCCACTACCAAAACCGTTCCAGTTAGTCTCTATGAAGTCAGTTTGCATTTATACATGTACAGCAATTAAATCATTTTTCAGTTACTGTTTGGAACTGCCAGGTATAAATTGCTGGTCGAGGTCAGTCATTCTCAGTGTAAAAATGTTCTGTGAAACTATTGCTGCCATGGTTTTATATAAAACTATGTATTGCTATTAAGTCTGAGGAATTTCTACAATTTTCAGAGAAATTAAAAAATCTTATTGGACTTTTTTTAGATACATTTTGTTACAATTATTTTCACAGCATATTAATGTCTTTAGAATATAGTAACTTAGTCCTGCCAGTAACCTTTTAATGGCCTCATTCACTGTAGTATAAGAAATTGAGACCTATCCTTTAGTGTAAAGTTTTAAACAAAGTGCCTGCAAAGTATAAATTGGGCCTTGATTTCTGTGGTTTTAGATTGCTGATAACTCCTGTGCCTTTTGGGGGGGGGAATTTTATAGCTATCTCTACTAAAGACAGGAGTGTTTGCTGACACCAACTGTGTATTTGTGCAAATCGGGGAATGCACATTTACAAGCATTGCTGTCATCATGTACACTTTATGTATGATGTCATGTGAAAATGCATTATTGCGCATGGGATTTTTAAAGTGAGCTTCAATGTTGGGGAGAAGGTCAGGGGAATCTCCTAGAATAAGATAAGGGGGCACAGAAACTGGAGACAAGGACAGCCCATGAACCAGGAGGCCCTGTTTTTCAAGAGAACAATTCTTGGATGTGTGATACTGAACAAAAGAATGTTATCAAACAGCACTTAATTAACAATAGCGTGCTCACATATACTCAGTTTTAATTTTGCCAGGGCCACTCAGCTTCTGATTATATTCCAGCTTTAGTTCAAACATGGGCAAAACAACTTGAGAGGAAGTGAGGGACTGCCCTTAATATCAATGCAGCATTTAACTGAGCATGACATCGAGGAGACCCAGCAAATTAGTCAATGGAAATCACAGGGAAATCTCCCTGCTCATTGGAGTCAGACCTGGTGGAATTGTTGGTCATCAATCGTCTGAGCCATGGGGTAGCACTGCAGAGGTCCCTCAGGATAGTCTCCTAGACCCAATCATCTTAAACTGGTTCATCATTGACCATCCCTCCATCATAAGGTCAGAGGTGAGGATATTTGATGTCTGCATAATGCTCAGCACCATTTGCAATTCTTCAGAGTCTGAAGCAATTAGTGTCCAAATGCAGAATAACCTGGACCACATTAAAATAGGGGCTAATACAGGTAGTTTTACTGTAATGCAATGATTGCGTTCTTGTGCCTGCATTTATAGGAAAATCACACTTTAGAAACAATGTTTAAAGTGTTGGTGATGTAATCATGTTACAATTCACACATTTTAAAAAGTTCACGCTTCAGAAAGTGTCCTCAACTCATTAATTGTGTTAGTGAATTTGCGTTAACAAATGTGTGTTATAGCATAATGACCTGTACATGGCAAGTACCATTCATGCCATGTAAATACCAGGCAATGACCATCTCCAACCACAGAGAATCCAACCATCATCTTTTGACATCCAATGGTATTACCATTATTGAATCCTCCATTATCAACATCTTGGGGTTACAATTGAGCAGAAACTGAGCTGGACCAGCTAAATGAATACTGTTGATACAAAATAAATGCAAGACTTAGAATTCAGTGATGAATAACTTATTTTCAATTCCTCAAAGCCATCTTCAGGGCACAAATCAGTTGTTGTAATGGAATACTCTCCACTTACCTGGATGAGTGCAGCTCCATAACACTCAAGAAGCTTAACACTGTCCAGGACAATGGAGCCCACTTGATTGGCACCTCATCTTCAATTTGCTCAACATTTATTCCCTCTACCACTGATGCACAGTGGCAACAGTGAATGCATTTTGAAGATGCATTGCAAGAATTAACCAAGGTTTCATCAATAACACTTTTCAACACTTAGAAGGATGTGGGCAGCAACTGCATGGTTGTACAATCACCTTCAAGGTACCATCCAAGCCACACATTCCTGATTTGTAAATATATCGCTACTATTTTAATATCGCTGAGTCAAAATCTTGGAACTCCTCCCCACAAGCACTCTTTAAGTGTATCTACACCACATGGACTGCAGTGGATAAAGAAGGAAAAGCACAACTACTTTCTCAAGGGCAATTAAGGATGAGCACATAATATATGACGTCCACATATTATGGATAAATAGCTAAGAACCAAGCCATATAAGATATCATAGGATTTGGGAAAACAATCTTGCTATTAGGTAGCAATCAGTGTTCAAGCTTCACTATTCATTCCAAAAACAGATTCAGTTTGCAAAGTTTCTACTTCAGAGATTAATTTTGAGTGTTCAACTATTCACCAGCAACTAGTAACTAAATCCCCTTGTCCTCAGTTCCTTAGCAGTGGAACATATGAGGATGATTTAAATTTCACAAACATAATTTGGTGTTCACTACCAACGTGCATGTATGCAAGTTCTTGTCCTGATTTTTTCCTAGTTTTTGCCATGTTATTGTTAATGTATTTTTTAAACTGGGATATACCCAGCACAAGACTCCATAAGACTATAAGAAGAAGTAGGCTATTCAGTCCATTGAGTCTTTACCATTCAATGAGATCATGACTGATCTGACTAGGGAATCAAGGGTTGTGGGGAAAAGGCAGGACAGTGGAATTGAGGATTATCTCTCAGGAAAGAAATTATTAATTCAACAATAAATTGAGAGATTTGTATAATGGCAGGGAGTTTGCCCATTAGCGTTGCAGGTCATGATTGAGACCTGTACCAATCAGGGAGCTCTGGCTAACATAAAAAGGTTGTGTGTCAGAAATACTGCCACTCTACCTGCCTGTATGAGGGAGTACAGGAGTCAAGGACTGTTCATGTGTAAATGAAGGGTGTTTTGGTGACAGGATACTGGTCTCTGTGTAGTTATTTTAATATAAAAGAAAAAATCTGAATTATGATGATTTCCTCCAACTTTGGAACTTTTAACATTAACTGGAAGTACGCAACATTGAAAGTACTTCTCTTTGTGTTTTTGCCTCCATTTAGTTTTTATGTGAGAAGACTTCGAAAGAATGCAAATTAGAGGGATTCTGTTGATAAACTAGCAATTTCCAGTCTTTTGTTGAACAACACTTTTATAACCATTTACCATGTTTGGAATCAGTGAACAAAATTCACAAAGCTTCTGAGATACCATAGATATTTCACAGCAATTCAAGACCTGCATTACTTGCTGGATGTGATTTTTGTGCTTATTTGCTTTTGTTCCCAAAGTAAAATGTTGAAAACAAGTTTTCAAAGTCCTGGTGTGCATTTACCACGTAATGGAATAGTGGCACATGAGGAAATGTCCTTTAGTGTTGACTTTGTTAAGCTGTTTGGATTTTAGAAGAAAGGCAACTGAAGAGTCAGTAATAACTGAGGTATTCATTCTAGATTTGCAATTGAGGTTATCAAGTTCTGTTACAAAATTTTTCACAAATAAAAAGCAAAACTACGACCATGTGATTGGCAGCAATATTTTGGAGTAATTCCACCCTCTGATGGTCTCGCCCTGAAAGTGGAGCCTAAGGTGTTTCTATTTCTGTCCTGCAGCAGGGAGGCGGTCAACCAGGCACCAAACCTTCTGCTTCAGTCAACACTTGTTCTAGGCCATGTCACAGTTGCTGCCTAACATCTATTTTGCAGCCACCGGTATGAGGTTGAAGGGCCCTTTTTTTTGTTGGCTCTGTGCAAATGCAATGGAGCTGCTCCTTGGCTTTTGCTTTCCTCTTTGTCCTGCTGGCTGGCAAGGCGTCAGGAATGACGGAGCTTGGTAGCTTCCACGACCCTGAAGAACCTTACTGCAGTTTAAGTAGTTTCACTTATGATCATGATTTTAAGGAATAACTATAAGTAATGACTTACTGTACATGGCATATGAATGCAATGGAAGTCTGGCTTTATTGTCAATCCCTAATTACCTTATGTCACTAACAGTGGGACCATTTCCTTGAATTGTGGTAATGGTGTTCACACAATGATTTAGGTTGGGAATCAAAGCAGCATTAAATGTTGAAATATGTTGTTAAGATTTGTGGGACCTGTGTTTTTAAAAAGTAAAGGCCTATGGCATTTCCCTATATTTTAAAGGAAGTATTCATTGGCAATAAATGCTTTGGGCATTCAGAGCTCTGAACAGTACTGACATTTTTTTCTTTCAATAGCTTACATTTATACAACAGATTGCTTGTTGAAAAATAGAACTTCAGATGTAATTAGGCAAAAATGTTCTGGACAAAGGAACAAGTATAAGCTGGAATAAATCAAAAGTTTGTGAAAGGCATAGAATTTAAGCAAGGCCTTGAAATGGGATAGCGCAAAAGAACTTAAGAAAGGAATTCTTATGTACAGGATCTAGATATTTGAAGGTAAGAAGTGGGTCAGTTAGCCCAGTTGGATAGACAGCCAGTTTGTGATGCATTGACGCCAACAATAAGAATTTTCAAGGTGTGGTGACCCTCAGGTTAAACCACCACCAATCATCTCTCTCTAATAAGATAGCAGAGCTGAAAATGTGTTGCTGGAAAAGCGCAGCAGGTCAGGCAGCATCCAAGGAACAGGAGAATCGACGTTTCGGGCATAAGCCCTTCTTCAGGCTTAGGCCCGAAACGTCGATTCTCCTGTTCCTTGGATGCTGCCTGACCTGCTGCGCTTTTCCAGCAACACATTTTCAGCTCTGATCTCCAGCATCTGCAGTCCTCACTTTCTCCTCTAATAAAGATAGCAGCTGATGTTCTGCTCTGACTGTGGAACTTCTCTTTTTATGTGAAGAGACAATCAATTATGCATGAATTAAATTGAAGTAGGATTATTGTCACACGTACTCACATAAGTACAGTGAAAAGGCAATGAAAATGCTGAAGGAAGAGAATGAGAGTTGGATAGTGGATTATAGAAGTTTGTAAGGGATAGGCCATGAAGATATTGAAACAGAAGCAGGACAATTTTCAATCTAATGATTGGACAGAGATCAGTAGAGGTGTGATTGCTCAATAGTGGTGGGTAACTGGTACTTCAGTGGGGTAGCACTCTGGAAATCAAGCCCTGCTGTTCCTGAAGTTGTCATGAAAATAAACATTCTTCATAAAAATATGCAAAATGTCCCTAATTTACCTGTCTTTTAGACCCAGGTTGACAAAGCATGGACCAGCTTTTGTATTTAAAAATAATTACGATTTATTACAAATAAGGAGATTCTGCTTACAGATAAATAATTATGAACTGTTGACATATAACTCTATTGGCTTAAACACTAATTCTGCCCCCCACCCCCCTTCTTATAAAATTCTATGTACAAACACACACACCCAAATACAAATAAACATGGGTGTCACGAACAGAGGAAAAATATGGGAAAGCAGTTCAATGGTCCCTGTCCACAGCATTTGTGGAGATGATCCTTTGGCTTCTCAGGTCTTGCTGCTCCTTGATTTTCCTTCTCCAGGTACTTTTGCTTGCAAGAGGCACAAGACCACTGGTTCACACTTATATAGTCTCTACAGGTTTTAGGTGTAGTAGTTTCCCCTCAACCTTAAATAACCAGAGTGTAAGCATCACTTACAAGGAGTGTCAGGTAACTTGCTTTTTAAAAGTGCAGTAATTTCTCATTAACCCACTAATCCTTTTCACAATTCTTAATTATTAAAAAGTCTTTGTTACTATTTTGGTCCACAATAATAAAAAAATTAAAAGCAGTATTTATAATAAAAGCTAAATTGTTATATGAAATTAAAATATAGAAAATAGGAGCAAGAGTAGGCCATTTGGTCCTTCGATACTGCTCTGCCACTCATTATGATCATGGATGAATATCTAATTCAATAGCCTGTTCCGGCCTTTCCCCCATACCCTTTGATCCCTTTCGGCCAAAGTACTATATCTAACTTCTTGAAATCAGTGTCTTGGCCTTGACTGTTTTCTGTCATAGCAACTTCCACAGCCTCATTAAAGACTGGGTAAAGAAATTTCTCTTCACCTCAGTCTTAAACAGCTTGTCCTGTATCCTGTGACTTTTGGTTCTGGACACCTCTGCCATCACAAACATCTTTCCGACCTTTACCGCATCCACTCTGTCAAGTCCTGTCTTAGAATTTTGTAGCTGAAGGACATTTTAAGGGCATTTCCTTCATTGTGACATAGCAGACTTGTTAAGAAGCTAAGAGCTCATAAGATCCCACACAAATTGACAAACTGAATCCAAAACTGGCTTAGAGGAAGGAAACGGGGTGATGGTTAAAGGGTGTTTTGGTGACTGGAAGCCTGCATCCAGTGGCATACCACAGAGTTTGATGCTGCATCCAATGTCCCCTCTAAGCTATGTGGCTGCACTGCAAGGTCCTCTACACCATTAACTCCTGGTTTCTGAACCTTGGCAACTCACACAGTCAAAAAGAAAATTAGACGGGTAATTGCTGGGTCCCTTACTGTTTGTGGTGTACATTAATGATCTAGACATGAATGGTCAAGTAAGTTTGCAGTTGACATTAAAATGGACAGCGTAGTAGGTAGCAAAGCCTGAGACTACAACACGGTATAAATGGATTGGTCAGATGGGCAAAGCAGTGCCAAACTGAACCTAATCCTGAAAAGTGTGGGGTGATACATTTTGGAAGAACCAAAGCAAGGGAGTGCATGTTGAATAGTAGGACCCCAGAGATTACAAAGGATCAGAGGGCCCTTGGAATGCATGTCTTGAGATCCTTGAAGGCAACAGGACACATAGATAAGGTGGTTAAGAAGTGACATGGGATACTTGCCTTTCTTAGTCAAGGACTGAGAGAAAGTGAGGACTGCAGATGCTGGAGAGTCAGAGTCAAAAGTTGTGGCACTGGAAAAGCCCAGCAGGTCAGGCAGCATCCGAGGAGCAGGAGAGTCAACATTTCAGGCAAAAGTCCTTCATCAGGAAGGGCTTATGTCTGAAACATTTACTGTCCTGTTCCTTGGATGCTGCATGATGTGTTATGCTTTTCCAGCACCACACTTTCCAATTTTGAGTCAATGCACTGACTTTAATAGCAAGGTGGTCATAATGTATGTTAATATGCTACAACTAGAGTACTGTATGTAGTTTTGGTCACCACATTATTGGAAGGTGAAGAAGAAATTTACC
Organism: Chiloscyllium punctatum; assembly: GCF_047496795.1. NCBI lineage: Eukaryota > Metazoa > Chordata > Chondrichthyes > Orectolobiformes > Hemiscylliidae > Chiloscyllium > Chiloscyllium punctatum. The sequence continues at coordinate 50,936,727 of NC_092739.1, forward strand.
CGGATGTTGCCTGGACTGCAGGGAGACAAGAGGAGAGACTATCTAGGCTAGTGTTGTTTTCTTTCCAGCAGAGAAAGCTAAGGGGGTCATAAGGGCATAGATAGGTTGAGGAAAAGGGAACATTGCAGAAGTACTTGGACATGCTAAGCAAGTGTGCAATGAAGTGGGAAAGTGTGAAGTTATGTAATTTGGTAGGAATTGAGACATTGGCTATTTTCTAAAAAGAAATAGGCTTCAGAAATCTTAAGTAAAAAGAGACAAATCTAGCACAGATACTAGTTAAAGATTCTCTTAAGGTCAACATGTCGATTCAGCTGGTAATTAGGAAGGCAAATGCAATGTTAACATTCATTTCAAGAGGGCTAAATATAAGAGTTGTACTGCTGCAGCAGCTGTATCAGGTTCTGGTCTGACTGCATTTGGAATGCTGAACAGTTTTGAGCCATACCTAAGCGAAAGTGTGCTGGTATTGGAGGAGATCCAGAAGATATAATGATTTCGGGGATGACAGGCTTGTCATGAGGAGTGTTTGAGGACTCTGGGTTTGTACTTGAAGTTCAGAATGATGAAGGGGATCCGAACAAATCTTACAGAATATTGAGAAGTCTGGATAGAGTGGTTGTAGAGAAAATGTTTCAACTATTTCGAGACAATAGTGCCCCCAGCACACAACCTCATTGAAAGGACACTTAATAACTCAGCTGAGGAGGAATTTCTTCAGGCAAAAGGTAGTTAATTTGTACAGCTCAGAACGCTGCGCTGCAAAAGCCTCTGGAGGCCAACTCATTCATTGTAATTAAGACAGAGGTAGATAGATTTCATGATTACTTAGGGGAATCACGTGCTACTAGGGAGAATGGGGTTGAGAAACATATATTCAAAGATAGAGATTAGGTTTGATAAATTACCCATAGTGTCCAGGGAGGTACAGACTCAGTTGATTTGCCATGGAAAATGCAGGGTTACAGGGATAGGGTGGGACGATGGGATGTTCTTCAGTGTGGACTCAGCGGGCCGAATGGCCTGCTTTTCACATTGTGGGGATTCATTGATTCTATATCAGGCATGATCGAATGGCCCAAATCTGCTTTCTATGACTTATTAACAAGTTTACCAAGCCCCTTGCGAAACAAGACTGCAACTTCCGACACGTAACTAACCAGGTGTTGCGTTTCCCGAGAAAACATCCCACCAGTTTTGTGTGCGTCGCTGTACATAAACAGAAACTTCCGATAAAATGCTGGAACAGGAAATATCGTATTCCAAATACGAAACAGATACTTAGACAAACTCCAACACGAAATATTTAAGTTTCCCCAACTTCCGGACTGTGGCACTGAAAGATAGAAATTGCCGGAAAAGCTCAGGTCAGAGAAATTAGAATTAACGTTTCGGGTCCTCAGGACAGAAAACACCAACTGTCCGTCTGTGACGCACTATCAGAGGTGAGAGCCAATGAGTGCGCAGCGTTGCCTCCGGGCTGTCCAATCAGGAGAGAGGAAATTCAAACGGCGAGGCGGTTAGTCGATTGATCGCTCGAGCGGCCCTTCTCGCGGCGGCCGAAGCCTCCAGGTTCCCGGCTACTCGCTCGGGATGATGAAGGCTCAGGCCGGTGGCCGCTCGGCTCTGGTACGGACTTACGGAAAATACAGACAGCGGACCGTGAAGGCTTCCAAGTGGTTGAGCCCCGACACCGGCAGAGACCACCTTTTCTCGTCGTCAGACTCCATCGATAACAGCAGCCATTGCAGCAGCGGCGGCAGCAGGAACCCGTCCTTCAAAACCAAAAAAAGGTGCACGAGCTGTCATTTGCTTTTCACCGGGAAGAGCGGGAGAGTCGTAATCCTCACGGAGGTCCACGGAATCGTGATAGGAGTTTGGCTAGGCCGGCGTTTCTGTGCTGCCACTGCCTGAATCTAGCAATGTGTGTGAAATCCCCGGGTCTGCCCCGGTCGAGGCTGTCACTAAATAGTTGCAGAACCACGCGGAGGAAGGGGGAGACGAACAGCCAGTGGATGTGGTCCACATCTGTATCAACATCACATACGCTGTAGGTGGGAGGATGTAGTCCTGCAATCAGCGTTCAGGCAGCTAGGTAGGGAATAAGCAATCAAGACCTCAGAAGTAGCTATTTTTGGATTGCGCGATGTGCTAAGTGAATTAAAGTGAGTGGATAATTCACTGCACTCTGTTGCCAGTTTAAAATCATGAGCTCAATCACTTAAGTCCATGATTCTCGCTGCACTCTTCAGGTTGTTGGGGAAAGCTACAGTGCAGTATCATTGTAGAAGCAACAGGAGAAAGAAGATTGTAAACATGGCTGGGGGGAAATACGGACAGAGGCCTTTAGATGCCTGGGGCATTGGGATCATCCTGGCATAGACGAAGCCTCTAATCCAGCCTGTTGGGTTACACTTAAATGGAGCCTGGACTTTAGTTGTTTGCTAATTCCATTGTCCAGGATGTGGGAACCAGGGGGTAATATCGCAACAAAATAGCAAGCTTTACAGAAAACTGTGAGCAGTTTTGGTCCCCTTATTTAAGAAAAGATTTCCTTTCATTTGAGGCAGTTCAGAGAAGGGTCAGTAGGATGATCCCTGTATGGAGGGATTGTCTTATGAGCAAAGGTTAAACAGATTAGGACTCTACTCACTGTATTTTAGAAGAGTATCCTGAAGGGACTTGACATGGTAAATGCTGAGAGGATGAGAGAATCTAGGACCAAAGAGCATCAATTCAGAATAAGACTAATTTAGGTCAATTTAAGACTAAGTTGAGGAGGATTTTTTTCTCTCAAAGGGTTGTCACTTTTTTGAACTTTTTGCCACAGAGCTGTGGGGTCAGAGCCTTGATTTGCTGTGTCCTGAGTTGTTAACTTGTATTGGCTCGAGTGTTGAAGGCTTGTATGCTGATTTTCTCTCCAGTATAATGATTTGTCAGTTTTATCAAAGAGAAATATGGTTTTCTACCATTTCACTTAGAATTTGTTACTCATGTCTGTTATCATTTCCCAATTCAATGCTTTATTCCTATTTTTACTGAACAATTTTCCACTGTTTCAATAGGTGCATTTCTCTACTTGAGGATTGACTTTTATGCATCTAAGTTGGATAGACTTTATTTCTGTTTCATTTCTTCGATTTTCACTACTGCCTAAGCCTTGTTGTTTGATTGTAGAGTCATAGAGATGTACAACACAGAAACAGACCCTTCGTTCCAACTCTTCCATGCCCTCCAGATATCCCAACCTAATCCAGTCCCATTTGCCAGCACTTGGCCCATATCCCTCTAAACCCTTCCTATTCATATACCCAACCAGATGCCTTTTAAATGTTGTAATTGTACCAGCTTCCACCACTTTCTCTGGCAGCTCACTCCATACATGCACCACCCTCTGTATGAAAAAGTTGCCTATTAGGTCCCTTTTTAATTTTTTCCCCCTCTCACCCTAAACCTATACCTTTTAGTTCTGAACTCCCCCACCCCAGGTAAAAGACCTTGTCTATTTACCCTTTTCATTCCCGTCATGATGTTATAACCCTCTATAAGGTCATCCCTCGGCCTCCGATGCTACAGGAAAACAGCCCCAGCCTATTCAGCCTCTTCCTTTCGGCTCAAACCCTCCAACCCTGGAAGCATCCTTGTAAATCTTTTCTGAGCCCATTCAAATTTCATAACATCCTTCTGATAGGAAGGAGACCAGAATTGCACACGCTATTCCAAAAGTGGCCTAAACAATGTCCTGAATAGCTGCAACATTATCTCCAAATTCCTACACTTGATGCTCTGCCCAATGAAGGAAAGCATACCAAACACCGCCTTCACTATCCTATATACCTGTGATTCCACTTTCAAACAACTATGAATCTGCAATCCACTGTCTCTTCATTCAGCAACACTCCCCAGGTCCTTACCATTAATTGTATACGTCCTGCTCTGACTTGTCATTCCAAAATGCAGCACTTCACATTTACCTAAATTCAACTCCATCTGCCACTCCTCAGCCCATTGGCCCATCTGATCAAGATCCCATTGTATTCTGAGATAACCTCCTTCACTGTCCACTACACCTCCAATTTTGGTGTGTTTGTCATCTGCAAACTTACTAACTATACCTCCTTTGTTCACATCCAAATCACTTATATAAATTATGAAAAGCAGTGGACTCAAAACTGATCCTTGTAGCACACCACTGGTCACAGGCCTCCAGTTTGAAAAGCAATCCTCCGCCACCACCCCCTGTCTTCTACCTTCAAGCCAATTCTGTGTCCAAATGGCTAGTTCTCCTGTAATCCATGAGATCCAACCTTGCTAACCAGTCTACCATGAGGGACCTCATTGAATGCCTTACTGAAGTCTACATAGATCACATCTACCGCTCTGCCTCATCAATCCTCTTTGTTACTTTTTCAAAAAACTCAATCAAGTTCGTGAGACACGCACAAAGCCATGTTGACTATCCCTAATTAGTCCTTGCCTTTCCAAATACATGTAAATTCTGTTCCTCATGATTCCCTCCAGCAACCTGCTCACCACCGATATCAGGTTCACTGGTCCAGAGTTCCCTGGCTTTTCCTTACCACCTTTCTTAAACAGTGGCACCATGTTAGCCAACCTCAGTCTTCCAGCACCTCACCTGTGACTATCGTTGGTACAAATATCTCAGCAAGGGGCCCAGCAATGATCATTTCCCTAGCTTTCCAAAGAGTTCTCGAGTACACATGATCATGTCCTGGGGATTTATCCATGTTTATGCATTTTGAGGCATCCACACCACCACTTCTGTATTATGGGCATTTTTCAAGATGTCACCATTTATTTCCCCACGTTCAATATCTTCCATGTCCTCCTCCACAGTAAACACTGATGCAAGATACATGTTCAGTATCTCCCATATCTCCTGTGGTTCAACTCGTAGGCTGCCTTGCTGATCTTTGAGGGGCCTTATTGTTACCCTTTTGTTCTTAATACTGTATATTTATAAAATCCCTTTGAGTTCTCTCCCTTAACACTATTTGCCAAAGCTATCTGATGCCTCCTTTTTGCTCTCCTGATTTCCATCTTGTGTATACTTCTATTGCCCTGATACTCTTCAAAGGATTCACTTGATTTCTGCTGTCTGTACTTGCTTTTTCTTAACCAAAACCTCCATATCTCTAGTCATCCAGAATTCCCTACAACTACCAGCCTTGCCTTTCACCCTAACAGGAATATCCTATCTCTGGATTCTCTTTATCTGATATTTGAAGAACTTCCCATTTTCCAGCTGTCCCTTTACTTGGGAACATCATCCCCCAAATATATTTTGAAAGTTCTTGCCTAATACCATCCAAATTGGCCTTCCTCCAATTCAGAACTTTAACTTTTAGATCTGATCTATCCTTTCCCACCACTATTTTAAAATTAATAAAATTATGGTCGCTGGCCCCAAAGTACTCCCACACTGACACCTCAATCACCTGTCCTACCTTATTTCTCAACAGTAGGTCAGCTTTTGTACCTTCTCTAGTAGGTACATCCACATACTGAATCAGAAAATTTTTATGTACACACTTAACAATTTCCTCTTCATCCAAGCCCTTAACATTATGGCAGTCCCAGTCTATGTTTGGAAAGTTAAAATTCCCTATCATAACCACCATAGTATTCTTAGAGATAATTGAGAAACAAATGAATGAAGTGATCTTAATTTCCTGCTGACTATTAGGGGATGTATAATACAATCCCAATGAAGTGATCATCCCTTTCCTATTTCTCAGTCCTACCCAATAACTTCCTTGGATGTATTCCCAGGAATAACCTCCCTAAGTACAGCTATAATGTTATCCCTTATCAGCAACGCTACAACCCTTCCACTCTTGCTCCCCTTTCTATCCTTTGTATAGCATTTGTATCCTGGAACATTAAACTGCCAGTTCTGTCCGTCCCCTAACCTGCCTTACCTGTTAGGCCTCTGAAATAAATGCAGTTTAATTTATCAGTCCTACCTTGTTCTTTGCTTTGTTCTGCCTGCAATGATTGTTTGACTTACTATTTTTCCCAACTCTACCTGTCTCAGATTGATCTCTTTCCTCACTATCTCCCTGCTGCACCCTCCCCCTTTTCCCCTTTCTCTCTCTCTCTCTACCACATCTCCCTGCTGTTATATTATTTCCCTTGTAATTCTGGTGCATTCTGTTCTTCTTGTACAGGTCACTTCTGCCACATAAGAGATTTCAGTGATCCAAATATGTGAACCCTTCTCCCCGCACCAGCTCCTCAGCCTCGCATTCAGCTGCTCTAACCTCATATTCTTACTCTCACTCTCATAGCATCGGGAGTAATCCAGATGTTACTATCTTTAAGGACCTCCTTTTTAGATTTCTGCCCAACTTTCTCTATTCTCCCTTTAGATTCTCATCTTTATTCCCTTCCTATGTTGTTATTTCCAATGTGTACAATGAACTCCTGCTGGTCCCTCTCTCCTTGGAGAACATTTTGCACTTTCTCCAAGATATCCTTAAATCTGGAACCAGGGAGACAACACACCATTCTGATTTTTCGCTGCCAGCCAAAGAAGCGTCTGCCTGTGCCTCTGACTATAGAGTCCCCTATCATAATTGATCATTTGGAACCCAACATACCCCTCATTATTAGATTAGATTAGATTACTTACAGTGTGGAAACAGGCCCTTCGGCCCAACAAGTCCACACCGCCCTGCCGAAGCGCAACCCACCCATACCCCTACATCTACCCCTTACCTAACACTACGGGCAATTTAGCATGGCCAATTCACCTGACCTGCACATCTTTGGACTGTGGGAGGAAACCGGAGCACCCGGAGGAAACCCACGCAGACACGGGGAGAACGTGCAAACTCCACACAGTCAGTCGCCTGAGGTGGGAATTGAACCCGGGTCTCTGGCGCTGTGAGGCAGCAGTGCTAACCACTGTGCCACCGTGCCGCCCACTATGTTCGAACCATTCTCGGTCCCAGTAACTTGGCTGTTCATTCTTCCACGGTTGGAGGAAGAGCGCCTCATCTTCCGCCTAGGAACCCTCCAACCATAAGGGATGAACTCAGATTTCTCCAGTTTCCTCATTTCCCCTCCCCCCACCTTGTCTCCGTCAAATCCTTCGAACTCAGCACCGCCTTCCTAACCTGCAATCTTCTTCCTGACCTCTCCGCCCCCACCCCACTCTGGCCTATCACCCTCACCTTGACCTCCCTCCACCTATCGCATTCCCAACGCCCCTCCCCCAAGTCCTTCCTCCCTACCTTTTATTTTAGCCTGCTGGACACACTTTCCTCATTCCTGAAGAAGGGCTTATGCCTGAAACGTCGATTCTCCTGTACCTTGGATGCTGCCTGACCTGCTGCGCTTTTCCAGCAACACATTTTCAGCTCTGTTCATTCTACGTTCCCCTGACAGTCCATCACCCCTATATTTTCCAATACAGCATAGGTGTTTGAGATGGGGGTAATGACAGAAGACTCCTGCATTCCCTGCTTGGCTCTCTTACCTTTCTTGGAATTAACCCATCTACGTGATTGTATCTGCGGCTTTTCTCTTGTCCTATAACTGCCATCGATCACACCCCCTAGTTCCTGTAAATTCCTTATTGTCTCTAACTGCTGCTCCAACTGATCCGTACAATCAGATAGGATTCACAATCAAAGACATTTCCTGCAGACATACTCATCAGTTAAAAGTTAAAAATCGCACAACACCAGGTTATAGTCCAACACATTTATTTGGAAGTACTAGCTTTCAGGATGCTGCTCCTTTATCATGTAGCTATGGAGCATGATCATAAGGCATAGAATTTATAGCAAAAGTTCTCAGTGTCATGCAACTGAAACTATATGTTGAACCAACCTAGATTGCTGTTAAGTCTTCCATATTTTAAAACGGGTTGCAGGTTTCAGTTCATTAATATGTAAATCCAAGAACTTCTTTCCAGTCACGTTCTCATGATAATACTCTGTATTATGATCCTCCTCCACAGCTACCTGATGAACTATAACCTGGTGTTATAATTTTTAATTTTGTCCACCCCAGTCCAACACTGGCACCTCCATATCATAATCATCAGTAACGTGGAAACTCTCCCAAAACACCCATATATGATAGGACGAGCACATCACTCTACTAAAGGCCATCACTGCATCTTAACAATCTGCAAACCCAGAAAATAGCACCGTCTTATTGCTCTTTAAAAAAAACACAGCTCCAGGCTAATTTAAGGCTAACATTTTTAAAATTTAATCAAGAAACAGATGTCAATAAAATATTTAATCAAGAAAGAACCCACTCTACTCATTATTGTAGATTTACAGAAAGGCTACTCTTAAAAACTATGTTCCTGTGCTGTGAGCTCTCCCACACAAGTTCCTCCAAGATCAGCCGGGAATTTCGCTGTTTGGAGTTCATCTAGAAAAAGTTACCAATGTCCAGAGATACTTGAATAGTGTAGTGATATTATGTATTGTTCTGTTTTCTAGTCCTTTATGAAGTGGCTGAATTCTTCACTTGTGAATTGATGGCCTGGCAGAACCTAAACTGAGTGTCAGAAAGTGCTGGCGACAACTTTTGTCACATTACTGATGATGGAGAGTAGACTGATAAGGTGATAATTTACCAGTTTGGTTTGTTTTGCTTTTTGTACAGGACATAACTGGTCAATTTACCACTTTGACAATGTTGTAGCTTTGGTGGAACAACTTGACTAGGGTGTGGGACAGTCTTGTGCATAAGACTTCACAGTACTGTTGGGATGTTGTCAGGTCACCTACCTTTGCAGTATTTTATGACTTCAGCTGTTTATGATACAACATAGAATGAATCACATTGACTGAAGACTGGTACTATGATATGGTGGAATAGAGTCATAGATGAGACAGTGAGGACTGCAGATGCTGCATATCAGAGTCGAGAGTGTGGTGTTGGAAAAGCACAGCAGATCAGGCAGCGTCCGAGGAGTAGGAAAATTGGCATTTCGAACAATTGAATCATATAGCATGGAAATAGACCCTTCAGTCCAACTCGTCCATGCTGATCAAGTATCCTAATCTGATGAAGTCCCATTTGCCAGCATTTGGCCCATATTCGGCGCAACCTTTCCTATTCGTGTACCTATGCAGATGCCTTTTCAATGTTGTAATTGTATTCCTCCACCACTTCCTATGGCAGCTTGTTCCATTTTTGCGCCACCTTTCAAAAGATACCGGCCACTGCAGCGGACAGCTGGAACTGACAACCGGAAGCGGCAGGTACAAATCATTATAAATGATGGAGGAAACATCACAGAAGCACTTCACAGAAGGCTCCCAAGCACTGAGGATGTCACCTAGACAGGGGATGAAATGGTTGCCACACCAATTCCCAGCTCGGCGAACAGAACCACAACAACGAGCACCCGAGCTACAAATCATCTCCCAAACTTTGATCTTGCCTGTTTGTTGTGGAATTACTTTGTTCTATCACTTGTTGCTTATGCTGTTTGGCTTGCAACTAGTCAGCCGCTTGCTTCACCAGGTTGGAACTTCATTTTTTTGGTAGGCCTGGTGCTATGCTTGATGCTGCCTGACCTGTGCTTTTCCTGCACCACGCTAATCTTGGCTATGCTTGGCCAGCCCACCTGTGCTTCACACTGAATCAGGGTTGATCCTCTTGCTTGACAGTAATGGTAGATTTGGACATATGCCAGAGCATGTGGTGGTTGCTGCCGATGGCACCCAGTGGCATATGGATGCTCTTTCTGAGCTGGTTCATCTGTTTGAAATCCATTCCATTGAACAAAACACACAATATGACAGTGAGTTTCCTTGGTGTGAAGACAAAACTCCACAAGGACAATATCAACATTTCTATCTGCCAGGCAATTTAGGGAGGATGAGGTAAAGTATGCTTTTCCCTCTAATTTCTGTTTATTACCTGACACCGATCCAGTCCAGCAACCACAACCAAACCCTTTAGGACTCAACCAGGTCAGTTAGTTGTGGTATTACTGAGCCTTTCTTGGTGATTCAAGTTCTTAATCCAGTGTACATTTTGTGGCTTTGCCATCCTCAGTGCTGCTTCTAAATGATACTTAATATGAAGAAATTTTCATTGGTGAGGCAAGATGTAGGTAGTAATCAATAGGACATTTCTTTGACCTGATCCCATGAGACTAGTTGAGGTCTGGAGTCAATGGTGAAGTCTCTCAGGGCAACTCCCTCTGGACTGTTTCACACTGTCACTACCTCTGCTGGGTCTGTCTTGCCATGGGACAGAACATAACATATCCAGTGATGGTCTTGTCTTGGATTTTGTGTGTAAGGTATGATTGGGTCAGGCTGAATAACAAGACAGTCTTCCCAATTTTGGCACTAGCCTGCACATCTTAGGAAGGAAAACTTTGCACTGATGATAGGGTTGAATTTGCCATTGTTGTTGCTAGTTCCTAGGTTGATGCCATGTTGTCCATCCAGTTTCAATGTTTTTCTTTCGACTTTTTAGTGGTTTGATATGAATGTGTGGCAGCCTTGCTAGGCCCTTTCAGAGGGCAGTTAATAGTCAACGACATCGCTTTGGGTTGACAGTCGCATATAGCCAGACCAGTTAAGGATGACAGATTTCCTTTCCTAACAGACACTAGTGAATCAGATGGGTTTTTAAAAACAATTGACAATAAAACCATGAATCATCATAAAGCTTTTAGTAGTGCTTGTAGTTGAATTCAACAGTCAGGTTAACTTTTTCGAGTAAGTGTTGATGAAAATGTTCACAAGCAAATACGGTTGTCAAGCAGTCTTTCTCGACCTGTGTAGTGCCCTTCAACCTGTGTTTACCCCTTCAACGCAAGTGCAGTTGGTTGACCCTACTGCATAACGGTTGCTTGAAATCAGATCTCTAGCTTCATACCATAAAGTGACTTCATTACTTGTGTTCTAGTTCTTCACTGGTGCTGCAGTCACTAGTTGCCTTATTATGGTTTTGATTTTAGTTTTGATTTGAAATTTTCAGCTGCCACCATACTCTTAAGACTAGTCAGTGATGCTGAACTCAAGTAGAATATTTTGTGTAAAATTAGGAATTGTAAGAAACAAACTGAGAGCATAATGTTTCTACAACTATGATGGGGACACACTGTTTAATTGACAGTAATAATATTAGAATTTAACTTTAGCTGTAGCTTCACATTTAGGATATTATGGTAGATTATGTTGTTCAGAATACCCACTTAATAAATTGAAATTTTTGGCACAGAAAGAGGCCAACGTGCAGAGCTAAATAAAAAAACCGAAAGAACTATGGATGCTGTAAATCAGAAACAAAAACAAAAGTTGCTGGAAAAGCTCGGGATGTCTGACATAATTTGTGAAGAGAAATCAGAGTCAACGTTTTGGCTCCAGTGAGCCTTCCTCAGAAGCTCAGAGTTAAGTTCATCTGTCCCAAAATATTAACTCTGATTTCTCTTCGCAAGTGCTGCCAGACCTGCTGAGCTTCTCCAGTAACTTTTGTTTTAGTAACTTTTAAACCTTTAAGTGTCATGTTTTAGTTTAGGCATACTTTGTTAGGCAGTTTGACCACAGCCAGTGAAGTATTGGAGAAGTTACAAAGCAGACATTTAGATCAGGTTTTAAAATATTTTTGTGTATGGAGTTATTTTGTGAAATTTCAAGGGCTGGCGCAAATGTTCTTTTTCAAACATGAAAATGCTGACAATTCCTTTTCTCTCAGCATGTTATGTATACAGTAGCGCCTCGACATACGAACGACCCCGTTCACGAACAAAATGGTTTACGAGCAGGATTGTATGTAAAATTTTGCTTTAATGTACATACGAAATTCAAGGTATGAACGCAAAAAGCCCGTGTGCGACCACGTGGTTTCATCGTTCTATTTTGCTACACACTTGTTGAACGCAAAAGCTGTCAGGCCCTATGTGATCTCATTCAGTTCATCTTTGGCGCGTGTGCTGTAAACAGCGTTCATTGCAACGTCCAAGCATTCTTACGCTATCCGAACAATGGGAAAAATTGATTCAGTTCGTGAACTTTTCGGTTCGCGAACCGGGTCCTGGAATGGATTAAGTTCGTAAGTTGAGGCGCTACTGTACTTTCTCAAGAAATATTGATTTTTCAATTATAATACATCGTTTCAAATCTTATATTCTGATTTGTTTCAGGCAACAGAAAGCATCACTGAATGTTTCAAATGCGAAGTTGACAGCAAAGAAAAAGATTGGAAAACAACCTAAGAGCAAAAGTGTCGAGAGAAAACATCCTTATGCATTCAGAAGCCGAGGAATTTCACATGATAAAAACCAAAGCTCTTCTTCCACAGAAGATGAAAATCAAGAAAACCGCATGTTTATGCAAGACAAAGAAAATCGTTTTGTTCCTGTAACTAGGTACATATTGTCAGCTTGTTTGTTTGTTCTCCAGTGCAAAAATGCCAATGTTTGTTTGGGATGTTTGACAGAATTTCAATGGGAGTGTAGGTAACTAAGCATGCATATTATGTATTTCGAACAATTTCTGATATGATCTTTTGGCATATACATAGATCAAGAAATCTCAGACCAATTTTTCACACATTTATCTGTTGTTGTGTCAAAAAATATTGCTACCAGAACATGAAAACAGTATGGCAGCATGTACATGTGAGGGGAGATATCCAGCTTGGGTTCACTCAAGAGTGTACTGTAGTATGCCATTCAATAACAGGTTTTAGGAAATTTGCATTTTGACTGTGACTTATCCATCTATTTTAAACAACTTTCAGTTGGGTACCACTGGTGGACGCAATTGTATGCCAGCTCTGCCAAAAGAGGGCAATCTCTAACGTGATTATCACAGCAGAGGATAGCATCCACACGAAAAATATCAGGCAAACTTTTATCTTCATAAATTCATTGCAGTCGGCTATTGAGAAAGATTACCATACAACTGAAGTTGGTTTAGTTCTTTTGCATGACTAAAAATTATAGATGATATAAAAAAAAACCTGTGAATAACTGCTGGTGTAGAATTAGAACATGTACAATTCAGGTAATGGCTTGAATTTGAAATCTTCATCTCCTGGATTCAAATAAATTTTTGAATTCCTCACAATGCTGCCAAGGCTTACTAAATAATTTGGAATGATTAGAAAATATTTAAAATTTCATCCTGATTGCACGTTAGTATCTGTTAATTCAGAATCTAATTTCCGCAGAAGTCATAATAGTGACAGAACATTGCACGTCTAGCTACGAGCAATGATAGCCAAATAGAAGAAGACCTTTTTGTGCACCAGGGTACTTTTCACAACTCTAAAATTTTATGTTTGATAACTTGGTGCAAAGAATATTTTTCCAGTTTTATTTTTCATTCCGGTACGAGAAAGCAGGGCTAACATCCATGAATATCCATTGAGTGGGGCAGGGGGCAAAACTCTTTCAAAAGAATGGAAAAAATACCTGGACATTGAGGACAAAAAAGGAATATATTTTGCTTCTGTGGCTTTAATAAAACTTCTTCATAGCTTCACCTTTACATTTTATGATAAAAGGTTTATGGGAATGTTGCTGTTTACTAAATCTAGACTGAATAGCTCTTGGGTATCCTATTACATGTCTGAATTCAACAAAATATTGCTGGAAAAATGATTTTTCCTTCTTAATTACTTGGGTTGGATTGGAGGTATGATGGATATTATGGTCTTTAAATTATTTCTTGTATGATTTTAGGTGGTTTGAATTTGGATTGCATTATCTGTTTGGGTAGTGAAAATCAATTCAATAGTAGCATTCGGAAATTGAATGAACACATTGGAGGTAAAGGTTGCAGGATGTGGGCAAGAGCAAGGTTCAATACTAACTAGATTATTCTTCAATCCAGCCAGCCCAGACTTATCAAGATCAGAAGAAATAGGAACTGGAGAAGGCCATTTGGCCCCTCATGTTGACTGACAGGGCAGACATGATCATGGCTGGTCTGCTATAGGCCTGAACTCCTTTATCATGCTCATCATAGTCCTCAACTCCCTGAAAGCTATCTACCACCTTGAAATACATTTAGTGATCTAACCTCCACAGCGTTCTGGAGTAGAGAATTTTGGATGCTCACTACCTTTAGAGAGGAAATTCAGCGCCTTGGTTTTAAATGAATGTCTCTTTATCCTGTAGCTATATGGCCTAGTTTGAGATTGCCCCATTAGTGGAAACATCTTAATATCTATCCTGTCAAGTCCAGTCACATTCTTGAATGTCATAGAGTCATAGAGATGTACAGCATGGAAACAGACCCTTCGGTCCAACCCGTGCATGCCATCCAGATATCCCAACCTAATCTAGTCCTACCTGCCAGCACCCGGCCCATATTTCTCCAAACCCTTCCTATTCATATACCCATCCAAATGCCTTTTAAATGTTGCAATTGTACCAGCCTCCACCACTTCCTCTGGCAGCTCATTCCATACACGTACCACCCTCTCTGTGAAAAGGTTGCCCTGTAGGACTCTTTTTTTTTTTATATATATATATCTTTCCCCTCTCACCCTAAACCTATGCCCTCTAGTTCTGGACTCCCCCACCCCAGGGAAAAGACTTTGCCTATTTACTCTATCCATGCCCTTCATAATTTTGTAAACCTCTATAAGGTCACCCCTCAGCCTCCTGCGCTCCAGGGAAAACAGCCCCAGCCTGTTCAGCCTCTCCCTGTAGCACAAATCCTCCAACCCTGGTAACATCCTTGTAAACCTTTTCTGAACCCTTTCAAGTTTCACAACATTCTTCTGATAGGAAGGAGACCAGAATTGTATGCAATATTCCAACAGTGGCCTAACCGATGTCCTGTACAACCGCAACATGACCTCCCAACTCCTGTACTCAATACTCTGACTAATAAAGGAAAGCATACCAAACGCTGTCTTCACTATCTACCTGCGACTTTACTTTCAAGGAGCTATGAACCTGCACTCCAAGGTCTCTTTGTTCAGCAACACTCCCTAGGACCTTACCATTAAGTGTATAAGTCCTGCTAAGATTTGCTTTCCCAAAATGTAGCACCTCGCAATGAATTAAACTCCATCTGCCACTTCTCAGCCCATTGGCCCATCTGGTCAAGATCCTGTTGTAATCTGAGGTAACCCTCTTCATTGTCCACTACACCTCCAATTTTGGTGTCATCTGCAAACTGTACCTCTTATGCTCACATCCAAATCATTTTTGCAAATGACAAAGTAGAGGACCCAGCACTGACCCTTGTGTCCCCTTTTTGCCCTCCTGATTTCTCTCTTAAGTATACTCTTACTTCCTTTATACTCTTCTAAGGATTCACTCTATCCATCCTGTCTATGCCTTACATAGCTTCCTTCATTTTCTTAACGAAACCCTCAATTTCTTTAGTCATCCAACATTCCCTATACCTACCAGCCTTTCCTTTCACCATATCAGGAATATAATTTCTCTAGATTCTCGTTATCTCATTTCTGAAGGTTTCCCATTTTCCAGCTGTCCCTTTACCTGCGATCATCTGCCCCCAATCAGCTTTCAAAAGTTCTTGCCTAATACTGTCAAAATTGGCCTTTCTCCAATTTAGAACTTCAACTTTTAGATCTGGTCTATCCTTTTCCATTTACTATTTTAAAACTAATAGAATTATGGTCACTGGCCCCAAAGTGCTCCCCCACTGACACCTCAGTCACCTGCCCTGCCTTATTTCCCAAGAGTAGGTCAAGTTTTGTCCCTTCTCTAGTAGGTACAACCCACATATTGAATCAGAAAATTGTCTTGTACACACTTAACAAATTCCTCTCCATCTAAACCATGACAGCCAGACTACTGTGACCACTAGGACTCATAACAACACACAAACCAACAGCCACTCTCAGACAACAACTCACCAAAACGAAGGACCCAATACCCAGCATGAGCAAAACCAATGTAGTGTACAAAATCACATGCAAGAACTGCACAAAACACTACATAGGACAAACAGGAAGACAGCTAACGATCCGCATCCATGAACACCAACTAGCCACGAAATGACACGACCAGCTATCCTTAGTAGCCACACACTCAGATGACAAGCAACATGAATTCGACTGGGACAATACTACTATTATAGGACAAGCCAAACAGAGAACAGCCAGGGAATTCCTAGAGGCATGGCACTCATCCATAGATTCAATCAATAAGCACATCGACCTGGATCCAATATACCGACCACTGCAGTGGACAGCTGGAACTGACAACCGGAAGCGGCAGATTCAAACCACTACAAATGCCAGAGGAAAGATCAAGAAGCGCTTCACAGGAGGCTCCCAAGCACTGAGGATGTCACCTAGACAGGGGACGAAACGTCTGCAACACAAATTCCCAGCTTGGCGAACAGAATCACAACAAGCATCCGAGATACAAATCTTCTCACAGACTTTGAAACTTTGAACACCTACGGGCGAGAGACGCTAAGACAAGCCGGGAAATGGGAATCCTGTGCCAACCGCCTAAGCGCCACATACGAACAACTCCGGTTCCTGCATGAATGCCGAAAGAATCGAATCCTTCCACCATGTGTCAGATACAGACCACCAGTCAACAACCCACAAGCCAGGGACACAGCCAGACTGAACGGATTCCGGATGATCCAGGTAATGATTACAGACGCTCACCACAGACTTCACAAATACAGACAAGAAATTGCGTGCCAAAAATCATTTAATTTCAAAAACCACCAATCAGGAATGGACCCGGACCATAGAACAGGCCGTCACCATAGGATAGGACAGAACAGGACTACACACTGCAAAGAAACTGCACTAAAAGAAAAAAATGGCCAAACTAACACACAACAGAGAGGACACCACAACACACATCTGGGTTAGAAACCTCTCCCACAGACACGGAAAGAACAATACTGGCCAAGGGACTCAACTACAACCACAGGGACGCCAAGACAGCAGACTTCCTAGCAGCACTAGAATGCACATTCAGGAACAATGGACTGACAGAAGAGACACAACAAACAGTGAGACAAAGTATCGTACCTTTGATAACAAGGAAAAGACAAACACATAACCTCAACACCAAGGAGAGGGAAGCACTAAAATCACTAAGAAACGATAAGAACATAATCATACTACCAGCAGACAAAGGCAGAATGACAGTCATCCTGGACAAAGCAGACTACACCCAAAAAGCGCAACAACTACTTGCAGATACCAACACCTACCAAAAGAGGGAGTTTGACCCCACCCCACAGCTCACCAATAGGATAAACAACACACTGAGCAACCTACAAAAAAACGGACAGATAACCAGGTTTGACCTACAAAGAATGAAACCTGAAAGCAACAACACCCCCAGATTCTATGGACTACCTAAAGTGCACAAACCAGACATCCCACTCAGACTCATAGTATCACTACCAGGGACACCATCACACAAACTGGCTAAAGAACTACAGCAGAAACTGAAACACCTGATCAACGGATCCAGACACTCGATACAATCAACACAGGAATTCTTGGACATCATCAGAAATACACACATAGACAAGGAAGAAACCATCGTCACATTTGATGTAACGGCACTGTTCACCTCTTATCAACAAAACCCTAGCCAGAGAAACAATAGCCAACCTGCTGGACATACAGGACAGACAACAGGACATTGAACCTATCAACAAAGATGGCATACTCAAACTACTGGACCTGTGCCTCACAACACACTTCACATTCAACAGCCAAATATATGAACAAATCAATGGCACACCCATGGGCTCACCCATCTCTGGACTCATAGCAGAAGCGGTAATGCAAAGATTAGAACAAACAGACTTACCACAAATTTAACCCAAACTCTGGGTCAGATATAGGGATGACACCTTTGTAATCATTAAAAACACAGAAATAGAGAACACACACCGGATCATCAATGCCACACTCCCAGGAATCCGATTCACTAGAGAGGAAGAAAAGGACAACCAACTCCCATTCCTAGACGTGATGGTACAGAGAACACCGAACGGAGAATTCACCACAAAGGTTTACAGGAAAGCTACACACACAGACCAAGTCCTAAACTACGAAAGCAACCACCCCAAAACATACAAAAGAAGTTGCATCAAGACACTATTCAAAAGGGCCACAACACACTGCAGTACACCAGAACTGCAAAAAGAGGAAGAAGAACACCTATACAATGTATTCGCCAAAAACGGATACACGCACAATTTCATCAACAGATGCCTAAGGGAAAGACAACGGAATGAGGACATACCCCAACCCAAAGGACTAGCCACACTACCATACATCAAGAGCATTTCCGAACTGACAGCCAGACTACTGCGACCACTAGGACTCATTACAGCACACAAACCAACAGCCACTCTCAGACAACAACTCCCCAAAACGAAGGACCCAATACCCAGCATGAGCAAAACCAATGTAGTGTACAAAATCACATGCAAGGACTGCACAAAACCCTACATAGGACAAACAGGAAGACAGCTAATGATCCACATCCATCAACACCAACTAGCCACGAAACGAAAACGACCAGCTATCCTTAGTAGCCACACACTCAGATGACAAGCAACATGAATTCGACTGGGACAATACTACTATTATAGGACAAGCCAAACCGAGAACAGCCAGGGAATTCCTAGAGGCACGGCACTCATCCATAGATTCAATCAATAAGCACATCGACCTGGATCCAATATACCGACCACTGCAGTGGACAGCTGGAACTGACAATCGGAAGCGGCAGATTCAAACCACTACAAATGCCAGAGGAAAGATCACAGAAGCGCTTCACAGGAGGCTCCCAAGCACTGAGGATGTCCCCTAGACAGGGGACGAAACGTCTGCAACACAAATTCCTAGCTCGGCGAACAGAACCACAACAATGAGCACCCGAGACACATCTTCTCACAGACTTTGAACCAGAAACTTGGTTGTTCGTGCTATGTTCCCCTGAGAATCCATCACCACTCCCCCACACTTTCCACACCTCCCCCCCCCCCACCACCCCCTCACCACATTTTCCAAAATAGCATACCTGTTTGAAATGTGTATATCCACAAGGTCCTGCACTAGCTGCCTACCTCTCTTTACCTTTCCTGGAGTTAACCCATCTATGTGACTGTATCTGAGACTTTCCCCCCTTCCTATAACTGCCATCCATCACATACTGTTGCTGTTGCGAATTCCTCATTGCTTCTAACTGTCTCTCCAACCGATCCAGTCGATCTGATAAAATTCACAGCCAACAGCATTTATGGCAGACATAATCTGCAGTAACCCTTAACTCTCTTTAAACTCCCACATCTGACCAGAAGTACATATCACTCTATTAAAGGCCATTTTTTGCTCCTTCACAATCTACAGATCCAGAGAATAGCACCATCTTATTCCTTTACAACCACTGCCCCGGGTTAAATTAATAGTTATGGCTTATATTTTAAGTTTAATCAAGAGACATATCTCCAAAAACGTATAATCAAGAAAGAACCCACTCTGCTCACTACTGCAGATTCTCTGTAGGCCACACTTAAAACAACAATTAACTTATCGGATTCTGTGCTGTGAACTTCGCCTAACAGTTCCTCCAAGATCAGTTGTGAATTTCACTGTTTGTTAATTTTCCCAGATGCACTTCGATGTCCAGTGATACATGGGTTCAAACAGTAAAGTTTAAACTGTGCAGGTTCTATCTCCCTCCTGCAATGACTTCACCATGTGCTTCCTTTGTCTGTACTTCTTTTTTTAAACTGCTGTTGTTTTGACTTTTTTTTCCAAAGTTCCAAAAGAATTGCAACAGCATATAAAACAGTAATTGCTGCTCCTGGAATTTGAGGAAATCACCTCCAGCACCTAAAGTACCTCAAAAAAAGGCGCATCTGTTACAGCCAGAAATTTTTCCCATCCTCCATCTTGGATTACCCAGAATGCTTCAATAAGGTCATTTTTCTAAGCTCTCAGTGAATAAAGGCCTGACCTGTTCAATCTTTGTTGATAAGTTACCCCCTTCACCCCAAGAATCAGCCCAGTGAATCTCTTTTGAACTGCTTCCTGTGTCAGTATAGCCGTTATTAAACATGGGCATCAAAACTGTATGCAATATTCCAGCTATAGCTTCACCCACACCCTGTATTGTTATATCAAGACTTCCCTTTTTTAAAATCCAATCCCTGACCAATGAAGGCCAAATCTCCATTTGATTTCTTATTTACTTTCTGCATCTGCCTGCTAACATTATATGTTATGTACAAGGACACCTAGATCCCTTTGTGCTGCAGCATTTTTGGAATCTCTCTCTATATTAATAATAGTCTCCTTTTTGTTTCTTACTACCAAAAAGCACAAACCTGCACTTTCCTGCACCAAACAACATCTGTCAAGTTCTTGCTCATTTGCTCAAGCTAACTATAGCCCTTGCATGTTTCTTTCATCTTCATCACAAAATGTGCACTCCCCAAATTTTGTACTGTCAGCAAGTTTGGATACATTGCACACCAATTCCTCTTCAAGTTATCAATGCACAGCAAAATGTTTAATTATCTGGCACCTATGGGACTAGGAGTGTGCCGGTTGATCAAATATTCCAGTTGATTCAAGAGGTCCACATGATTAATCTAAGAACACATGCTAAATAATAGAAACGTAATGCAGGGGTACACACGCTACTGTTGTACTTTATTTACAGCATAAATTTCCTAAATCATAATGCAATTTTGCCTTAAATAAAACTTAACAGTACAGAGCCTGATCTTTTTTTTGTAGCTCCACTTTTTAATTTACCCACAAACTACTTATCGTTCCTAGTTTTTCCTAGTCCTACTTATGTCATTATTCTCAGGTGGAGGAAACCAACCAAACAACCATATACACTCGAGGTTCCTATGTAGCCAAGCGAGGTCCTGAATCTTGGTGCCTTCAGGGCTCTATTTTTGTTGCAGAGAATAATATTTATTCCTTTAGCTCTGCTGTCCCCATTACTGCTACATTTCTCTTCCATAACCCAAACACCACCTTCACCATCCCTACATATTACTCTAGACTAGGGTGCTGTTGTCAGCTTTTTGCAAGATAATTCTGATCCCTATACCTGGCTCACTCTTAGTCACATTGCCTGTGTCTGACCATAGAATTTGATGTAATTTACGAAGTGTGACTGCCTCCTGAAACACAGTATTCAGGTTGATTGAGTTCCTGTGATGTCTTATTCCATGATTCTGTAATGTTTTCAAGTACAGATAGCTAAAAGTTCAAAAGAGACTTCATAGCAAATTTTTGATTTTTTTAACGGAACAAATGATACTTCTGATAATATTTTGCTGCTGCATCTTAACATTTTGATGCCTATTAAAATCTCTCCTTTCCTTTCCTTTCCTTCCTTCTGCATATTTGTTGTGTGAATAAAAACAAATACAAATAAACCAGAAATGGAATGGAAGAAATCGTAAAAGTATCTCCAAATCTAAAATATGTCACTTACCGGCGGAAACTGCGGAATTGCAAGAATGTGTCAAATCAAGATGTAAATACCCAGCTTCAAGTGAGAAAAAAGGTAAGATTACTTTTAAAACTAATTTTAGTAACCAATATCAAATTGACCTATTGAATTGAAGGACACTGCACCTGAGTTGCAGTTAGATAAATATTACTAAATTCTGGAACAGAAACATTTTCACTTTCAGCTTCTCAACTGATTAACAATGTTGCTATGATAATCTGTAATCCACAATTTGGCAAGATGATAATTTTATAAAATTTGTCACTGTCTTCTCCACTGACTATTAGTTAAAGACATCAATTGGTGCAATTCTAACTTGAACACTGCAGAAGACAGTTTGCACATCACGAAGAGGAAGCTCAAAGCTGAATTGTCCTGGTTTTGGCCAATACTCTGAATTTTGTTTAGCTATCAAATAAAATGTTCTTTGAAAACAGGGTATTTCTGGGAGTCTTTTTTGGATTTTAATCGCCTTGATCATAGGGTGGCACGGTGGCTCAGTGGTTAGCACTACTGCCTCACAGCACCAGGGTTCAAGGTTCGATTCCAGCCTTTGGTGACTGTCTGTGTGGAGTTTGCACATTCTCCCTGTGTCTGTGTGGGTTTCCTCTGGGCGCTCTGGTTTCCTCCCACTGTCCAAAGATGTGCAGGTTAGGTGAATTGGCCATGTTAAATTGCCCATAGTGTTAGATGCAGTAGTCAGAGGGGGTGTGGGTTACTCTTCGGAGTTTCGGTGTGGACTGGTTGGGTTGAAGGGCCTGTTTCCACACTGTAGGGAATCTAATCTAATATAGACCCTGAATTTTGTGCATGAAAAGAAATAAAAGGGAAGTTTGTTATCTTGTAATCTCATAAATATCTGAGTTAGTCCCTCCAAAACCAATATATCAATAGAAACATATAGTGGTGCAGATAAAAATGCTGTAATCCATGCAATTAAAATACAACACCTACCCCCTTGTAATTGGGCCTCTTTAAGGTTAACATTATGTTGGCCTTGTTTGAGTTTATTTTGTATCTGCTGATTTTTAAATGATTTAGGGATTTGGATACCCAAGACCTTTGGCTCTTGACAGTCTCTAGCTTCTCACCATTTGGTTAATATTCAGATTTGTCGTTCTTGGATTCTGTTTTGTGCTTGTCCACATGATCCTCCATCTGTTGTAGTATTGCTACTTCATGTGATCTTTTTCAGTTTGTTGATTGAGAGTTGTGAATGGTGCTGAACATTGTGCAATCATCCATCATCATCCTCAGCTTTGACCCTATCATTGAGCAAGGACACTACCTTAAGAGACTGTGTGGTGCAGTGGTGGTGTCCGTACCTCTGGGCTAGGAGGCCAAGTTCAATTCCCACCTGCTCCAGCTGTATGTTATAACAATATCTCTGAACAGGTTGATTAGAAAATATCTACTATGAAAAATTCCTGCCGTGATGTATTGTGGATAAGATGCTTGATCTCCAACAATCACAACCATCTTGCTTTTGAATGAGTGGAGAGTTTTGCCAGGGTTCCTTGATGCAGCATTTGTTGTTTTAAGTTTAAGTGCTGTTTGATACTACTGTTGAAACTTTCTATCTCTGCTGGCAATTAAGAGTAGACTGATAGGGTGATTATTGACCAAGTTCAATTTGTGGACTATTTTCCACATTGGAAGAAAGTGAGGACTGCAGGTACTGGAGAGTCAAAGTCAAAAAAGGTGGCGCTGGAAAAGTACAGCAGGTCAGGCAGCATCCGAGGAGCAAGAGAGTCGATGCTTTGGGCATTCCTAATGAAGGGCTTATACCCAAAACGTCGACTCTCCTGCTCCTTGGTTGCTGCCTGACCTGCTGTGCTTTTCTAGCACCACACTTATTGATTCAATTTTCCACAGTGCCTGGGACAGGATGGTCATATTGGTAAACCTATCCTGCCAGTGGATTTATAAGATTTTTTAAAGGCAGTGCCTGGTGATAAGTCTCCAGGGATTTGAAGTATCTGCTGTACATGGTCCATGTTTCTAATGCATACAGGAGGGTGGGAACCAAGGCTGCACTGTTGGGTTTGGGATCTCAGACTTCTAAAACCCTGTTCTTCAGGATTCCAAAGTCTGCATTAGCGCATTGGAGTCATGTTGGATTTCATTGTCAATGCCTCCTCACACCAAGCGGAGACTCCCAAAGTAAGGGGAATAATCAATGCTATCCAGGAATTTGGAGGGCTCCATGTTTGTGTTCTGATACAAGACTCCCTAAATCAGTGCATTACTCTGAGCTTTGTAGTGGTAAACTTGCACCAGGAGGACAGAGGAAGCACTACAAGGACCACCTGAAAGTCTCCCTAAACAAATGCAGCTGTTCCAATGACATATGGGAGTTCCTTGCCCTAGAATGCCCAAGCTAGAGAATAACAAGCATCCGTGAAAGTGCTAACTACTTAGAATGTTACCGAGTGAAACATGTCAAGGCCAAGCACAAGCAGCAGAAAGAGCATGCCGAATCCAGAGTATCCTACCCGCCCACCTCATCAAACACTATCTAGTCCTCCTTTTGGCAGTCTGCAGCTCCAGGATTGGACTATTTGGCCACTGCAGAATCCAACCTTTAGAGTGGGAGCAAATCATCCTCAGTCCTGAGGGACAACCAAAGAAGTGTACTGAAGCAGCTTGATTAGTAACATGGCTAGTTCTGGAGCACAAGTCTTTAGTACTGTTGCTGGAATGTTGTCAGGGTAATTACCATTTGCGATATCCAGTCCATTTAGCCTTTTATTTTAATCACGTGGAGTGAACTAAATTGATTGAAGACCGGGATATTTTATGATGCTGGCAACCTCCAGAGGAAGCTATGATTGGCCACTGGGCTTTTCTGGTTGAAGTTGCTTACGAATGCTTTGGCCTTGTCATTTATACTAATGTCTAGATTAGAGTGGTGCTGGAAAAGCACAGCAGGTCAGGCAGCATCCGAGGACCTGAGGAAGGGCTTTTGCCCAAAACATCGATTTTCCTGCTCCTCGATGATGCCTGACCTGCTGTGCTTTTCCAGCACCACTCTAATCTAGACTCTGGTTTCCAGCATCTGCAGTCCTTGTTTTTACCCATTTATACTAATGTACTTGGCACATCCTCATTGAGGATGGTTTATTTGTGAAATGTCCTCCTGTAGTTAATTGTTCAATTATCCACTACCATTATGACTGATGTGGCCTATGGAGCTAGATGTAGCCTACAGAGCTTAGATCTGCTCCTCTGTTTGTAGGTCAGCCGTTTATCACATGCTGCCTCTATTGCTTGGCATAGAAATAGTCCTGTGTTGTAACTTCAGGCTGCTGCTTAATTTCTTTCTTGGTTATGTCTGCTGCTGTTTTGGTCTGCTCTTCTAAGCTCTTTGTCATGGTCCTAGCTTGGCGGTATAGTGGAGTGCCTGAAAGCCAGCCCATATGGTTACAGATTTTGGTTAAATGCAATTTAGCTATTGTTTGTTCACAATGCCTCATAGTGGACCAGTCTTGAATTTCAGGATTAGCTCAAAATCAATCCCTTTTCAAAACCATTTCAGAGCTAGACAATAAATGGAGAATATCCTCATGTGACTTCACCTCTGCAAGAACTATGCGGTGGTTACTCCAACTGATACTGTTGTGAACAGATACATCTGGTACATGTAGATAAATGTAAATGAGGTAAAGCATGGATTTCCCTCTTGGTTTCCTCATCAGTTGTCACGGGCCCATTCGACAGCTATGGATTTTAGGACTTCGCCATCTTGGTCAGTAGTGGTCCCCACCCAGTACATAGGAGCCTCTATTATCTGAAGAACAGGGGCGGGGAATATTTTGTTCGGTTAATCGAATGCTGGATAATGGATGCCAGATAACATAGTTAGCCACACATTGGGACCTTGTGATCTTGTTTGGATCATCCGAAATTTGGTTAATTGATTGCCGAATAATCAAGGTTCCTCTGTATACATTTTGGTCCCTTGCCACCTACAAAGCAGGCTTTAATGCATTACACTTTTCTAGGATATGATCCAAATAAATGAGTAAGAATCTTTTGAAGTCTCCAACTTCCTAACTCAAATTTGTTCGGAGGTTTCCAGATGCTGGATAATTGCCCATCAGAAACTTAAACTTCTGTTGGCAATTACCTCATAGTCAATATACTGAGACTTCCAAGGTGTCCTGACATGCTCCTTTTAGTGTACACCCAGTCTTAGAATGTCTGAAGGGTAGGAGGATGTTGGCTGATTCAGATGGTAATCAGCAGCATTCCTTGCTCTTATTTGACTTTAGACCTTTTGAGTCAATGTTGAGAATTCACAATATAACCCCCTCCTGTAAACTGCTGTTCCACTCCTCTGGAAGGACTCTGGATTAGCTATTTATCCCATTATGATTTAGTGTGACAGTGAATTTCAGATTATATGTCTAGTTGAATTCCTTTTATTATACATTATAGCAGTTAGATGCCTTGGTAGACATTTGTCAGCAATATGTAGGTCAGACCAGGTGAGAGTAGCTTTTCCTTCCCTAAAGAATATTGGTGAATCAGATTGATTTTTGAGTTGACCCTCCCTGTAGGGAGAGGTGATGGCCTGGTGGTATTCTTATTGGACTGTTAATTCTGAGACCCAGGTAATGTTCTGGGGACCCAGTTTCAAATCCTACAATGGCAGATGGTCAAATTTGAATTAAATAAAAATCTGGAATTAAGAGTGTAATAATGACCATTGATCCATTGTAGATTGTCAGGAAAAAACCCATCTGGTTCCCTGATATCCTTCAGGGAAGAAAATTGCCATCCTTACCTGATCTGGTCTATATGTGAATCCAGGCCCATAGCAATGTTTTTGACTCTTAACTGCCCTTTTGGCAATTATGAATGAGTAATAAATGTTGGCCTAGCTAACGATGTTGTTGTCCCATTAATGAATTTTGAAAAAAAAGAAAACTCAACTTGTTTTTAATTCAGAATTTTCACTATCTGCCCTGGAGGCATTCAAACTCATGTCACAGACCATTTCTGTGACATGCTGGTCCAGTGAGCCAATATCGCAATGCCACTACCTTCTATATGTGACAGTTGGTATTCCTTTGCAACTTGCTCTCATAATCACAACATTCTGCTCTTCCTACATTTTTATTTTTTGTTGCGCTTACAGTGTAAAGCTTTAAGAAACTATCGAAACAAAAGAAGAAAGTACAACTCTTAATGGCATACTATGACACCATGTGGAGAAATTATCTGTTGAGCATGTTCACATGCTTACAATTTAACATTTTCAATTCACATAGTCCATGCCGACCTGATATCCGAAATTAATCTAGTCCAATTTGCCAGCATTTGGCCCATATCCCTCTAACTCATTCCTATTCATGTAACCATACAGATTCCTTTTAAATTTTGTAATTGGGTCAGCCTCCCCCACTTTCTCTGGTTGTAGACACACACCAACCTCTGTTAAAAGGCATGCTAGGCATCAGCAGTTGATCTGCTTCAAGTGCGGAAATGAATTCGCTCAGTCAACCGACCTGGTCAGGTGCCAGCAAGGTTACATTGATGTAACCTTGAATGCTGATATTAAAGGGAATGCAATTTTTTTGGTTGCTTTTATTAAATAATCACAAAACAAACATAAGTTTGAGAGTTGTTTGGAGTATAAATCATTATCGATTTTCAAATGTGGACATAGTTTTCTCTTGTAAAGAGAAAGGCAGTTTAAAACTGAATCAATGCACATTATTTTATTGACTCCACATTTGACTCATGGAGGGTAAAATCAGCTCAACTTTTAAGCTGCATTATTATTTGAATTAACCTTGTATGATGCCAAATTTGGGTTCTGCCAGGACTACTTTGCTTCTCCCCTCTTACAGCCTTGGTTCAAACAGATGAGCTGAATTCCAGAGGTGAGTCAAGTGACGGCTCTTGACATCAAGGCTGCGTTTGACCAAATATGGAACGCCTGTAAAATTGCAATCCGGGAAGAATCTCTGTTGTTTGGTGTCATACCTGGTGCATAGAAAGATGGTTGTGGCTGTTGGAGTTCAGTAATCTTGGCTTCAGGATATATCTATGAATTCCTCAAGATCATGCCCTAGGTCCAACCATCTATAGCTGCTTTATCCATCATTGAAGTCAAAATTAGAGATGTTCACTGATGATTACACGATATTTAGTACCACTTGCGATGCCTCAGATACTGAAATAGTCCATGGCCAAATGCACCAAGACCTGGACTGAAAAGTGGTAAGTAAATACCGGGTAATGACCACTTTCAAAAGAAAGACCATATAATCACTGCCCCATGATATTCATGACATTACCATCTCCCAATATTAACTACATGGGAGTTACCAGAAAGTCAAATGGACTGGCCAAACAAATGCAATGGCTAGAAGATGACATAAGAGGCTAAAGATACCACAGCGTATAATTGAGATGGCTCCAAAGCCTGTCCACAAGTCACAAGCCAGGAGTGTGATGGAATAGTCTTCACCTGTTCCAGTTCCAACAATGCTGAAGAAGCTTGAAATCATCCAGAACAAAGGAGGCTGCTTGATTGACACCACATCCGTAAACATTCACTCTTTCCACCATTGATGCTCAGTTGCAGCAGTATGTACAATCAACACGATACATTTCAGAAATTTACGAAAGATCCTTAGACAGCACTTTCCAAACCCATGAACATTTCCAGAAGGATGAAGTCTGCAGATTAGTGGGAACATAGCCACCACCTTCAAGTTTCATTCCAAGTCACTCAGCATTGCAGATCTATATATAGCACACGGACTGCAGCAGTTCCAGAAAGCAACTCACCACCACAACCTCAAAGACAACTAGGGATGGGCAATAAATGCTGGCCAGCCAGCCACATCCATATCTCGTGCTTGAGTAAAATTTTTTTCAAAACCCAAAGTATGAGATCTTGAAATTTCATGTTTTGCTTTAACCTTTTTATTGACAACAAACATTTGGATTTAAAATGTAGTTTGAACAAAAGTTATTTTTGTTTTGTGGATAGTGCATAGATTTATTGGATAATGACTGCAACTTGAGATTCTATTCTAACTTGTAGACATTTAGATATATATGCATGTGTATATAAATCAGCATAGTTCTAATTGTGTCCTTCCACTTCTCCTTCAGGAATTACTCGGATCCCTAATAGAATCTTCAGAATCGTCGATCTCTTTTAATAAACCAAAGAAGGCAGGCAGAAGTTCTTGCAAAGCTAAGAAGTTTCGTTGTAATTCCAGAGTGGTAAAGAAACTGGATAGATCCCCACTGCAGACTAGCACACCTTCTTGTACAAGGAAATCTAAAATCAAGGAACTATCGAGATGTGTCATTTCGTTCAACAGTGAAATTGAGAATGGCATATGGAAGAACAGTGTTGAACCTTACATTGAGGGATGTATTGACCACCCCAGTACAGTGGGAATTTGTTGCACCCAGAGTAGCAACACCTCGTGCAAGACATGTTCCTCTACAGAACACACACATCATTCAGAGTTTGTTGGATTGTCTGCAAAGAAATTAGATGGAATTTGTAATCTTGAAGTTGGTTGTAAACCTGTAGCCTCTACATCTTTGGAAGAAAATCTTGAGCATTTTGATTCAGTAACATCACATTTATTTCAAACCCAGAAAGATAATTTCAGTCATACCTTGCACAGTACCTTCAATAATAGTGCAGAGTTGTTTTCTCATGTTATTGAAGAATCAGCTGGGTCTCCTCTGACTGGTTTAATTAATGGAGTGGATGATACGACAGCATTTGTCAAAAATTCTTCAGTGAAGTCAGAGTTGCTTAACTGTACATCAAATCATGACTTGTTAACTAAACAGGAACATACGGCAGAGAGTAATATTGCTTCAAATTTGGGCTTGCAACCTGTGGTACACTTAGATCACTTTTCAGTTTTTAGGTATTTCCACAAAAGAAGGTCAGTGTCCTCTGTTGACGATGACTCTTCCAAGGTGAGTTCATCAAAAAATCAGCAAGTTACTAATCATTTACATGAAAAATTAACATCTCAAAAAAGTGGGAGGAAAGTTTTGAATTGGATGGCTCTTCAGCCTGATGTGGCGCTTAGTCCTCTTAAACTAAAGTGGCAATTACCAACGAACAAATGTGTGAAAAATCCAGTAAAAAGAAGTCTATCTGATGGCTCTTTTAACAACGAATGTGAAGACAATTTTCATCTGCTAGGAAAAAAGTGCAGACAAACAGATTGCATGACTTTAAAATCATCTTTGTCATCAATGTACTCAAATTCCCAAGAATGCAAGTCTGGTAAAGGGTGTACAGTTGAACCAGACTACTTCGAAAACCAACAAAATAGAAAAACTATTTTAATGAAAAATGGCTACTCCTTAAAAACAAAATGCCTTTCTGGACGAAGGAACCGAATCAGTGACAATGATTCCAGTATGTTTGGCAAACAGAGCAGCCTCTCTGGTTCAGCATTTCAAAAAAATATGGATCTTGCTTCAATTGCTGTAAAAAGTGTGAAAAAATCCACAGTGGATTTATACAGGCATCCAGAATCTCAAACAACTAAGGTAAGGATTATACATTTAAATGTAGCAATGATGTCTTTGTGTCAACTTGACTCAATGCCACATTCTCCATGTCAGAAGTCCGATACCCTGGTGAGGTAAGATTGATGCAGGGAGGGGTTGTGCATTTCAACCTCCAGAATGGGATGTCAACTTCAAATCAATAAAGAAATTGTAAAACCTGACCCTACTCTGCTCCATCTCTCCTATCTACAATTATGGAATGATTGACTCACCTGCATTTTGGAGATAGGTTTGCCAATGAAATATAATGAAACTGCTTGCCTGAAAAACACAAGAAATAGGATCAGGAGAAAATAATACCGTTCCTTTTTCATTCAATAAGATCACAGTTGCTCTATATTGATGTCATTTCCCTGATGGATCTCTATATATTTTGCTCAGCAGTATTGATTTAATTCTTGAATATACTCTAAACCTTGGGAATCTAAACTGGCTGGTGTAGAGTTTCAAAGATTCACAATCCCTAAGTGAAGACGTTACTACATTTCAAATGGCTGACTTTTTATCCTCATACCATAACTTCCAGCTCTCTGTCTCCAACTAGGGAAGACAGAATTTATCTTATCAGGCAGCCCTATGAAGGTATGCTACGTGTCACAAAAACCTCTTAGTTTCTAAACTTCAGAGCACATGGGGCTATTTTCTCCTCCTAAAACTATTCTCTTAACCAATTTATGAATCTAATGAACCATTTTGCACCCTCAGAAATGCAAATATATTCTTCCTTGAGTAAGGAGACCTGCATAAAACTGTGTAAAACACTTGCATCAAGATTCCAGAATTCAACATTACTTTGTAACTCTTATACCACAACATGCTCTTGCAATAAAGGCTAATATGCTATCTGCGATAATAAGACTTTGGTACTATTACCAGCTAACTATACTACCATGTTTCCAGCACAGGTCTACAGGAATTCCTCAATGTAGATTTTCTAATTATCAAATATGTAATTGGACATCTCTGGAGCACATAGGATTTAAATCCATGGATCCTAGCTAATTCTGAAATGTAGTGTCCTATATCCAACCATCTTCAGCTGCTTCATCAATGACGTGCTCTCCACCTTAAGGTTGGAAGTGAGGGTATTCGCTGATGGTTTTATGATGATCAGCTCCATTTGCGATTCCTCCGGTACTGAAGCAGATTCGGGCCAAATACAGCAAGGTAGAGACAATGTTCAGACTTGGGCTGACAAGTGACAAGAAAGATTCCCACCACATATGCCAGGTGATTACCATCTCTGGCAACAGAGAAACCAACCACCACCCTTGATTTTCAATGGCATTACCATCACTAAATTCCCTATTATCAACATCCTGGGGGTTCCTATTGACCAGAAACTAGCCAAATGAATACAATGCTTACAAGACCAGGTATGACACTAGGACAGAATATGCTTGATTGGCACCACATCCACAAACATTCACTTCCTTAACCAGCAACAGGATATACCAAGATCCCGTGCAGTAATTCACCAAGACTCTTTAAAGCGCCTAGCCACTACTATCTAGGACAAGGGCAGCAGGAACACCACAATCTGTGTTTCAGTAACACACTCTGCGGCAAACTCTGCAGTGGGCGGCACGGTGGCACAGTGGTTAGCACTGCTGCCTCACAGCGCCAGAGACCCGGGTTCAATTCCCGCCTCAGGCGACTCTCTGTGTGGAGTTTGCACATTCTCCCCGTGTCTGCGTGGGTTTCCTCTGGGTGCTCCGGTTTCCTCCCACATTCCAAAGATGTGCAGGTCAGGTGAATTGGCCAGGCTAAATTGCCCATAGTGTTAGGTAAGGGGTAAATGTAGGGGTATGGGTGGGTTGCGCTTCGGCGGGGCGGTGTGGACTTGGTGGGCCGAAGGGCCTGTTTCCACACTGTAAGTAATCTAATCTAATCAAACGCAGCATTGGTTGCTGCAGAGGAAGACAGTGGCTGAGATGGTCCGCAATTTACTGGCCTCTGTTTTCTCTGGGTTCTCTTCTAGACTAGCTGAACTTTCTCCTCTTCCTTTCCAATGCTTTCTAAACAGATGACCTCCAGAGGGCATGCATGTTGATCATTGTCTCTTAGTGTCTGTGCCAGTATCTTATTTCCAGATATTCGGTTAGTTGAGATATGGATGTCCAGGAGGTTGTGTGACTCCTCATTCGGTTCACTGTGGAGAACCTCTTGTAATCCTCTGGTAATAATCCATATGGACATTGCAGATTTTGTTGGCCTAAAAATGAGTAAGAATGGAAATAGCATCCTCCAGGACCTCTTGAGTTGGTTGCCTTGTTTTCCCAAGAGATGCTGAAGAGTCATCTGCCACTGTAAAGTTGGAAGGTCTATAAGATATGCTGTCTAGATCTTGCTGCAGTAAAGGTGTGCATCAAGGACATGGGGCTTGGTAGACTCAAGATATGATCTCTTTCAGCTTGTTGTTAGCTGGACTGCACTCTCTAAATTCAGTTTGGACAGCAGAAGGTTTTACAATGTGTCTGTCGATTTCAGCATCCAGTGACCAAATATTGGTGATTGAGGAGCTAAGGTAGATGAGGCTACAACCTTCAGGGGCACATTGTGAATTCTGATAGTCTAGGATTTTGTTGCAATTAGAATGATATTGGTCATCTTAATGCTGATGGTCAAACCAAAAACTTTACAGGTAAAAGAGAGTCTGATCCGAGAGAAGGTGTTCCTAGATATGGATTATTAGTGCACTATTATCAGTGAAGAGCTGAGAACTTAGCACACTTTTGTCTTGGACTGCAGGTAGATAAGGCTGAAAAGCTGTCAAATCTTTGACTGTAAGTAGGCACTTTTCTATGAAATAAGGGCATGTGATGGTGGCTTAACAAATAAAGTGCCAATGTCGAGAGCTAAATGCAAATTTGGTTGGACTCCCCTGAGGAATCTGAAAAGGGTCATAGATGACTTTATCCATTCATCATCATATCCTTAAAAGATGAGATCACACTCAACAGATTTTTTGGCTTAAGTAAGCTGCCTTTGTTCATATGGTC
Source organism: Chiloscyllium punctatum (assembly GCF_047496795.1). Classification (NCBI taxonomy): domain Eukaryota; kingdom Metazoa; phylum Chordata; class Chondrichthyes; order Orectolobiformes; family Hemiscylliidae; genus Chiloscyllium; species Chiloscyllium punctatum. Next base: position 50,969,778 of record NC_092739.1, read on the forward strand.
GAATGCCTTAATGAGATCAATGATAGCAATATTTAGTAGTTTTTTGTTCACAGATATTGTGCTCTCAGTTGCTGATCTCAGACGATCATAGCTCGCATTTTCTGGTCTCCAGGTAATCTTTAACAAGGTGTATTCTGAAAGGTGCACATCTGAGCTTCTCAGTTGTTCTGGTACACTGATTACAAGATAATTCCCATTGGAAATGTAAACTTATGATGGGCAATTACCCAGCATCTGGAACCGTTAAAAAACAGATCGAACTCCAAACCTGGATAGTTAATTATGCAATGCTAGAGGATTCAAATTGCTCTAACAGCTATATATTAGTGATCCTAACACTGAAACCGTTCCCGCCCCGCCCCCAACCACTTGCTCACATTGATCCCTGAATGACCCCACCTCCGCACCCAAACCTCTCTTCTCACCTGCTGCAACACTTTCTTTTCACACTTGCATTAAATGTGGCCTTTGGGTCTTGAAACTTTGTTTGCTTGCTTGAATATGGCAGCTAGTGATGTAGAAAGGGAAGGTGGCTTCTATAAAGATTCCCTGGCCTTTTATTTCTGAGGTTCCTTATTCAGATTGGAAGTTTTGTATCCATGAAAATCTAGATTTTCTGATTTTGAAACCACACTGGGATTTAGGAAAGAAGCCTTCAACCAAAAGCTGTAATTTGATAAGGGAAACACTTTTCATGGTTTTGCTCAGCAGGGGTATGTGTGGGCAGATATTGCAGTCACTTGTTCTGGTTTGGGGTCACAGTCGTGTATTGTGGGGTAATGCAGCAGAAAGAGGTTTGTGTAGATTCTTACAGGAGTGCAGGTTTCCTGTATTAGATGAATTCAGACAGTGTAGTGTTATCGCTGGGAGTTTAGACAATTGTAACCAAACTAAAGTGTTGCTAATTTTCTGCACTTTGTGTTGAACATCCAGTTCTTCCATGACGGACAGGCTCTGTATGGTGTTCTGTGCTTCCTCTATGACCATGTCCTCCCTATAGTACAATTCAAGATAGGAGATGAGTGGAAAGCTATCTTTTTGTTGTCATCAGTCATGAACATCCTGTTCTTTTTTTTAAATCAGTGAAGCCAGTCTATCATTTGATGGATATGTTGCCTTTTTGATCCCATCATTCTTGCCCTGAGCATTCCATGTATGGAATAAGTTCTGGACCTTCTGGCAAAGTTGTAATCATTTGTAACTAGTATTAATTTGGGGCAGCACTTATCAGTCTGGATTTTATTTCAATCAAGTCTTTGTGCATCCTTCCTGTAATTTTCTTTACACTAGTGGTTCATGTGGCTTCACTGTATGGAATTTTATGTTCCCAATGAGAGACCCCCACACAACTTGGTCAGAATGTGTTTTCTCTATCCCCCTCTCAACTTCTGCAGGATCTATTAATTTCATGAGCATATATGCTTCAAAACTTTGCTTCACTACAAAGGCAAAAGACAATTCTATGCAGAGGTTGACACTGTTGAATCCCCAATTCACAACATTTTTATCTATTGGTGGATTTCTATGCAACATGACCTTTCTGACTTGGACATCATAATTTGGGAAGGAGAAATTGAAACAGACAAAGACTTTTAATCTTTGTTGCTGCGATAAGTTTTATGTGACTGTCCTTGTTTCAATACAAACTATGCTGCAAGACAACCTGGAAACAGCTAAGATCAAGACATTGGCATTAGCTAATCACACTAGACATGATTCTCAGTAGCTTTTTCAATTCTCACAACTACTACAATGCTGACTGAGACATATCACTCCCTGGTAAACATCAGGATTAGGATGCAAACTGTGAAGCTTTGGGTATTCGTCCTTTACTATCAAGGTCTCTCATAAGAGGCTTGTGGCAAACTCAAAGCACAAGGGATTGGGAGAAATATACTGGCATAGATTGAGAATAGCAATATATGGGTCGTCTTCTAGTTGGCAGACAGAGCCTCATGGGATACACTTTTGGTGATGACTCAAAACTAGGTGGGATTCTAAATTGTGAGGAGAATGCAAAAGAATTTGCTGAACAGCAGACCCACGTGTGACTCAGCAAGTTGAGTGCTTGAGCGCACACATGGCAGATGCTATATAACATCGATTAAATTTTAAGTTATATATTTTGTACTGGAAAACTGAAAGGCAGAGTATAACTTAAATAATGGCACATATTGGCAAATGTGGATACACAAAGTACTCCAGTCAATGAAAATTGCAGTATTGCGTGCAGTTTTGGTCTCCCTGCTGAAGAGAGGATACACGTGCTATAAAGGGAGTGCAGTGCAGGTTCACAATGCTGTTACCAAGGATGGTAGGACTGTTGTATGAGGACAGATTGGTTTGACTGGGCTTTTATTCACTAAAGTTTAGAAAAATGGCAGGAATGTGATTGAAATTTATATGATTCTAATAGAGCTATACAGACTAAATGAAGGATGGATGTTCCCTTTTGTTGAGTCTGTAACTAGGTATCACAGTCTCAGAATATGGGATGGAGACAGGGAAATATTTCTTCACTCAGAAGGTGGCCATACTGAGAAATTTGCTACCAGAAAAGGCAGTGGAGGTCAGGTCACTGAGCCTATTCAAGAGATGTTAAAGACATCAAGGTGTATGGAGAGAAAACAGGAATGTGGCGTTGAGAAAGTGGACCAGTCATGAACATAGTGAATGCTAGTGCTGATTGAAAGGCCAATTGACCACCACCTGGTTTCTGTTTCAGGTTTTATCTTTACACCAAGTCCATGATCCATTGTGTATGACAATTTTTTTTTTGTTTTTTTAGATAAAAAATTTGAAGTCAACACTTATAAGTTCTTCGTCAGTTTCTACTCCCTTAGGCTCACGTAATTGGTCAAGGTTCAAAGCAACTCATTCGATTCACAAAAGAAAGAAAGGTAATTAGTTAACTTTAACTTTGGTTCTGCTGTAAAATATCCAAATAATACAATGAGAGTATTTTGAAAACAGAAGTAACCAAACAGTTTACTTGTAATACAGGTAAATAGTTCATTTGTGACCTGTGACTTCTTTACCTAGAATTCTTAAGAGCTCCATATGTTCTATCTTGCTATTCTGGTTGTTAATATCCTCTTGGCTTCTCTTCTTTTTGTGGAACTATGAACTGTTGGAAGTGGAGCTGAGTGATTTGTGCTCTCTTTTAATGAAGCCTTCAATGGATGTTGATGTCAGTCATCCCATCCAAAAGCGTTGTAATGTTGACATGGCTTCTTTCATTGTATTTTCTCTCATATTGAAATATCAACATAACTCTGCAATTAATTTAATTCGGACTTGTTCCTAAAATTTCTGTGACTAAACTTTGCATTTATTTTAATTCTACTTTTAAATTCCATCTGTAATTTCACATGCTGCAGTCATAATTTAACTTGTTGGAGCTGGTGGTTCACTGTCAAAAAGTGTGACACTGGAAAAGCAGAGCAAGTCAGGCAGCAAGTGAGGAGCATGAGAGTTGAATGTCAGGAAGGGCTTATGTCTGAAGCGTCGACTCTCCTGTTCCTCGGATGCTGCTTGACCTGCTGTGCTTTTCCAGCATCATCCTTTTTACTTCTTAACTCTCCATCATCTGCAGTCCTCACTTTCTCCTGGTGGTTCACTGCAACAACGTTACTAAGGTTGGCTACAGTCCTTTCAGTTATTTTTTCACTTGAGCTCTACTGTTGATCCTTATTTTATATAGAATTGAGATCAAGTATAGGAATTGAATGCCTAATCACATTTTATGACTTGCATTGTAATACAAGTACGCAATCCTTTATCTGAAATCCTGGGAGCTGGTTGTTTTTCAGATTTCTGAATTTTTCGAATTTCAGAATAAATGACATTTTCACAGCAAAATAAAAGAATTTGCTGAACAGCAGACCCACGTGTGACTAGCACAAACACTGAGACACAATTGACGCCTGCCAGTGCTGGGCTGCATTGCCATGTCACATCTGAGTTACTTGGGTCGAGTGGGTGTGGAGTTGGGTTACCTGTTCGCACGCCAAACAACTTTGTTATATAGAAAAAAACTTCACAAAAAAATTTTGGATTTTGGAATTTCGGATAAAGGATTGTGTACCTGTATTATGAAACTCTCGTGTTTTATGAGTGTATATATATATAATTAGTTTTTAAATTTATTTCTCTCTTTTGCAGTCATTGTTACGCCTTTGAGATCTGGTTGTACCATGTCACTTCAAAGCTCTCCAGAATCATCATGTCTTTCGGGAACAGAAAATTGTAATAATCAAAGTTTGAATAAGTTGATTTCAATGGCAAATTTTTCTGCAACTCCACTTAGCAATAGAATGAAAGGATCCAGAAGTCGCATTATGGTAGGCCTATCAACAGAGCGTTATACTTGATTAGATAATTTTGCACTTGCAAAATGCAAGAAACTTTAAAACCTGACATGCAAACTTGATTCTATTACATTTTTCATCTTGTCATTGGAATGAAAATGATTGCCGTCTACTTATAAATGAAATATAAATCACTTGAGCAGTCATAATATTACGTAATATTATATAATGTTTTAATTTTATATTTTGATATTGAGAGAGAATTCATCTATAATATTAATTAAAAGCAAAGAAAATTATGGGTCAATAAAACAGTGAGAAACCAAAATTAATTAATACATTTCAATTGCTCTGTATTGGAGGGAAAACATGAACAAATTAAACTTCTGTTCTCTCTGGATTTAATCTGCTTATCATATGTTTTTTTAAAGAGTGTGTGCATATTTTATCATCATTGAATGTTTATTGGCACATAATTCAGACAAGGCAGATTTTTTTTGAGATGGGTAAAAGAGAAGTAGGCTAGAAAAGGTGATGGCATTGATTAATGGTCTCTCTGGATAATAATTTTAATGTACCACAATTTTTCAATGCTTGGAATAGATACCATGAATTTTTACAAAATGGTGCTGCGTAGAAAGATTTAGTGAACATTTCCAAAATGCCATACAATGATTATTTGAGATTCATCTAGTGGGAATCAGTGAATTACAATACTTGGCCTAAACTCTTGTGTCTTGCATGGTCTGAAATGTATGAGAAATCTTAAACTCTTTGCAGTCTGGATGCTCGCATATGCAGGAAGTGCTGTTGATTTGACCAGCTTGAGTGCTGGATTTTAGATCTTGACTATGAGCTGGAGACACAGCAGTGCATTTGCAAGGCTGAGAGTTATGTGCGTAGTGTGTTTTTTGATGTGGTCATCCCACAACTTGACAAAATTCAGCAAGAGAATGAATGGGTGATCATCAGTAAGAAGGAGGAAAGTAGGCAGCCAGGTGATCAGCAAAGGCTTAGAGTCCATCTGACTGTTTGTTTGAAAAATGGTGGGAATTACAGATCTTCTGGGGCAGTCAGTCAACCAGGGTCTGCTGCATCAAGGGATGAGGATAAAGAGAAAAGCTGAAATCGTGAGTGTCTCGATAGTGAGGGCTACAGACAAGTGTTTCTGTACAGACAAGAAGGATTGATGCAGAAGCAAGGACTTTAGATTTCTAAATCATGAGTCTGTTTCTAGGGAATGTGGGACCTGTACAAGTCTAATGGGTTGCATCTGATTTAAGAACAGGCCCAACATCCTTTTAATGGGAGGTGAAGGGCGAGTGTTTGCTAGTGCTGATCGTGAGGCTGTAAACAAATTCGACAGGAGGGTGATATACAGAGTGAGCATTTAGAGAGGGATTATGCACAGACAAGTACAGAAAATGTTCTAAGGGGCAAAATTAATCTCCACATGGAGAGGCAAGGATTAATCAAGGATAGTCAGCGTGGCTTTGTTGGGAAGATCATGGCTAACAAGTTTGATTTTTTTTTGAAGAGTGACTAGATGTGTAGATGTGAGTAGTGCATTCTACATGGACTTCAGTAGGTTTTGGATAAGATGTCGAATGGGATAGAAGGTAAGAGCCCATGGCATCTTCAGTAATTTGGAAAATTGGATCCAAAATTGGCTTATTGATGGAAGGCAGAGATTGATGGTTGAATGATATTTTTTATTTGGCTGTAAATCTGTCCAGTGGCTTACCGTACGGTTTGGTGCTGGGTCTGTTGCTGTTTGTAGAGTACATTGATGATCTTGACATGAATGTAGGAGGTATGATCAGTAATGTTGCAAATGATATGAAAACTGATGATGTGGTAAATAGCAAGGAGATACATTATATTTATGGTCAGATGGGCAGAGCAGTGGCAAGTGAAATTTAATCATGAAAGGAATGAAGTGACACATTTTGGGAGAACTAACAAGATAAGGGAATACATCATGAATAGTAGGACTCTGGGACGTATAAGGGATCCTCTGAAGTGTATATCCATAGCCAGCAGGACAAGTATGCAGGTGGTTAAGAAGGCATAAAGGATACTTACTTTTATTAGTCGAGGTATTGAAGGCAAGAGCAATGAGGTCATGATGCAGCTGTACAAAGTGTTAGGCTACAGGCAGAGTACTGTGTACAGTTCTGGTTGTCGTACTATAGAAAGGATGTGAGTGGTTGCACAGATAATAAACCAGGATGTTCCCTGGGCTGAAGTGTTTCAACTATTAAAAGAGAATAAATAGGACGTAAAAGCCTGTGGAGTGACCTGATTTGAGGGGTACAAAATTGAGTAGCATATGTGGGGGAAAAGCTCTTCCCCTTTGTAGAATTTTCAATGGCTGGGGCCATAAATTTATGTATGAGGCAAGAGGTTTAGAGAGATTTGAGGAAAACCAATGTTCACCCAGAGGATGTGCGATTTCTGAAATTCAATGTCTGAAAGACTGGTGGTGGTAATAGGAATGTTCACAACATTCAAAAAGTGTTTAGAGTAGTACTTGAAATGCTATACATACAAGGCTATAAATCAAGTGCTAGAAAATGAAATTCGGGAAAACAGGTATTTGATGACTGGAACCGACTTGATAGGCTCTAAAACCTTTTTTTTTTGTTTTGGATTTACTGTGTTTCTAAGATGCCACAATGTGTATTATTTTGCCAATCAAATATATCTGGTAAAAAATAAAATATTTAATATTTTCTAAGGTTCATTTGAGTGTATTCTTAATTTCAGAACAATAAGACATATTTAATTGATTACAGATTTTAAACACTAAATATGTGGACAGTATATGTTCTAATTATTTATTGTATTAATTATGTTTTTAGGAAAAATGGTCAATTCTGCAGCCAGTGTTTCTTACAGATGAAGAGAAGGTGTATTGTGAATGTCAGCAAAATGGTCCAGTTTCTTTTAAAGAATGCATACCGTACACCATGCTAGAGAAGTGTGAGAAAATCGGAGAAGGAATCTTTGGGGAAGTGTTTCAGATGATAAATAATGGAAAATGCGTGGTTTTCAAGGTATGTCAAACGCTATATCAAGAGCTAATATCCTAGAATACTTACAGTTGAATTTTACAGCACCAAAAATGTAATTTGACCTTACTCATGTTGTAATGATAGTCCTTTTCAAAAACGCTTATTAAATTTTACTTTTAAAGATTTTTTCCATATTCTGAATACAGCATTGGTTTAATAGGGCAATTTATATCTTACCAAGTAAACATTTACATATAAAACAAACTACAAGGCCCCAGCATTTGTTTGTGTAACACTGGTGTTTTCAATACTCTCACTTTTGGTTCAGAAACTGCTGGGTGTTGTCTTGGATAAGTCATTGGAATAGATGCTGGAAACGTACATTCAGACATATGTTAAGTAGGCAAGCCAGGACGTTAGTTAGCATGCGTGCTGATTTGATGCTAGCAGTGCCATTTTTGACTTCAACATTCCAGCTTCTGTCCTCTATTAACCTTTCACATTCAATCAATCAGAACTTTCTGCCTTGCACTACAAAGAGAATTGTTTCACTAAAGTTTTCACTGTAATCTGCCAGATATTAAAGAGAGTATTGCAGACTCCAGGCCACACTGGGACAGCATTGGGTAGTTGTGCAGATGACTCTGATCATGATTCTTTACACATGGTGCTCCTTCCAGCTGAAATTGGTTATATTTGCAACATTTCAAGTTGGCAACCTGCAGTTACATTTGAGAGGTTTCTGATGGTCTGTATGCAAAAAAAAACATTCTTGCAGCCTCCATGTGAGAATGGGGTGGGGATGGGTCTGGACATTCTGTGGCCTTTGCTGGGGCCCTCCAGCAGTAATAACCACCACTACAATAGCTTTCCAGCTCAAACCAATCTCAACCTGCTTTTGAGGGTCCACCTAACTAGCCCCAGTAAATCCAGCTGCCACTCAGCTTGTTGTGAGCCTCTGCTCCCAATAACTCAATGGCTTTGAAAGCCTGACTTTTAAATAAATGGGAGTTGCACAGCAGATAATTAGTTGGGAAGACCCGAAAATCTGAATTGGAATCCCAAACTGTTACTGATGCATCTCCAACAATAACTTGGCATCTCATTTGCATAATAATCTCAATAATCCTCTAAAATCTATCCTCAAGATCTTTTGTATCCCTATCCACTTTTACAACTTGTTGATATCATGTGAAGGCATGGAATCTGCTCCTACATGTATGCTGATGAGAATCATCTCTACATCACAAGACCCATGGACTGTTTTGGTGGATTCGGGCTTCTCACTCAATGCTTATTTTTGGAAGAATCACACCTTTTTCCTCATTCTGAAATCTTTCTACATTACGGAGAACGTGACTGTTTGTATCCTTGTGACTGGTTATTGTCCTCTTCATCACAATGTCAACTCTCACTAATGCAACATTGCTGTATTCACTGCCAGTATCTCCAGACCTAGCTACTGTAAGTCTCTTGGGTTGTCCATCTTTCACAAGCTCCAGTTTTTTCAAACTCTACATATCCTATCAATGTATCCATTGCCCAGACCTTCATCGACTCATGTTAGCTTCCTGTTCTGCTATGTCTGTACAATCTTTCCGAGCTGATTTGCCCTTCTTTTTTGTTCTGTTGTGCACACCGCTTGGGCATTAGTCCCTCCTTTTGACCCATTACTGATAACTTGTTATTTCAGTTGTTTGGTCCCTTTTGTTCTCTTTAATTTCTTTCCTGAACCCCTCTATCCATAGATTTTTGTTATCCTTACTTTTCTTTTGAAGTAAATTTCCACCTTTTCAGCTAAATCTTCAAATCCTGTTTTGTTTATAATGGTGAAACACCTTAGGAAATTAAATAATGCCATACAAGTTCATGATTTAGTACAAGATGGTACTTATTTGCAACTGCTGCAGTGAGCGATGATGTAAGCTTTTTTTCTTCTTGTGTAATTATCTAAGCTATAAAGAAAAACGGTCAGGCCAGATAGCGTTGATAAATAAAAGTAGCTTAGATAGGAAATCCTCCTTTAATCATTGTATTATAATATTCTATTTCCTGGAAGTAGACTAAACTAAATCTTGACCCAGCTATTAGTTATTTAGTGTCGGTCATTTTCTTTGTTACCCTGATTTGTTTCAGCTATGTTTCTTGCAACTATTTAACCCATTTTTCTAATCAACCTGTCAGAGATGTCATTACGCACCTCTGGGGCAATTGGGACTTATTAGAGCAATTGGCCTCCTGGTCCAAGTGTAGGTCATTTGAATCTGAAGTTTGTGGTTCTGGGATTTGAGCGCATTTGAGTTGCTCCTTCAGTGCAATTCTGAAAGGTACATTGTTGGAACTGTCTTCCATTGAATGAGGTTTTGAACTCCTCTACCTTTTAAATTCATAGAGATCTGCATCACAGAAAGTTGCCCTCTGGCCCATCAAATCTGCACTTGTCAAAAACTTTAATCTACTCTAGACTACTCTAATTCCATGTTCCAGCACTTGGTCAATAGCCTTGAATGCTTTAGCATGAAAAGTGCACAATTAAATACTACTTGAATGTTATGAGCATTTCTGCCTCTACCACCCTACAGGCAGTGAGTCCCAGATTGTCACCACCTTCTAAGTGAAAAGTAATATCCTCCTCTCGATCTCCTACACCTCATGCCCCTTACCTTTAAATCTATGCTTCCTGGTCACTGATCCCTCCACCAAGGGGAAACGTTCCTTCCTGTCTATCCTATCATAATTTTATGCATCTCAGTCATGTACCCCTAAATCTCTTAAGTCTATCCAATTTCTCTTTACAAATAAAACACTCATCCCAGGCAACACCCTGGTAAATCTTCTGTACTACCTTCAGTGCAGTCTCATCTTTCCTATAATTTGGATCCCAGAGCTGCACACACTAAACTAAGCTGTGGCTGAAACAATGTTTTATACAGTTCCAGCATGACCTTCCTGCTCTTAAACTCTATGCCTCTGCTAATAAAGGCAAGCATTCCATATGCCTCCTTAACTACTTTATCTACGTGTCCCACTACTTTGAGAGACTGGTAGACATGAACACCAAAGTCTCTCTGATCATCTATCATTTCCTGTTTTTCCTTTGTTATTCCCTGGCCTGGTTTGTCCTGCCCAAGTGCAACACCTCATGCTGATCTAGATTGTCTGATCAGTGGCATATGGAATTCAATCATATATATCCATATATCCTCCTAAAATCTAAGGCTACCTTCTTTACTATTTACCATCTACCAATTTTCATTTCAGGATTAGTGGTGCTGGAAGAGCACAGCAGTTCAGGCAGCATCCAAGTATCTTCGAAATCGACGTTTCGGGCAAAAGCCCTTCATCAGGAAGGGCTTTTGCCCAAAACGTCGATTTCGAAGCTACTTGGATGCTGCCTGAACTGCTGTGCTCTTCCAGCACCACTAATCCAGAATCTGGTTTCCAGCATCTGCAGTCATCGTTTTTACCTCCAATTTTCATTTCAGCCATGAACTTATTGATTGACCTTCCCTGAATTCAAGTTTAGGTACACCACAAGCAACAAGAATCCCAACACTGATCCCTGCAGATCCCTGCATTGGACAGGGACTTGCAGTCACAAAAGCACCCTCCAACTATCACCCTCTGCTTCCTGTCACTCAGCCAATTCTGGATCTAATTTGCCAAATTTCCTTGGATTCCATGGGCTCTTGCCTTTCCTATGCCTTTGCCATACATGACCTTAGCCAACTTAGACTTCAGCAAGGCTTTTGATATGTCAAATGCATTGCCCTGCTCTATGCACTTAATCACCTTGTGGGAAAATTCAATCAAATTGGTCAGACATTACTTCATTTCAACAAATCCATGCTGACTTTTCTTGATTAATTTCTACCTCTCGAAGTGTAGTTTGATTCTATTCCTCAGAACTGTTTCCAATAGTTATCTCACCACTGAGGTTAGACTGAGTATTCTGTAGTTTCCTGGTTTATCTCTGTTCCCTTTTAGTATAATGGTACCACACTTGCTGTCTATCTATTCCTCTGGCACCTCTCCTGCTTCCAGAGAGAAATCAAAAACTATTGCCAATGCCCCTGCCATTTCCTCCCTTCCTCACTCAACAGTCTGGGATACATTTCATCTAGGAGAAAGGAACTTCTTCAAGGAAGGCATCCTTGCAAGAGGATTCGCAGTAGGTTAAAATCTTCTAGGAGAAAGTATGAAGGGCTCATGCAGGGTTCATGCCCGAAACGTCGATTCTCCTGCTCCTTGGATGCTGCCTGACCTCCTGCGCTTTTCCAGCAACACATTTCATCTAGCCAGGAGACGTATCCACTTTTATGCCTGCCAGACCAATCAGAACCTCGTCTGACTAAGCTAATTTTTAAAATTATGTCATAGACTTTCTTCCTGATTTCTTTACCCACATTGTTCCTCTCATTGGTGAACACGGACACAAAGTAGTCATTTAGGACATGGTATTCATTTAAAACCCTACCTGCTACCTCCTACTTCACGCACAAATTACCACTCCTCATTCCCTAATTATCCGTTATCCTTAATGTAATTGTCAGACTACATAGGAGTTTCTTTTTATTTTATCTGCCACTATTCTTTCATGCTCCTGCATGGACATTTTAAGTTCCCCCTTGCACATTCTGCACTCCAGGGCTTCTGCTTGGTATTTGCCATAAACCTCCCTTTTTTTTTCCTTTTCATCCAATCCTGTATGTTACTCAATATCCAAGGTTCAGTGGTTTGTTGGTCCCATTCCTTATGTTTATTGTAACATGCCTGTTCTAGATTCTACTTGCTTCCTCCTTGAAAGCATCCTGCAGAGATCCTCTCCTGTGGCACCAGATGTAATCCTGAGATTACTACTTTTGGGTCCAGTTTTCCTTTATCTATTTCATAGCTCCCTAGATTTTACTTATGGGACCTCATTCCTTTTATCAAATTTTGTGGCCGGTACCAATATGTTATGCAGTCTCTGTCTGCTTGCCCTCCCTCTTCAGTTTGTCCTGCAGTTGTTCAGCAACATTCTTGACCTGGCACCAGGGAGTCAACATACCATTCTGGAATGTCTTTTGCAGCCATAGAAAGAGGAATCTGTACCCCTTACAATTTGAGTTTCCAATTACCATAGCTCTGCTATTTTTCTTGCTCCCCTCTTGTGTGGTAGACCCACCTGTGGTGCCATAAAGTTGACATCCATGCTTTCCCTGCACAGTCATCTTTTCCCAGCAGTATCCAAAATGGTATATCAGTTAGAAGTAGGGATTACCACAAGGGACTCCTGCACTACCCACCATCCTCTAATCTGCCTACAGGTCATCCAGGACTTTTCTGCCTGTTCAGTCTTCACCTGTAGT